>NC_056624.2:192238131-192838131 GCF_002870075.4 Lactuca sativa
TGTAATCTAACTTGCAAATTGATATATATATATATATATATATATATATATATATATATATATATATATATATATATATATATATATATATATATAATTAGTTAATTATAACAAAAAGATTAAAAATTATCAATGATTAGAGACTAACAAGGTTTCACTTGGTAATTTTTTGTTTGATATATACAATGTTGCAAAACAAAATAAAAATAAACTCGTTTTTTAGCTATAAAGATATATAATTTTCTAATTTATATTATTGTTAAACAACAAACTATGCTATATTATTTGGAACATGTGAATATTGATAAATTATAATTTAACGTCAAAAAAAATTAATTAAGAATCAATTTATATCTTTAAAAATTGTGAAGAAACAAAAAAATAAAAGAATTATATTTTTTTTGAACAAAACATCAAAATAAATAAATCATATCAAATACAAATATTAAAATTATATTATATATCACCAATAATAAGAATAAACTCAATAAAAACTAGTTTCATTTTAAAATAGTGAAAAGGGGAAAAAAATATTACTTAATCTATATTTTAAAATAAACAAAAACATAATTATTAATGATTTTATCTAAACAAGGGACAACAATGTTTTTTTTTAGATTTAAAAATGTTTTTTTTAATATGCCTTTTTATAAAATAATTTAATATTAATGAAAATCTATAAATATGATAAATATAAAAATTTTACACACAAATATAAATTCAAAAAAGAAATGTTAAAAAGTAGAGTAAAGAGATGATAAATCGGATTGATATTTTAGATTTTGTATGATGTGATGGTGAAATGATACGATCCATTCAATTTGTATGGAGTATCATACTTGTACTGCCTGGACTTCAATGACCATAGACATCCTATAGAAATTTTGTTCACCCCTTAACTTTTATTCCATTTTTGTTTATTTAATACTTATTTTATTCTTATGAAAAATATCAAATTACACTTGCTAGTTGCAACGTTATTTGGGGTTTTGATATAGGGTGGTTAAAAATATTGCAATTCGTGATTTTGATTTGAAAATTTAATTATCTAAAATAAATTCAAAAAATTTGGATATTCCATTTATCGGAAAATCCAAACTATACCAATTTTCATTTTTATTTTTCTCTTCTCTTTTAACCAAGGTTGTCAAGATCGGGATCCTACATAGGATCGTTTTTGGATTTGCAAGATCGGGATCGTAAGATCGGGATCGAGATCCTAAGATCCCACAAAATAAAATAGAATTTTAATTTATAATTTTTAATCATAAAAAATATTTCAAACAATCAATTTTTTGTTCAAAAGTTATAAACACTTTAAAATATTAGTCATAAATCACAATACAAATGATAAATGGTAAATTGGTAAAGAGTAAAAGACATAAAGTGGTAAAAAAAAATTTATTCGCAAAAAATAAAAAATAAAAAATAAAAGAAGGTAGGATCGGATCGGATCTCGATCCTACGATCCTACCTACGATCTTACGATCCTACCTGCGATCCTACCCCAAATACGATCCTTTTACGATCCGGATCGTTTTTCATACCTAGGATCGTAGGATCGTACGATCCTACGATCAGGATCGCGATTTTGACAACCATGCTTTTAACTATATTTAATTTTTTTATTATTTGGATATTACTATCAAAAAAACTGAAAACATATAACAAATATATATTTTTCTATGGTTTCTTTATATGCCATCCAAAGTATAAAAACAGACACTTTAATTCAAATTTCAGATTTTAAGTAAGAAATCAAGTTGATAATCGGGTTTGACTATGTCTTAAAACGGATGAAGGTTTTAAACACCACTACACCTACGTTGCATAAATCAGAACAATATAAAGCCCAATTAATCAAGTTTGATTATGGTTTAAAACGAATCAAAGTGTGAATGAGTGGTGCAAGATGCGACTTGGGATGTAGCTCACTTTTAGGCAGCTACCAAGACTCAAATAAACATCAATCATTTATTTAAATGTTTTATATATTGCTTAATAGATAAGTTGGTATATTTCAAAGATTTCTTACACACTTCCTAGTTATGAAATCATTTTATAAACTCTCATTCTCGTTGGTGAGTTTATGTTAAGACACCCACCAACAACCTCGTACCAATGTGCAAGATACTCCGAAACCGACGTTTGGGTATTGTATATAAAACGAAAGTATCACACCCTGGTAATGGATTTAAAGTTGGAAGGTGTAGGTCATATGGATTATTGTATGTAGATGATATATTAGACTTTATAAAATATTTTACATAGATAGATGATATTAGATTTTAGATATTAAGAAAAAAAAATCAAAAAAAGGAAAAATATAGATATCAAAAAAGTCATGGGTAAATTGTTAAGTTTGGGTAACCCAAAAATAAATTGTGTGCTTTTCCAAGATGCATGCAAACAAAGTACAAACTTGTGTATTGTAAGAAATGATGTCATGGTGAGTCTCTGTCCAAAATCTTTTGATTTATATTTGTTATGAGGCTGACAAAAGTCACTATTCATCAGATTGGATTGGTCATGAATGGTTACATCAACCTTTCTGATTTTGATATTTTTTATTGTTTAAAAAGAAGAAAGGGCGTACGTATACAGTTTCAATTTATGTAATAAGACTCCCCCGGTTTCTATGGGTTTTTCATTGGGAGTGTCACCTGGGAATTATTCCCAGCCCCTTCCTCTTTTTTCTTTCAAACTTTAATATACCCATCACTTCATCTTTTCTGTTTTATTTTTGATAAATACGCTATAATACTTTAAAAACTAATAAATACTAGTATTTTTTGATGATTTTTAATCGCATTTTTACTTTTAGAGTTAAAACAATATTTACAGTTAATAACTTAAATAGATAATTAACTTTGTTTTTTTGTTTTTCTTTTTTATATATTTAGTCAACAATAAATTTTTATATGTTTGACTATTGAATTTTACTTGTTTATATTTAGTAACATTTAATTCTTTTAGGAAAGTAAAAGAAGTTTTATGGTCAAATATATACTAATTTATTTTTCTTTTGTTTTTGTCTAAATGTGAATAGAAAAAAAAACAAAGTTCTCACCTTATATCATTTATTCATTTATAACTAATTATTAAATTGAATAACAATAGCGATTATCATAATATTATTTCAACTGTTAATTACTTTGTTCTTATTTTTAAACGTAATTTTATATTTTTCATTTTAATTTCTTTGATTCGTACATGAAATAATATATAATGCTAATCGCTATTTCCTTAATAAAAAATCTTGTTCTCTAAATAATTGTTACTACATTAAATATTATAACGAGAACTTAATGTAACTTTGAGTATCTATGACTTAAATATAAGCAACTCTAATACATATAAAGTTTTTTCAAAAATAAAATAATTAAATCTATAACAAAATGAAGAAGAAAATATATATAATATCTAAAAAAAATACATTTTTATCATAGAAAGAAAGATCATATTAATTTACCTGACACGAGTAAATGCCACCTCCTTATTTTATTGTTTTCGTTAGACTATAGAAAATGATGTCATATTTACTATACTAAATATTCTATCACGTAGACATCATTTCATTTTTATCATGCCTCTTCAACACCGTATCAATTTAGGAGGGATGGATTCTCATACTTTTTATTAATTAAGATTTAACATTTTAAAAAAATTGCTAGAAACTAAAATAATAATAATAATAATAATAATAATTAAAAAACTTAAACTCTTACAACCTCACACACTTTAAAACGGAAAAGACATATACATAAATAGTTAAACACTTAAAAACATAAAAACTTATAGCTACTACAATCTAAAAGATACCGTCATCAAAAGATTGGTTTTCTAAATCATCAAATGGTTTCGTGTTAAGATCAATATAGTCAACGGTTCGAATATGTTTCGTCAAGTCTTTACGAAGATCAATGATAAATATCAACATTACGAATTATTCCTCTTATTGCTAAGTACTCTTCGCTTCCAACCTCAAATGGTTGTCTCATCGGAACAATCTTGTTTTCGTTATACTTACATATTGCATTTCATTCTTCTTTGAAAAATCATATTATACAATATGATATAAGTATACATTTATTACATCACTCATTTTCTTTTCCTCAACAAAAGTTGTAGGTATTTCAGTATATGCCAACATTTTTTAAGAGCGTCAAACACTCTTTCAACATCATTCATCGCCTTCTCTTGAGATCTTATAAACTTAACCTTTTTGAAAATCAAGACAAGACGATGTAATCAGACAATAGAATGCTTCGGATAGATCATGTCCACAATATAAATAACGTACCTATAAGACGTTCCATACATAACAAACGAAGAATCTGGTGGCAATAAGCTCCAAAGTAGAAAACTCTCTAGAGATATCCATCAACAATTCTTCAACTTGAAAAGATGTTAGTCTTCTCGTAATAATAATATTCTTAAGCCTTTAAGAACAAAACAAGTGAAGGAGAGTTTCAAGTAAAGTATCAAACTTATTTTTATTTTGATCTTAACACTTTAAAAGACAAAACAAGAGAGAATATAGAGAAGGGAAAACATAATTTTTGTGGTTTTCACTACTTTGAATGATCTAATGAAAGCTTTATGTAAGAATTTTAACCAAATATTTATCTCATTGGTCTTAAAACTTTAAACAAAATGTCTCTAAAACGATATTGAAATAATACTTTCAATACATGCTTCTAAAACATGTCTTCTTGAATATTATAATCAAAAGACCATATTCTCTTACACCACGACTAATTTATGTTTTTTTTATAAAGAAAAATATAACATTGAAAATCTTAAGGCTTTTAACTTATGTTTTTTTATAGTATTATGATATGTTTTAATACTTCACACTGAAAATTAATATTTCTATGAAATAAATATTTTTCAATTAATTACAGAAGTTATATTTATTTATCAAGAATCAAATTCTTATAAATAATATATTTGCATGTTGTTAGTGTTACCCTTTAGGATCATACATTATCTAGCAATATCATTTAATAATAACTATTAAGTATATAGATCGTGTTTAACTCCGTTTTTAGGAAAGACTTCAATGTCAATTTCACTTTGACCACGTGGTGTTTGACTTGGTCAATCCTCTTTACTCACTTGCATAAGAATTTACAAGAAATACAAAGGTAGTCCCGCGATATTGAATAGCCAAGATCTTAGGCTTACTAAGTTGTTAGTATAAGTTCAAGATATTAATAATACAATAAAGGTGATATATATATATATATATATATATATATATATATATATATATATATATATATATATATATATATATATATATATATATATATACACGGTTAAATTGTGATTTCTTGGATGACTATATAAGCATCAAAACTGCTTTAAATTTGATTTTGTTATCGTTAAACTTTTTATGTGTTTTGGAATTTTCGTAATGTCCAGATTTTTTAAACAGTTAAATCTAAGAAATTATCTTTTTTTCCATGATATAGGTTGTGGATCTTATTTTTGGATTTGTAATAGAAACAAGAATTATAAACTGAATTAGGGAGCTTGACTTCAAAATCTTGTACTGTAATTTTTTGTTGGCTTTTGAATTGTGACGCTGAACGAGTTATTAAAAAACTAGTAATTTTCTTAATTTATTTCTGCCGTTCCTACAAATAATCATATATAAATTAAAAAAGTTCCAAAATGCTTACCACAAAGTTCCAAAATGCTGGCAAATGGTTGAACCAAACAATTGACGTGTAATTGCATCGACTAATCATCAATGTCCCATGTCTTTACTTGTATTCTACTTAATTGCCAAATGCTTTAAGGTATCCAAATGAAGGTTCTAAACAACGTGTGCTTAAGTTTGTCAGCATTGTCAGAGTTAAGTCATAACAAACCTTGACGAATCATGACGTTTTTCAAGGTGTGACTATATTATATAAATTAAAAAAGATAAATCATATAATTATTGAATTTTATCAAACATATCAAGTTTTAGAAGTGTTATACCAATAATTACTATCAAAAAATTAACAAAAAGTCAATTATTTTAGGACAGATTAGAAAAAAAAAAGCGTTTTGAAAAAACTCGCATCATAACATGATAAGACACACATTAACACGTTATTTGGACGTTACGCTTAACAAACCCGCCTTAAACGTTTTTGTAACAGTTAGGTGATGCCATGGCACACTTTGAGACGCGCGTTTTAGAACCATGATCCAAATCAATATTCATATTAGTTAAGTTCATTGTAATTTATAAAAGTGTTTGCATATTAAATGGAGTGTTGTACTTTAAAAAAAAATTATAATACGGAAAACAAAATAAAGTTAGTTAACACGTTAATCTATACCGGAATATTAGGTTGTGTATTATTTAAAAATAAGGAAGTCTAGCCTAACCAACAGAATGTTTAATTTTGTAAGTCGGATGAAGTACCTAAATGTGAATTAATTATGTGTCAACAAAGTTATAGTTTCATTATGGAAAAAAGAAAAGGCTACAGTATTATCATTTTTTATTATTTTTTTTAATGAGACGGGAGTTTAAGTTTGGTCAAGAATAGATTTGAAATTATCAAAAATATAAAAACATTTTAGATTTGTTCGTTCAAAATATATATATATATATATATATATATATATATATATATATATATATATATATATATATATATATATATATATATATATATATATATATATATATATATATAAAGGTATACTCGAAACTACACATTAAATTATTAAATTAGAGTTTTATCTTATTAAATTTTATTTAATTTGTTAAAGATTACTCAATTTGTTATTTTTGATGCAAAATGTTTCCTTTCGTATAAAAGTTACAAGTTATTTTTTAGAAACTAAACAAAATTTAACGACTTAGATCAGTAATATATATATATATATATATATATATATATATATATATATATATATATATATATATATATATATATATATATATATATATATATATAAAGTGAATATACCTAACAACCTTATATAAGCTTAGGTACCTAACCACATCATAATACATAATTTTGTATCATATTTGCATTGTAATCAACCAAAGTTCTTAAAATTCAACCTCATAACTTGATTGCTTCCAAAATCTTTGGACTTTCACCGTTATCTTCCTTCAAATGACGTCTTTCTATCGGAGACCCCCTGGTGGGTTTCATATACTACCGTTACAAATCAAATGGTGTAGGAGGAATATAATAGTGAATGTCTGAAAATCTTGGAAGTAAATCAAGTTAAGGGTTGAAGTTTAAGAACCTTACACGATTGCAATGGAAATATAATGCAAAACAATGTAGTATAATGTGGTTAGATACCTAAGCTTATATAAGGTTGTTAGGTATATTCACTTTACCCATATATATATATATATATATATATATATATATATATATATATATATATATATATATATATATTCAAATATAATTTCTTTTTAAATATATATATTTTTAAAAATATACAAATAGGATTATCTTTAAAGTAATTTATACGAATGGTCCATATGGTTAGGGTAATTTGAACGTTTGATCACTAACTTATTTTTATAACTCGGAAGGTCCTTACTATTTGTTTTGTTGCGCGTTTGGTCCCTGTTTTACCTAAAAGGAATATTTTTTCATTAAATTTTTAATTTGTTTAAATAAGATATGGTATGTAATGTAAGGTGGAGGTGATTTGAGGGTGTGTTTATTTAAATAAATTAAAAAATTAATGGCAAAATAGTCATTTTAGGTAAGATAGGGACCAAGGGCGCGACAAAAACAAACAGTATGGACCTTTTGAGTTAAACAAATAAGTTAGGGATCAAACTTGAAAATTACCTCAAACCATAAGGGTCATTCGTGTAATTTACTCTTATCTTTATAACTATTTTACTTTTTATTTAAACATAGTTTATATATATATATATATATATATATATATATATATATATATATATATATATATATATATAGGTTTAGGTTCAATGGAAAATGATTAATTAGGGCAACATATGCTGGAACCAATGATCAAGTGACACATGTCCATTTCTTTATTCATAAGCAATGTACTATGGAAGTTATTTATGTAGTTATTCCAAAGTGATGAGTTGTCATGCTTTTATTGGTTCTAACATCTGTTGCCCTAATTCTTTATTTTCCATATAACCTTTCCCTATATATATATATATATATATATATATATATATATATACAGAGAGAGAGAGAGAGAGAGAGAGATAGGTTCAAATGTGATTGAACATTTATTGTGCGGACGTGTGGACGTTGTTAATCTGTGAGAATGAAAAATAAAATATGTTGTTTGACAATATAAATACGTTCAATCTTATATAACTATTGTCATTATCACACATTCTCACTAATTAAATCGTCTATAAAGTTATTATAAACTTTTTATTATTATTTTCATTCTGTCAGAATGTTATCAGAATGTTTATTGAGTCGTATTCTGTCAGAATGATAATGAGTGAAAAACGATTTGTGAGAACAAAAAATGAATAAAAATTAGTGAGAATGCATGAAAATGACGATATTTTGTAAGGTTGAACGTATTCGCATTACTAAACAACTTATTCTTTTAGTAATTCTCATAGAATCGCACTGTCGACACGTCTGCACAATAATTGTTCATCCACATTATAACCTAACCATATATATGTATATATATATATATATATATATATATATATATATATATATATATATATATGTTATAAAATTCAACGTGATTAAGATAATTTAAAACAATCTAAACTAACAACATAGATAAAGAAATTTGATGGAGAAAAAGATTTAGAAAAGATATCAGATATTTTATATCTTTTGAAATTGTATCGTCATATATTTGCAAGAGCATGTTATTTATACTACAAAAGTTACCTATCATATGTCATGTAAATAGTATGACATGATAGCTTTCACCAATTCACCAATTATTGGTGTCATTCACAATAATTTACAACACTCCCCCTACATGACACCATTTCTGATCTATAGTTTAGTTTTGAAGTACTGCCTCATTAAAAGCGTTGCTAAAGAAAAACCCAATGGGAAAAAACTTTAGCGAAGGGAAAAAGAGTGTAGTGTATAGTTGACTCACCCTTATTTAGACATATGTTACATTATATTCTATGCATATGTCGCATTCCAATGCCATGTACATGTTTCCTGAAGATTGCAGTAGGAAGTGCCTTCGTAAAAAAGCTCTGCTGCATTCTTGCTGGATTGAACATATTTGATTTCAACTTGATGATTCTTTATAAGCTCTTGAGTGTACTAAAAAAACTTTGGAGGTATATGTTTTGTCCTGTCGCTCTTGATATATCCTTATTTCATTTGAGTGACACATGTTGAGTTATCTTCATATATCAAAGTTAGATCTATATCCTTTTCAAGTCCACATGAAGTTAAAACTAGTTGTGTCATCGATCTCAACCATGTACATTCTCTACTAGATTCATTTATTGCAATCACTTTAGCATGATTTGAGGATGTGGCAACAAGTGCTTGCTTTTGAAAACGCATGGAAATTACAGTACCTCCATTCATGAATACGTATCCAGTTTGAGATCTAGCTTTATGAGGATTAGACAAATAACCTACATCTACATAACCAATCAAGCCTTGTTTTGAATTGTTAGGATAAAATAATCCTAAATCACTAGTTCCTCGAAGGTATCGAAAAATATGTTTGATTCCATTCCAATGTCTTTTTGTTGGGGCTGAACTAAATCTCGCTAGCAAGTTTACAGCAAATTAAATGTCAGGTCTAGTACAATTGGTAAGATACATAAGAGCTCCAATTGCATTAAGGTATGGTACTACTGGACCAAGGACTTCTTCATTTTCTTCGCATGGAAGAAATGGATCCTTGTCAATATTTAATGATCTAACAACCATTGGAGTACTTAAAGGATTAGCATTGTTCATATTGAAACGTCTCAATACTCTTTCTGTGTAATTTGATTGATGTACACGTATTCCGTTAGGTATATGCTCAATCTGTAAACCAAGACAATATTTGGTTTTTCCAAGATCTTTCATTTCAAACTCTTTCTTTAAAAGTTCAATCACTTCAAGGATTTCTTTATCCGTTCCAATGATGTTTAGATCATCAACATAGACAGCTATGATCACATACCCAAATGTTGTTTTCTTAATAAATACACATGGACAAATAGTGTTATTTTTGTAACCTTTACTTGTCAAATAATCGCTCAAACGATTGTACCACATGCGTCCAGATTGCTTTAACCCATACAAAGATCTTTGTAATTTTATAGAATACATTTCTTTGGGTTTTGCACTTAATGCTTCGGGCATTTTAAATCCTTCATGGATTTTCATATAGATATCACTATCAAGTGATCCATACAAGTAAGCTGTAACAACATCCATAAGACGCATCTCTAAATTTTTAGAGACTGCCAAGCTAATCTAAAAGTGGTTGCATGCATCTATACCCTACTTAAATATCTAAAAGTGGTTGCATCCATCTATACCTTTCTCCTGTTAAGAGAATTTAACTCAACTTGCATAGCTTCCTTCCATTTGGCCCAATCATTTCTTCTTTGATATTCAATGACAGATTGTAGATCAGGATCACCGTTCATAATATCACATGCAACTGAATAAGAAAATATTGTACTTATATTGTCAATTTCATTTTGGTCACGTATTCTATTTGATTGACCATAATTTTGTGCATCACCCACCTTTCCTGGGGGAATTTGAATAATTTGTGTCTCTCCGGGAACACTTTCCTCATGATCTAGTGTAGTTTCTGATCCTCTTCTTTTTCGTGGGTTCTTATCCTTAGAAGCAAATGGCCTTCCATGCTTCAGACTTGTTTTAGAATCTTGAGTGACTTTATCATTACATTGTCCATATGAAATTTCAATTCGAGTTGGAACATTAACAACCGATATATATATATATATATATATATATATATATATATATATATATATATATATATATATATATATATATATGATTTAGTCACCCTTTTTGTGTCAGTAAATGCATCAGGCAATTGATTTTCCATTTCTTGAAAATGCATTATCTTTTGAACTTCCATGTCACATTGTTTTGAGCGAGGGTCAAGATATGATAAAGAAGGCTCATGTCATGACACATCTTTTTCCTCAATCTTCTTTTCTCCCCCTAATGATGGGAAATTTGCCTCATCAAATTGGCAATCTGCTAGGCGTGCTGTAAAAACATCACCTGTTAACGGTTCAAGATATCTTATAACAGATACCGACTCATAACCAACATACATTCCTAACCTTCTTTGAGGACCCATTTTTGTCCATTGAGGTGGTGCAATAGGGACATATACTGGACACCCAAAAATTCTCAAATGGGATATATTTGGCTCTTTACCAAAAGCAAGTTGTAGTGGGGAATAGACATGATATGAACTCGGTCTCATGCGTATCAATGATCCAGCATGTAAGATTTCATGGCCCCAAACAGATACAGGAAGTTTGGTCCTCATTATCAATGGTCTAGCTACTAGTTGGAGACGTTTAATCAGTGATTCAGCTAAACCATTTTGTGTATGTACATGAGCAACTAGATGCTCGACAACAATTCCTACAGACATGCAATAGTCGTTAAATGCTTGTGAAGAAAATTCACCAGCATTATCAAGTCTCACTTTTTTATAGTAGAATCAGGAAATGTGCCCTTAATTTAAGAATTTGGGCAAGAAATTTTGCTAATGCCATATTACGAGTTGATAATAGGCAAACATGAGACCATTTGTTGGATGCATCTATTAAGACCATAAAGATGTACATGGTTTTTTGTTGTTGGATTGAGGGAACTTTTGGTCCCTCAATGGATGCCCATTTGTATTTTCAATTATCCTTCGCATTATTGTTAATCCTGGGTGGCCCAACCTATCATGCCATAAACTGAATGTACCAGGATCACAATGTTTTCCTTTAATTACCATATTTGATTCAATCATACATATATATGTATAATGCAGACCAGAATCAAGTGTTGGTAGTTTTTCAAGCACATGGTTTTTGTCTATAATATACATATATTTCTTATTTTCAATGGTCACAGTTTTTGTATCATATCCTTTGAAATATATGTCATTGAAACTTAGTAAGTTTCTATTAGACTTTGGAGGAAATAAGGCATTTTCTATACGAAAGCTTGTACCATTTGGTAATATAAAATGGGCTTTCACAGTTCCCTTTATCAAGTCTGCAGGACCTGATATTGTATGTATGATTGTTTTTGTTGGAACTAATTTTGAAAAATATTTCCTTGATTTCAGAATAGTATGCGTACTACCACTATCTGCTATACAAAGATCTCCAACTGTTTCCTGATGTTGTGCTCCAGTTTGACTCATATTAAACTTCACATATGAAAGAAATAATAAGCGAATAAACATAATCATAATAATTATTATAAAGAAAGTTCATTTATTATAGGAAATACATTACATGAGAAACAAATAAAGGAAAACAAGTTTATTAGAACAATAATAGAAAATTTTATTTTATGTCTTCCATGTCATTGCAGAAATCATCAAAAGTTAGCGGAGTGAATTCAACATTATCAACGAGGTTTGCTTCTTTTCCTTTTCCTTTAATGGACTCTTGATAAAGTTGACAAAGATGTGCAGGTGTGCGACAGGTCCTTGACCAATGGCATGTGCTACCACATCTATAACCTGAACCATCAGATTTTTGTGATGTGCCAGTATCATGCCTTGCTACTTTGGCCTTATCTTGTGTATGGACATTGTTTCTTTGTGAAGATTGGTAATTACTCCTTTTCTGGTCACGACCATGATTATTACCTTGTCCACGACTAAAATTATGGTTCTGATTATGGCTTTGGTTTCTTTTAAAATAGTCGCGGCCTCGTCCTTAGCCACGACCACGCCCTCGTCCACGTGTATTGTTTCGATGACCATCAGTATTTATAGCATTTGCTTCAGGAAGTGCTACTGATCCTGTTGGACGAGATTCATGGTTTTTCATCAAGAGCTCGTTGTTTTGCTCTGCAACAAGCAGGCATGCATTTAGTTCAGAATATATTGTGAACTTTTGCATCCGATATTGTTGCATCAAGGTAATGTTTGTCGCATGAAATGTGGAGTAAGTTTTCTCCAACATATCTTCATCAGTAACTTCTTGTCCACAATACTTGAGTTGTGAACATATCCTGAACAAAGATGAGTTGTATTCATTCACTTTCTTGAAGTCTTGAAACCTCAGTGTTCTCCATTCATCTCTAGCATTTGGAAGTATAACTTCCTTTTGATGATCAAATCTCTCTTTCAAAAGATTCCAGAGAATACTTGGATCAGTAACATCAAGATATTCAAATCTTAACATTTCATCAATATGCTTACGAAGAAAAACTTGTGCTTTTGCTTTGTCTTGTGCCAAGCAATTATTAAATTCATATATAGAATTTGAGATTCCCATGGACTCAAGATGCATTTTTACATCTATCATCCATGGCACATAGTTTTTCCCACTAACTTCAAGCAGGGGCGTATTTAAGAAGCATGAAGGTAGGTCCTAGGACCTACCTAGGATTTGTATTTCATTTATAATATATATACTAAAAAAATTAGGAACCACCTTAGAAAAAATAAAGGACCTACCTTGAGTTTGTTTTTTTTAAATGTCTTAAAAAACCATTTTAAAAGGAGAAAAAATAAGTTACATGGGTATTTGTGCTCTTAAATATATAGGATTAAATATAATATATAGTTTTTATCAAACAATAAGGTATCAATGCACTAGTAATCAACTTGTTTTTCATTAAATCGTTTGTTTTTTTCAATTATATTTTAATCGGTTTTTTAAAATTTTTATTGGTGGTGCCTGATCAGTTTTTTCAATTATATTTCATTAAATCGTACACGATCCGACCCGACCCGACCCCTCACAAGTGTTGTTGATTTTTTTTATCAGCTCCACATAATTTGGGAACCACGTAATATTTTGTTCTAGATTCGCCACTGACTTTAAGTGCTACAAACTCGAGCTTTGCAATGTTGGACATAATGTAACTATAAATTTTAAACAAAATCAAAAATTAAAATTAAAATCCATTTATTTCAATAAATATTACACAAAAAATAAGCAGTAAAGCTAACATTGCATACAAGCCTAAAACAGATGAAATTCCATATTATCTTCGATGTCAAGGATCAGGATGAAAAGTAACATGACTATTATAGTCATGATTATCACAAAAGGATGAATCATTTTAAAGCTTGATTTCTGGAAATTGATTTGTTTGATAGAATAGAGAAATATTTATTGTGGGTAAAATAAGCAGGGTAAAGATGTTTATTTATGGTAAAAAAAAATATAACCGTTGTTTTTGTTGTTTATAACCGTTGCATATATATATATATATATATATATATATATATATATATATATATATATATATATATATCCGTTGTGTATATTTATAAATCATTTAATAAGATTTATAACTAATACATAACTTTACTTGGTATAATTTTACTAATTAGAAACATAAATAAATATTAGTAAATATTTAAATAAAATTATGAATGGTATCTAAAATATGAATAAATATTGACATGCAGAAATAAACGTTAGTATATATAAATAAAAAATAGTTGCATAATTTAAATGCTAGTATACATAAATAAAAGTTAGTTGCATAATGTAAATGTTAGTATGCATAAATAAAAGTTAGTTGCATAAGGTAAATGTTGGTATGCATAAAAATTAGAATACATAAAGAAATGTTAGTATAATAAATAAAATCGTTAGTAGTCCATAATGTATAAGTTTTATTAATTCATTAGTATTATTATTATTTTAATATGATGAAGGTTTTTAAAATTAATAATGTTTTTACTAAGTAATACATACCTTGATTAACATAGATGTGATTTCCATTTCTAAATAACTTTGGTTCGAGCTTTCGTGCTGATAACGTGTTATAAAATTCAACGTGATTAAGATAATTTAAAACAAACTAAACTAACAACATAGATAAAGAAATTTGATGGAGAAGAAGATTTAGAAAAGATAAGAGATATTTTATATCTTGTGAAATTGTATAGTCATATATTTGCAAGAGTATGTTATTTTACTACAAAAGTTACCTATCATATGTCATGTAAATAGTATGACGTGATAGCTTTCACTAATTCACGAATTATTTGTGACATGACAACATGGAAAAAACTTTGTGTCCAACGATAATAGTTTATTTTTCACCCATTTTATTTTTTGCTCATAACTTTTTTTTAAATAAAATCTGAAAAAAAAAACAAATTTCTTAAAATTTAATTCTCTACAAAATGAACACAATCATAAAAATTTGAATAAAAAAATTATTTTCTTTTATTAAAAACTCATAAAACAAAATTCTCCAAAAATCATGCAAATTAAGGGATAGCTTTAATCATTATACTAGTGACTTTGTAAAAAGAAATTTTCAGAAAAAAGTTTTTAAGTGTTTATTTTTAATTTTAAAAATATTAGTTTTTACAAAAAAACGTTAAACCTAATATGATCCAAAATGTGATCATTCAATATATTTATGATTCAAAAAAAAAAATATTCAACTTGTTTATAATCCTTAATTTGTTATAATCTAAATATATTTAGATTCAAATATTTTATAATCATTAATTATATATTTTTTGATTCAGAATTCTATATTTTTTTTTAACAAAAACTCTATTTTATTGAATATATAATTGTTCCAAAATCATATAATTCAAAAAGGATTTGATTCAAAATATTATGATTTAAAATTATTTCATTAAAATTTTATGATCGAAAAATAATATGACTAAAAAAATAGTATGAATGAAAAATATTATGATCCGTAATAATTTTCTTATTTAAAATTTTATAATTGTTAGATATTAAAAACTTGAATCGAAATTTTTTTTATTTAAAATTTTATAATTGTACCCCAACGAACCACACATAGTTCTTCTCGGGTGCTGGTTTAGGTCGAAGATGAGCCCAATACATAATCACCATCCAAAGGAAAAAAAAGGCAAGATAAGCAATATGAGTCACGCTGGAAATGGAAGATAGCTCTTACACGAGAGCACCGAACATGTCTGTTAGGAACATGTATACCCAAAATTTCAAAGTACGACGGGTCGGACAATCCAAATGAGATTATAGAAAATTACAAATTGACGATGGATGCATATTACGTGGATGAAAAGTATTGGTGCATCTTATTTCTCACCACGTTGTCCATGCTTGCACGATTATGATACAATAACTTACCAGCTGAGAGTATACATGATTTTAACCAACTACAAGAAGAATTTGTCAGTCACTTCATACATCATAGTGAGTTTGCGTGTGTTGAGAGCTTGAAAGGTGTTATTTGTTGATTTTGGACTGGAAACTTGAAGAGTGAGGAGCTTGGATCGAAAATGAGGAAGTGGATCTGTCATCTACTTCGTTTTAGCAACCAATGTGAGGTATAAAGCTAATATCGTGACCCTTTCATGCTTAGATCTTCTTCCATGGACAATTTTGGTCATTTTTGGGGTTTAATGGAGCCACTATTGGGTTTGTGCTTGTCACAAGGACATGGTCTCAGATTCGGACTCCCCTAGGCCCCAAATTCATAAAGTTATCAACTTTATCTTGTATTGGCCTTTCTCCATGCCCTAAACCTCATTATAGACTTGATTTTGGTGTTTTAAACCATTTAAGACCTTGCATGCACGTAAAGCTAGCAACTTTACGTGATAACTTCACCTTAGGAAGCTAGATCTACAATTTGGATCTTTGGGGTAGCTTAAAAACGTATGAATGAGAAATTGACTGAAGGGACCCGACGAGTTGCATAGTTAACTCGACGAGTCATATGAAGATTAGATGTTTTTAGTTTCTGCATGGACTCGACAAGTCAATGGGATGACTCAACGAGTTATTTAGGGTTTTCCCGACATTATGGACACCATATGGACTCAGCGAGTTGTTTGGAAACTCAGCGAGTCAACTGGGGTTTTCACGGTTTCTCGAGTTCTGAAGGAACTCGACAAGTCAGTAGACCACACTCGACGATTTGGGTCAACATGGACTGTTGACCTTGACTGTTGACTTTGACTTTTACCAAGGGTTTACCAGTTTGATTTCTGGGGGTATTTTAGTAATTTGGAAATTTATGGAAGTGGAGCATTGGTGGATGTAGGTGTTTAAGTTGGAGCTGTATTTGGGGGAGTCTGACATTATCATCCTGAGCTACTTGTGAGGTGAGTTGTCCTCACTATACTAACAGGGTCGAAGGCACCAATGTCAGTCCTTTTCATATTTGTATTCGGGTTTATTGCATGATGATATGTTTAGTGACCTAGTAGGTCGGTATCCTGGTATATAAGATAATGCCATGTTAGAGACCGGTTAGGTCGATATCCTGTTTATAGGATGTTACTATGTTAGTGATCTGTTAGATCTGTATGACTACATGTACATGCTATCTAGCATATGATATTTATGTGCACATGATTGTTTGATTTGGGGGTTGGGTTGAGGCGGACCTACATTGTGCTGAAGGCCAACATACCCAATGCAGACCAGATAGACTGCAGGCCCGGTAGGGCATACTAGTCAGGCCGAAGGCCCGACGAGTGGTCTGGATAGGTTGAAGGCCCTGAGAGGTGGTCCAGACGTGTCGATGGCTTGGAGAGCGGTCCAGATAGACTGATGGCCCTAAGAGGTGGTCCAGTCAGGCTAATGGCTCATTATGCATGTTGTTTGTTTATATGATACATTTATGGTGTAACAACCCGAAATTGTCCATCGCCGAAAACCCGTTCTACCCGTAAAAATTTGCCGTTTATCAATTCGTTCCGATTTCGTTTTGGGTGAAATGATTTAAACTTATATGTTTATTATAATCTAATGAGTGTCCAAACCCCTTAGGAACTCTTGAAATTAGCCCAAATTGTTTATTTAAGAAATTATAGAAACGTCCCCGCCGGGTTACGGAAACTTAATCAGGTGCGACCAAAAGCCCCGTTTAATGCCGGTATCGGGTAGAATTCCTCCGTGTCCAAGTTTTGGGAACTATTTAAACGTGTTCAGGATTTCATTTGAAGCTTTTGCTTCATCTCTCTACTCTCTCTCTAACCTCTCTCCTCAACCAAGTTTAAGGGTCCAAAATCATCAAAATTTAAGCTCCAAATCACCAAGGTAACTACCCTAACTCCTAGTATAACATCTTAGGCCTTCAAATTCGAGTTCAAATCATGGAATAGGACCATATTCATGACTTTATGGCCCTAGAACAGTCCTAGGCCATGAACTCACATAAAATGGGTTTTGGAGCCCAAAAACCCTTCCAATCGACCTTTGGAGCTTATATATGGCTTAATGGCTTAATGGAATGGACTTAGAATGCCTTAAACATGGAATTTGAAGAGTAAACATGAGTTTACTGCCCAAGAACATACTTGGGCCGTAAACTCATATAAATGGGGTTTTTATGCCCTTAAACCCTTCCAAAACACCAATAAGGCTTAGATACGATTTGTAGAATTATGGAATTGGCCTTGGAACACCTTGAACATCAATTTAGAGGAGTAAACATGAGTTTACTGCCCAAGAACATGCTTGGGCCGTAAACTCATTATCATGGGGAGTAAACTCCTTTTTAGTGTGTTAAAATGCCATTTACACGCACCATAAGCCTTGGGATAAATTATACAAGTGACCACAAACAAGATTTGGACCTTAAAACATATTAAATCCCCCATTTAAGGAGTACACGGCGATGAGGGGTTTCATGGGCCGTAAACTCCTAAAAACATGCCAAAAGACCCCTAAAAATTCATACAAGGCTTGGAAAAATTGATTGGAATCACATGTGATTGATTAAGGACCAAAACATTAAGGATTTGGTATGAGGGGTGATTTTACGACCGTAAACTCCAATAAATGGTCCATAATTATGTTTAATCCATTCCAAGGCCCTAGAATTGATCCTAGCAAATTTCCCCAAGTAGTATAAGACCATTTTGCATCATAAAACACCCCACCATGAGTTTACAGCCGTAAACTCATGGGGAGGGGGTCATTAGGGCCGAAATCTCCTCTATTAGTTTACTCTTGAAGAGTAAACTCCATATCCAAGCCTTATGTGACTTCAAACGCCACCCGGGTCCTTCCAAACACTTGTAAGGGAGTGTTTCCGCAACTAGAAGTGTTTGTCTCTACCAAATAAATAATCTAAGTCCTAATTAGATACAAATATATATCTTTTCATAATTCATAGGAACCTCGTGCGTTTGCAAACCCAGAAACGACGTTTAGGATCCGAGCAGACACGTTCCTCGTCCGGTGAGTTCATACCCCTACCCTTTTTAAATGGTTTTTCAATGTTTTCAGGGGGGGGGGGATACAAGCAAGTTACAAATGTTTTCAAAACATAACATTGATGAATTTCAATAAATATCTGGCAAATTATAAATATTTTTACCCCTTATGTATTATGCTGAGCATAAGGGATGATTTATCAATCACAATTATATGAATTTCCGTTAAGGAAATAACCAAACTAATCAAATTATTATGGGAATAATTTGGGGTTCTTTAGTTCTCGTTTCATCGCATATTGATATATATGAAGTTTATTAGATAAACTATGTCTGATTCAATTTATCTCCATTTCACTTAGTATATATTGCTAGATAATTTCATTGTATATAACTGTTTTCACTGTATTATGTTTCATATCGTTTAGTATGTTTGATATCGTTTGAGAATTCCATGAATACTTAGTACTAGTTTGTGAGATTTGTCATTATCCTTTTGGGTTATTAGTAAATCCTCCCCGGAAGTGTAACCAGAGTCTCCAGGAGGGAGAGCGTGGAATTTTTGAATAGATCTATTTGGGACTGACAATCCCACACCTTAACTACTAGCTACAGTTAGGCGGGCACGCCTGGGGTGACAGATTCTGGATATCGTCCGACGTCTGACAAGCGTCAAGGAGGTCTCGTTGTCGTATCAGCATGGTTACCCGACTCACAATATGTATTAATATAAGTTTATTCACAGCTTTGGTTTTGGATTTGATTTTATATCAATCTTCTATCTTTAGATCTTATATCTAGTACGGGATGACAGTCCCATGGTTTTCAGTTTATTGATCTTGTATCTAGTGCGAGATGTTATTCCTATGGTTTTCAGTATGTATATATCTTATATCTAGTACGGGGCGATAATCCCATGATTTCAATATATATCTTCTACGTGATGGTAGTCCCATGGTATTTTTTTAACTTATATCTAGTACGGGATAATAGTCCCATGATTTCAAACTATATCTTGTACGGTATGATAATCCCATGGTTTTGAATCTATGTCTAGTCTGGGATGGTAGTCCCATGGTTTTCAAACTATATTTTCATATATATCAAACTATCTTGTATCTAGTCCGGGATGATAGTCCCATGGTATTCAATCTATATTTTCATGTATACCAAACTATCTTATATGTAGTACGGGATGTTAGTCCCAAGGTTTTCAAACTACTTTCCATCTACAGTTCACGTATATTAAAGTATTTTATATCTAATTCGGGATAGTAATCTCATGATTCTCAATATATAGTTTTGTGTATTAAACTATACTCTGTGATATTCAATCGGTCTTGCATTTAGGAAAATATGGGATTTTCCTGGGATAACATATAACGCGTAATTGAACTGGTAATGAAAGATAACTAAACTGTTTTACATAAGAAAATATGGAATTTTCTTTGATAACAAATCTTTTCGGAAAACTAAAGGAAACTGGTACATTTTTCAGAAAACAAACATCTTATGAACTCACCAGCTTTATGCTGATTTTCAAACTGCTTGTATTCTCAGGTCCGCATTAGACAGGTACCCGGAGATCTCTTTTTGTGACAACGAAGTGTGTAGAAGACTCGTCTCATTTTGTTCATATATATAATATGTATCACACTTGTACAATTTACTTTTGAAACAAATGTAAACTTTCAAATATATGTAATGTAATGGTTGTTTACTTTGATTACTATGTGCATTGGATTTGATACTCAACATGGAGTCAACCCCAGAAATGTTTCCGCCTTTGGTTTTCGGGGTGTGACATATGGTTTGTATGGTGTTGGTATTTTGGGAGAACTCACTAAGCTTCGGGCTTACAGTTGTTAATTTTGTTTCAGGCACTTCTGACCATCGCGGGAAGGCGAAGGAGTGATCGTACACCTCGTTATATATTTTTTTGATTTGATTCTGGAATACTCTGACATGAAACCATTTTGAAAACATAATTGTAATAATTATTGGTTTTTGAATTATTTAAAAAGTTTTAAATTGGCATGATTTTTACAGGTGTTACACTTTGAAGTCCTTGACTCATTTTTTGGTGATTTTGTGATCTTGGAAGGAATAAAAGGGAACTTTTGTACATAGATCAAGCAAGCAACTCGTTTCTACTCATTGTGTACATCTTATGGAATCCTTTTAAGTCCTTAATCTTCCATCATGTGGTTCCTTTTTCATAGATATAGGTTATTTATCATATTTTGAATCAAAAGTGATATTTAAATGGTCAAATGGGATTTAATTTGCAACTGTATGGCTCACATCGGTCCCTTGGTCATTATACCTTTTAGATCTAATATTTGTTTGAGTTTTGGAAGCAATGCATGAGTTTTTGGGTCATTTTCTCATCTTTTGACCTTGTTGGGTGAAGGACATGCACGGGACATGCATGTCCATAAAGTTTGGATTTTATGGACAATTAGGGTTCCAAGAAGCTTACTAGAAAGTACGAAAAAGGACTTAGCAGATTAAGCACTCAGCCTAGTAAGATGTCCCAATGCAATGACCAAAACATGGTGAGATGGTTGCCAGACATGGTAAATGTAGGTCTCACAACTGTTTTTGTCTGGACACGCCAATAACATGGTCAAGAGCTCACCAAATTGTGGTGGATTTGGTTGACCGTTGAATTTTGATCTCTAATTGCTATTTTGAGAGTGTACACTAAGGTTTGACCTTGGGTGTTTCGATAGGTGGATTGTAGCACCGGTTCCACATGTAACGCCCGCAAATCCGGGCTAGTCAATCTAGAGGCAATAGGGGTCGAAAACGACTTTTCGACAAAAGATTATTTAGAATAAATAATCTTAACCAAGTTGTAGAATATGTCACAAGGTTTCCGTACATATAAAGAACGCCGAAATCCGAGTTATAACGAAGAAGTTATGGCCCGTCGAAGTTTTACGGCAAACCGGCACGGCACCGGGAAGCGTAAATAGTGAATTTATGATAGAAAAGATTTATCCTTATCAATCTAAACAAAAGTTGTAGAATATGTTAAACTACGAGCGTCGATAAAAAGAACGCCCAAATCTGACTTCGTATGAGGAAGTTATGGTTTTTCTAAGATACGGCTTAGCAGTGCACGGCCCGAAACTCGAATTTTAGTTCGAGCGGTTTTTGGCTTACGCGACCTAAATGAGAGTTGAAGATCTCATTAATAGGAACTCAACAGTAAAAAGATGGACGAAAACGGTGTTCGTATGAAGGAGTTACGAATTCCTCGCGGTCATTCAACAGTCTAAACTCCTCCTACTGTTAAATTTGAGATCGGTCGAGAATTAGCTGATTGAGTCTAAAGGAAAGTTGTGGATCTTGATTTTACCTACGCGTGGATATAAAGAACGTCGAAAACGGAGCTCGTATGCGAAAGTTGTGATTTTTCTAAGTTCGAAGGCTGATACGCGATAGGGGGTGACGTGGCACCACCAGAATTGGACACGTGGCACCACCAGAAGGTTGCCAAATGCACCAACTCGGCGAGTCATGACTCAGAATCGACGAGTCCATCAGATTTCTCCCCTATAAATAGAGGTGCCGGGTTCCCTCATTTTCTCACCCCTCAACCTTCTTCTTTCTCTCTCTATACTCTCTCTCTAAGCTCCCTAACCCCCCTAAAAGCCTAGGTAAACCCCCTAGCACCCGAAGGAAGCCCCGAGGCTCCCGGAGTCCCGAGAAAAGAGCCTTTCGGCTCGGGAACGCTGCTCCAGCGAGGCCCGATTTTGCGAAAAACCCGTTGTAAGTGAGCTGTACCTATCCTATCTTTAGTATAGCTTATGTTTTAATATAGTAACATTATTAGGAACTTATAATGAGTATTTGGGCTATTATTATGAGTTATATTGAGTGTTATTTAACGCTTATATAATAATAATAATAATAGTCAGACTATTATTTTGTCGCGGTTATCGTTGGACTAAACCCTAGTGGTATTGATACTAGGTTTTATCGAAGGAAATTGTTTTGAGAGTATCGAAGCGCTGTCCGAGTGCTGAGTCACCACCTTTCAAGTGAGTGCATAGTCCTTTTCATCTTACACATAGATATGAAGTATTTTATATAAACTACGTGCTATGTGTGCACATTATCTGAATACTTGTTGTCTATGCTGGTTGAACGTTTTATACATGTTTTAAAGGACTTAAACTGTATACGTATTTTATATATACGAAAATGTTGGGTATGAGATGGGTAGATGAATGATGAGAGATAGAAGATGACGTGAATATACATTGGCAGCTATAGACTTAGTGCCTATGGGACAAACACCGGTAGCTATGGACTTAGTACCTTTTAGACGTTGGTAGCTATGGATTTAGTACCTGTTGGGAATTGGTAGCTATGGACTTAGTACCTATTAGTTAAACGCTGGTAGCTAAGGATTTAGTACCTGTAGGAATTGGTAGCTATGGACTTAGTACCTGTTGAATATTGGTAGCTATGGACTTAGTACCTATTGGATAAAGACTGGTAGCTATGGATTTAGTACCCGATGAATAGACTATAGCAGCTATGGAATTAGTGCTTTATGAATGAACATTGGCAGCTATGGATTTAGTGCCAGTCCTATAACCCTAGAAGTAAGGGACTTCGGAATAAACGAATGCAGGATAGACGAATCTTAGGTTAAATCCTTAAGAGTAAATAAGATAACGGGGATGGGTAATTGGGTTAATTGTTTGATGATTGAACATAACAATTATATTATTGTGGGTTGAAAACCCTATGTACTCACCAGGTTTCCCAACCTGACCCACTCAGTTTATGTATATCACAGGTGACAAAGTAAAGTGACATTACACTGAGAGATTTAAAGAGATGTATATCACTAGTGTAAATCATTGTAAGTTCTGTTTATGCTTATGTTTCGGTATTAACGATGACATCCCAAACGTTTTAAAATGAAATAAATACGTTTCCTCGAAAAAATTTTAATAACGTATTTACCATGTTTTTCTGGGAACAAATTCCGCAATCTTTTTATAAAACGAAGTACTCTGATTTTCATAAAGCATAAACAAAATCGGTCTTTTCTGGCCGTGATTTTGGGGATGTCACACCACATCTATGCGATATATGGTTTATTCGATTCGAGCTCTAGGCAAGTCTTATCATTGTGCTATGTAGTACGTTAGGTGGCGGATGTGATTGATGTCTTTGTGACTCTTGCTATTATGTTTGCATGAAAGTCCATAGGGAAGGCCATGGAAATTTCAGGAGTGCTGTAAGACTATAAATTTTGCATGTAGTGTTCACTTTGAATGAAATAGTCCATTTGGCTAAAATAGGTCGTTGCAGGAGTGCTTGTAAATCTATGATTTGGCCCCAAAGCATTTCACTAGGGATGAAATAGGCCTGATGGTTGAAACAGACTATGTTGCATTTTTATTGTTATGTATCGGTATGTCGTATTTTGGGGTACTCACTAAGCTTTATGCTTACATTTTTTATGTTTAAATGTTTCAGGTACTTCTGGTTCGAGAGGGAAGGGCCTCGATTGAACGCAATGCATCCCCTGGAGTTTTATTTCACACAATCTTTATGATTTACTCTTATGTTTAAAAATACATTACACTATGATTATCTTTTGAACAATAGAATGAATGTTTTGGTTTGTTTTAAGGGAAATTTTTTACTTAGTGGGACGTTACAAGTTGGTATCAGAGACTTGGTTTAAGTGATTTGAGCACACTTTTCAGTGTCTTTAAACTAAAACTGAGGGTTTATAAAATCATTCAAAAAGGAAAACGGTTTACTAAAAAAGGTTTTTACAAAAAGAAAAAGTGGTGTGATGCATGCAATCAACCGAGCTCAAGTGAGTGATTCCAAAAATACCCATACATGTTGATATGTTATATGTGTTATAATATGACATGCATGCTCGAAGTTATAATAAGGATCATCTTAGGTCAGGGTTGCATGCTAGAATGTCTGCCTAAGAGAGATGCCTTGTATGCTGGATATGTGAACTGTTAGAGATTGATGATAGTGAGTAGGCTAAGGATCTTTAAGAATTATGTGCGAGGATTAAGTGATCGTTATGATGCCTTATTTTCAGTCAGTTTTGTTGCTCGTATGATGTTTGCTTTGTGTTATGTGAGGCCTATATTGATGTTAATTAACTATTAAGTGAATACATTAGGTTGAATGCCACAAAGATTAAATGGTTTTAGAATGCTTGATTTGGATCTATTGCGCAGCTCTTGCTTGAGTCCAACCATTGTAGTGCAGGATCTTTTAGTCGAGAGATTGTTTAGTTTTTGTTGCATGTGATTGAATTCATAAGATAGTTAGTTGACATTGCTAGAAGTTTTCTTTGCGGCTGAGAGCAAGATGGGGTAGGGTTCCTAGTGGATTAGGAACAATTTTAGAACGTGCTTATTTATGAAGTGGGATCCTAGGAGAGCTTAGGAAGTACCTTAGTACAATGTTTAGCGCAAGGACATGTAAGGGTATTCATAAGGAAGTGACTTAGAGGGTCCTATATGATTCCTGAGGAAAGTACGGATCAGTGTGGAAGATAGTACTGGTCCCGTACTACTGGAAGCACAGGATCTGTACTCGAATCGAGGAAAATCACGGGGATTCTAAGAAGATGGTAAAGGGTTGATGTATGGGTTTCTTATTAGTAGGTAAAATTTAATAGCATGGTTTGGCGCCATGATTCGTGTCAGTATGTTTCCTTCGTTATCGATCTTTTGGTTACGATTGTTGGGTTGACGACAAGCCTAGTAATTGTTCGAGCCTCAAAGGCCATTGGGTTTAAATGGTGCAGATATGTGCAAGTTAGTGGATTCTAAGATCTCGAGGACCCTATTCAGAGTAGTTCCAATTGGAGTCAAGGGACTCAAGTAGGAAGTGACTGTGACGATCGACTTACCAGGAGGGCACAACTTGAAACCAGACGATATTCCAGTCAACTCCAAACTGAGTACTATTCCTAAGTCGCAGTGCAAATTAATATGTATGATTATATCTAATGTACTAAACAATACAAAGAGACCAGGTTTGCGAATACATCGTGTAAACACAAGTTGAGACACCACATGTCAAGCATATAATATTCCAACGTAATTTCTCAGCAATTCATACTATATAATATAGTTTGAAGGGAAAACAATCTAAAAAAGGTAATATAATCATCATTTTGTTCATGTTTTTTTTTATTTTTTTTAAATAAGCCCGATAGCTTATTGTTTTGTATATATTCAATCCTTATGACCGACTACTCAATGTCAAGTTCTCATTTTGTACACATTTAATCCTTATTTATTTTTATTTTTATTTTTTTGAAAAAATAATTCATTGTTGTTTTTGTACACATTCAACTTGATGATGAGTTTCGTTAGGTTTTGCTCACGTGGGAAAATCATTAATGAGGTGTTCTCATGTGTCGCTCGTATAGGTAATGGAACCATGTGTGTATTAGTTTTGGTAATAGCATTGTACTTTTGATATCAGTAACTATTACAGCACAATACCAATTATATTTAATATCAGTATAAACTTTATTCAATAGCAATATCAACTACATTACATTAGGTGAAGAAAATATATTAGCCACACTTGTTGGAAATAGTGTCTAAAGTCACAAAATATTGTAATTTTCATATTAATAACAAACTCATTTTGGGATACACACAATTATTGACATGAAAAATTATTGGGGGATCCAGTTTGTTAATTTATTAGTGATTAAAAAATTAATAGAATTGGTGACGCATCTCCTTAGTCCTCGTGATAGAGCCCTAATCGTTTTAGGGTTGAAACAAGAAACCTCATCTTTAACAAATACAATCTCATCTTTAAAATTTGGGGTCAATTTGACATGTTCTTCATCAAATTACAAACAAAATTTTCACTTTTTACTTGATTTCTTCAGGAACAAAAAACAAAATTTAAGCATGTAAGAAGGAAGGTCATTTTGAAAAGAACAAAAACCCATTTGTTGAAACGGGTTGAAATCGACATTTCAAAGAATTAGGGAAAATTCTATTTTTTCCATTGTGTTATTTTGTCTTGGAAGTGCAAATTCGACTTATGAGAAAACAGTCACAAAGAATCTCATAGTCTACTATGGAGATTCTCTACGGTTGATTTTTCATAACTCGAGTTAGGTAACTGGGCATCTTCTTATTGGGGAAAACCAGGCCACCAATATTATTTGAACGATTCCAGAACTAGCTAACTGATATAAGAGAGGGAAGAGACATGTATGAGAATACCTCATTAATGATTGTCCAACATAGGATGTCTTACGAGCAAAACCAAAAGAAAACTGATCATAAGGATTAAATGTGTATAAAAACAACAAGGACTTATTTTGCAATGTATAAAAATTAAGTGTAACATCCCAAAATACGACCCAAAACTTTTTGTTTAATCGTTACTAAAATCATTAGATCAATACCATAAATAAAACCCATACGTCAATATCTCAAAACCATAACAAAATATCACGAGAAAACTGTATCAAGACTGTATCAATCATATCTATGAAAAACTAAATCAACTCCCAGGACAGAAACTGAAGTTGTGGTGTGTGCGATGCCATCAACCCGAGCTCTTCCCTTTATTTGTGGAAGTACGTGAAACCAAAACTGAAACTGTAATCACGAAGCTTAGTGAGCCCCCAAACTACCACATACCATACAATATCATAAAAACACATACTAGGCCTTACCCACTGCATCGGACCGAAGTCCGAAAACTGCATCGGACTGAAGCCCGGAACTAACCAGGGCCTTGCCCTCTGCATCGGACTGAAGCCCGAAAACTGCATCGGACTGAAGTCCGGAACTAACTGGGACCTTGTCCCTTACATCGGATCGAAGTCCGGAACTAACTGCATCGGACCGAAATCCGGAACTGACTGGGACCTTGTCCCCTGCATCGGACCGAAGTCCGAAAACTGACTGAGCATAACATGGCATAGTATAAACATATCAACTAGCATAAGCACATATACTGTATACTGCATCGGACCGAAGTCCGGAACACATAACACAAAACATGCTTGAATCACAAAGACATCAAGCAATCTAACTACTGCATCGGACCGAGGTCCGACACTACTGCTAACTAAACGGGTCGGCATTATGGCCGTAGACCTGTTCCTACTGGAAGGAAGACTCACCTCGTAGTTCAGCTGTTGAATGAACTGCTCTGGAATCTGTCTGTTGCGGCTCCGGTTTCATCCCGGCTACAATTTCCATAAGTACACTCAGTCAAATACTGATAACTATATTGAGGGTAAAATGACTATTTTACCCCTGGTCCAAGTCAACCTCTTGGTCAAAGTCAACATGCAGTTGACCTGACTCGTCGAGTTGGGCCGCCAACTCGTCGAGTCCCTACTCTCATTTCTCATTTCTGTGCGCTACTACTCGTCGAGTTTGGCATAGACTCGACGAGTTCCTCATTGATACTAACACTTAGTCAATCTACATCCGACTCGCCGAGTTGTATGAACAACTCATCGAGTTCTCCTTCAACATATGAACACTCCGACTGTGACTCGCCGAGTTGTATGAACAACTCGCCGAGTTTGTTCTTGGAATATGAAGATTGCCTTGGACTCGCCGAGTCAGGGCATTAACTCGCCGAGTCCTTCCATGAATGAGTCCGATCTTCGACTCACTGAGTCCACCTACAACTCACTGGTTCCACTCGACACAATACACAGAAGGGGAAAAACTTGAGGACTCGCGACCCGACTCGCCGAGTCTGAAGAACGACTTGCCGATTCGGTTGCATGCAACCTATATACAATCGATTCTGCTTAAAGCCACTGCGTACAACTTATAGATTTGGGTTCTTAAGGCTTGTTTACCACACTTTCCAACTTTACGTGTACATATGCATGAAAAGGGATTTAAAAGGCTCAAAAGACTCTTAAAAGAGTAGATCTAGGGCTTTCATGCAAAATGGCTCCATAAAGGTGTTAGATCTATGCTTTTGGAACTTAAACATGGCTAGATCCGAAGGCTAATCAACCCAATGTGATCTCTCTACTATAAACAATCTAAGAAATGGATAAAATGGCCTAAATATGCTCATAATGGCGAATCAATCATAGAAACAGAAGGAATCTGATTATTACATCAATAAACTCTGTAGTGGGTGCAAGATCTTGGATCTTCTTCTACTCCTTTGGATCTAGCCTCCTTCTTCACTTCAAAACTTCAAGATTCACACAAGAAATGCTCAAATGCTCAATGAATGGCTAGGATTTGCTAAATGACGTTCTGAGGGTGAAGGAGGCGAGTTTGGGGCTCATAACATGGTTTAAATAGGGTGCAAAACCCGTGGATCTAGGGTTTCTTCCAGACTTGCGGACTCGCCGAGTCCAGGATATGGACTCGCCGAGTTGCCAACTTAAACGTGCTCAAAATCTCGCCTCTACTCGGCGAGTCGGGCCTACAACTCGCCGAGTCCAACTAAAAATGCAAAAATACTTAGATTAAAATACATACCAGGAACCAAGTGTTACATTAAGAACTAAATGTGTACAAACTGAGAACTTAACCAAAAGTAGTTGGTCATAACCTTGAGTAGCTGGTCATAATGACTGAACGTGTACAAAAGAACAAGTTTAAGGGTTATTTTACAAGAAAAAAACAATAGAGACAAAGTACGTACAAAATGAAAACTATATTACCGTTTTAGGTAGATTAGATATTGGTAATTTCAAATATAAATATAGAAAGGAATTGGTATGACACTAACATTTTTAGGATAATGAAAAAAAATGACAAAAAAATGGTAATAACCATAAAAATGACAACTTTTTATCAATTAGTTTCATAAAAATACTATATTTTTTTCCCCATAAACCTACATGATTATGGAGTTCGGAAATGGGAATTATTGAACTCCATTATGGTTTTCGAACTCACTTGTTCTAATAAAAGTGACGCTTGATTTTTTTCTATTAAGTATGATTTTTCAAACTCTATTATGAGTGTGAAGCCTATTTTTCTCAAAAAAAGTTTGTTTGGAATTTCGAACATGTTCGTTGATTTGATATAAGTTTCGAACAATTTATTTCGTATATGTTTTTGAAGACATTATATATGTAGAAGGTACTACTCCTTATAGCGTCGTCACCAATTGGACATATCATCAAGTCTCTCGAATTGATTTTTAGTTTCGTAAGTAGACAAATTTTGCATGGTGAATAGAAAGCAGGCTATAATGATATTATATTTTTCAATTATTCGGAATTGTTTAAGGATTTAAAACTATATTTTTCTATTTATATAATTGTTTGAATATTTTATTATTCATCTTTGATTTGGATAATTTACCAGTATTTAATATAATCAAAATCCATGTTTTAGAACTTAGGGGGAAATTCTCCATTTAACCATTAGCTTCTTAGTTTCTATGTTTTTAGCATCGTTTTAAAAGCCGTTCAACTAAAAAATTAGTTAAATTGGTTGAATTGTTTTGCCATACATGTAACATTCTAAAATTTAAGACTATTTTTTTAAGTTAATAAACAAATAGATAAAAATGATTCAAAATTTTCAAATTGACAACGTGAGTTGACCAAATGTAACGTCCCAAAAACATAGTATTATTTTTCATTTTTAAATACATTTCCAAGAAATCCATAAATTATTCAAATCATTGTTTCAAAAAAAAACATAAAATTAGAGTATCACTAACATTTCTCAAAACACAAATCAAAAGGAGGATGTATACGATCATGTCTTCGCTTTCCCCCGACCATCTGATGTACCTGAAACATTTAAATTTATAACTGTAAGTCAAAACTTAGCGAGTTTTCCTGAAATACCCCACACAACAATACACATACAATGCATGCACACATAAACCTTCAGTCTGTCTGGATTGATTCGCAAGGCCTACATTATAGATGGACCGCTCCCTTCGGCCAACATTCTGACTGGACCGCCTCGCAAGGCCTACAGTACACTAGACCGCTCATGTATCTTGTCCTACAACACAAAGCATGATCGCCTCAACCCAACCACAACATGTTGACATATGCAAACAGATAAACAATAACCAGCAACCACATGTAATCATAACAGATCTACCAATCTAACAAATCACTACAACATACCAACTTCCTACACACAAGGATACATATTGCAATACAAAGTATAGTGAGAAAACTCAACTCGCAACCTAATAGATAAACAGTATAGCTCACACAATCCAAGAACTGGTACTACGAGCCACCTATACAACAATCAGAAACCAATCCTCAGTCCATAGCCAAAAACCCTCGAGTTAACCAAAAGTCAACTTAGACAAAAAGTCAAAGGTCAATAGTTAAATGTCCTTTAGTCAGTCACCATGTCGTGGCCAAGCATTTGCCACGTCGTGGTGACCTTAGGAGAAAAGAGTTGCGAAGACCACTTAATGTCACGTCATGGGAGTTAAACCTCCACATCTTGGGAACTGTACTGGCCAACTTAATGCATTATGATCTTAATATTTCAACTTATATATCCATACTTTCCAGAAGGTTTTCTCAAACCCAATGAGCCATAAAAATCGATGTTGTATAAACATGAATGTATTAAACTCTAGCTAGGTCAAAAATGATGAAAATGACGTCAAAACCTCATGCAAGGATTCAAAAATCAATCATACCACATATTTGGAACATATAACCTCAAGGGGACCTCAATGATCCATAAAGTTGCCAACTTTATGGAATCCAGCCACACCAACTAACCCAAACATGAAGAACAAATCATAAAAGCATAGATCTAGAAGAATATCACATAAAGATTACATCTTGGAGACTCACAATGGTCCACAATATGAGCTAGAATATGGAAGAACAACTTTCTTGTTGGATCTATACTCAATGGACATCTTCTTCTCCTTTAAAGCACCAAAATCACCATAAAAGCTTCAAAAACTCAACAATAAGGGCTAGGGTTTGCTTGAGAGTGAAAAAGAGGTGATAGACGCTAAGGGTATGCAAACCCTAACCATCACATCCCTTAAATAGGGCTTCAGGCCTGAAAAATTAGGGTTTTACATGCATGTGGCTACCACGTCATGGCCAATATATAACCATGATGTGGCACTCAAAAGAAATGTGTGTATCACTCGGGTGTCGCCACGTCATGGTGCTATCATCACCACATCATGGCCACCATACAAAGTCTTGTATTTAATCCTTAAATGACCACAACCACAAAAGTAATTATACATGGAACTTGGTGTTACACCAAAGAGTTGAATCAATTAATGGAAAGGACTAAAAAAGTTATATGATGGATAGAGGTGGACTTCTTATGTCAAAACTTAAGTTAAAAACACAAAATATGAGTTATGGTGGAAATTGGCGAAAAGATGTAAACTTGGGGGACCAAAGTAAACTTTTGGAGAATAAGATGCACTCTCATCCCCCCCCCCCATTTATTTAAATCGTGTATTGCAAGGATACGGGTTTCCCATGGTCATTTCTCTTCATTTGTGCATCCAAAAATTGATTCAAGTCAAACCTTAAGCATTCTACCAATGAAAAAGAAGAATCAAAAGCTCGCTAGGTATAATCGCTTCTCTTATATCTCTAAATTTTGAATCCTAGGTATGGGAAAAACCCCAATGTCAAAATTAGCTCCATCTAATGGTTAGGTTTTGGGTTTCTAACCTCCCTTGAGTTGTTTTGATGATCTCAATCTCAATCCAATCATCCCATTAATGGATTTGAGGGTTTGGGTGAAAACCCTCATGAACCCTAGAAATCCAAATTGGGGATTTCTTGTTTATATGTTATATTGGAATGGGTTCTATAACCTAGATGGTGTTTGATGGCAATGAATCCAACTGGAACATTCAAACACATCAATAATGGTAGAATTATGTATAAGTTTGGATTGAAATGGATTTAGGGACAACATGATAACATCAATGGAAACCTTTGTAGTTGAGCAGATGATAAGTAAGTGAAGTTCATAATCATGAATGGATATTCTCGAAATGATCTGAATTCAAAACATAAGGTGTTGCTTGATTCTTAGACAATTATATGGAGTTATTGGTCATAAGGGTTTTTTAGGAAATGTACTTATAACTACATGATGATTGACATATTAGAAGAGAATGACGTTCATGAACATGAATTGACACTCTAGAGATGATAATGAAATATAAACATGAAAGAATTCCACCAAAGTTCTAGCTCTAGTGATTGTTTTGGACCAAAGGGAAATTTGGGAAACATGTAATGGAATTGAGGATTCCATAGTTAGAGTAAGTATTTACAACGAGATAAATTTTGGTTCTAAGTATTTAGAAACATTAAAATAAGTGCACAATAAGTTGAGTTCAAGATTTGTGAATTATGGAATGTCCAATTCCATTATAGCCTAGCTAACCCTTCTTTAATAAAAGATGAGAATCACTATGATCTTAAAGGGGTTTCAATGAGAACTTAATGAGTTAAGAGGATTGTTTTAGGATGATAAAATACTTCATAACCATATGTGAGAACCCATATAATTGGTACAAAGTGAATTAGAAAGGGTATTCACGAACTATGCAAAGTACATAGCCTTAATGAGAAAACAGATAGCACATTTGAAAGCATATCAGGGTTCACCGTAGGGTTACAGTAAAACCCCTCATCATTACGGGGAACTCAACTAGTGGTACGGTGAACTTTGTTCCAAAAATCCTTTTTTCACCTTTATGTTTTGAAACCTTCCCGAAACCTTTTAAACATATATCTTTAGCATATTAAAGCTTTGGAAAAGCTGAGAACCCTTTGTAAGGGTATTTTGGTCATTTTGATTGACCTCTACCAATATTTTATAGGAAGTACTTTGTAACGCCCCATCTCTGGTATGTTGCTTCCATGGCATTTATTTAGAAGTTTTCAAGAGGGACTCGGCGAGTCTATGGCCCGACTCATCCAGCAGGGACGAGATTTCGAGCACGTGTTAGTCGGCGACTTGGCGAGTCCATATTCGGGACTCGGCGAGTCCGCCTGCCAGGTAGAAACCCTAAATCCCCGGGTTTGCACCCTATTTAAACCACCTTATGAGCCCCAAACTCGTCCCCTTCACCCTCAGAGCATCATTTAGCATACCCTAACCATTTCCTTGAGTATTTGAGCATTTCTTGTGTGAATCTTGAAGTTTTGAAGAGAATAAGGAGGCTAGATCCAAAGGAGAAGAAGAAGATCCAAGGTCTTGCACCCATTTCAGAGTTTATTGAGGTATTAATCGAATTCATTCTGTTTCTATGATTGAATTCTCTTTCATAAGCATATTTAGCCTCTTTTATCCATTCTTTAGCTTGTTCATAGTAGAGAGATCACATTAGATTGATTAGCCTTCGGATCTAGCCATGTTTCAGTTCCAAAATCGTAGATCTATCACCTTTATAGAGCCATTTTGCATGATAGCCCTAGATCTACTTTTCTAAGTGCCTTTTTAGCCTTTATATCCTTTTTCATGCGTATGTACACGTAAAGTTGGAAACTTTACGTGGTAAACCAGCCTTAGAAACTCAGATCTATAAATTGTATGTGGTGGTTTTGAGCAGAATCGAGTTTTTAGTAACTGCATGCATGTGACTCGGCGAGTCAGGTCGCGAGTCCCCGATCTTTCCCCTTTGAGTGATTCCGAGTGGGGACCAGTGAGCAGTAGGATGGACTCAGTGAGTCGGAGGTTAGACTCAGTAATGGAGGGACTCGACGATTTGTTCATACAACTCGGCGAGTCCAAGACAATCTTCTTAGCTCGAAGAACAACTCGTCGAGTTGTTCATATGACTCGGCGAGTCAGATGCAGATTGCCTGAGTTCTTGAATCAAGAGGGTACTCGTCGAGTCGATTCCATACTCGACGAGTAGCCACGAGTAGGGTTGAGAAGTGAGAATAGGGACTCGGCGAGTTGACGGCCCAACTCGGCGAGTCAGGTCAACTATAGGTTAACTTTGACCGGGAGAGTTGACTTTGACCAGGGGTAAAAGAGTCATTTTACCCCAATGCAGTGATTAGCATTTGATTGAGTGTGTTTATGGATTTGTAGTTGGGGAGATACCGAAGCAGCAGCAGTTAGCTTCCAGAGCCATACACACAGCAGCTAGTTCACGAGGTGAGTTTCCTTCCAGTAGGAACGGGTCTAAGGCCACAATGCCGGCCCGTTCAGTTAGCAGTAGTTTCCGGACTTCGGTTTGAGGCGTAGTTAGTATGTTTCATGCCTTCGTGGCTCAGACAGGATTTATGTGTTATGTGTATGTGTTTCGGGCAATGGCCCGATGCAGTATGCAGTATATGTGTTTATGCTAGTTGATATGTTATGCTATGCTGTAAGCAGTTAGTCCGGATTTCGGTCCGATGCAGGGGACGGGGTCCCAGTCAGTTTCGGACTTCGGTCCGATGCAGGGGACGGGGTCCCAGTCAGTTTCGGACTTCGGTCCGATGTAGGGGATGGGGTCCCAGACAGTTTCGGACTTCGGTTCGATGCAGGGGACGGGGTCCCAGTTTGTTAGTCCGGACTTCGGTCCGATGCCGGGACGGGGTCCCAGTCAGTTCCCGGACTTCGGTTCGATGTAGTGTGCAAGGCCCAGTATGTGCTTTATATGTATTGTATGGTATGTGGTAGTTTGGGGGAGCTCACTAAGCTTCATGCTTACAGTTTCAGTTCTTGGTTTTAGGTACTTCCGCAAGCAAAGGGAAGAGCTCGGGATGATGGCATCGCACACACCACAGTTTCAGTTTTTGTCATGGGAGTTGATTTAGTTTCTTAGATATGTTTGATACAGTTGTGGCACAGTTTTTCTCACAATATTTTAGTATGGTTTTGGAGTTATGCAATGCAGGGCTTTATTATGTGATACTTAGTTTCATGGTTTTTGTTGTATTAAAATGAAATTTTTGGGTCGTATTTTTGGGTTGTTACATACTTAAGGGTAGTGTTACATGTGGGAAGGATCTTGAAAAAGGGTAAAAACCTACATCAGAAAACTAGGTGAGTATGTGTTGGCATTTTCCTACTTTGGGGTACATGTAAAAATGATTTTTATGATAAAGAAATACAAATGATATGATGTACTAAATGTTTTGAAATGAAAATGTTAAATAAATTTTAAAAAAAAAGTTTTGAAAGAATGCCTTGAAGGAAAGAATGTTTTTGAAAGTAATGAATGTTTTGAAAGAACGAATGATTTGATAATGTGTTTCGAAGTGTTTTGAAATATATGTGCTTTAATTTTGAAATAACTACTTTGATATTAATGCATGGAAGGAAAATATTATGATGTACGGAATGTGTAAAGCATGTAAAATAATGATAAGAAAGCAAAAAGTATTGACAAGGCAAAATGTGTAAAAATGCTTTATAAAAATCAGAGTACTTCTTTTCATCAAAATGTTGCGGAATTTGTTCCCAGAAAAATACGATAAATACGTTATCAAAACATTTTTGAAGAAACGTATTTTATTCATTTTAAAACGTTTGGGATGTCATTGTCAATACAGGAACATAAGCATAAACGGAACTTACATTTATTTACACTAGTGATCTACATCTCTTTAATCTCTCAGTGTAATGTCACTTCATATCGACACCTGTGATATAAATAAGCTGGAGTGGGTCAGGTTGGGAAACCTGGTGAGTACATAGGTTTTTTTCAACCCACAATAATATAATTATTATGATCAATCATCAAACAATTAATCCAATTACCCATCCCCATTATCTTCTTTATTCCTAAGTACCTTCCCTAAGGATTTATCCTAAGGGTCGTCTCCTACATCATATTTATCTCTCATCTCCTTACATCGCATTTCCTTATATGTTTGTTCCTAAGGACTCTCCCTAAGGATCATCACCTACATCGCATAGACAATATTGATTCAGGGATTACTCCCTCAATACGTGCCCAACAAGGGTTAGGGTATCATCGCATAAATACGTAGTTACAACATCGCCTGAACTCGTAATTCATAGTAAGGGGTTAGAGTATCATCGCATGAATACGTAGTTACAACATCGCTTGAACTCGTAATTCATCACCTACAGGTTATGAGCCTGCTGGTGTTTCCACAGGGTTGTCTATATTAGTTCGTGGTCGCCATTTATACTCTGATAGATGACTACATCTCCAAATTGTCGGACAAGGTTATAGTATCTTTCATCCTACATCACCGGTTCATCATCACCTAATTATCATCACCTTCCTATCATCACATATCTCTTATCATTTTATTTCGCATCAACTATTTCATTTACCCAAGTTTTACCCAACACATTTTGTAGATATAAAATACGTATACAGTTTAAAACATGTATAAAAATCTTTCACCGAGCACAGACAACAAGTATTCAGACAGTATACACACATAGCACATAATTTATATAAAATACTTCATATCTATGTGTAAGCTGAAAGTAAATATGCACTCACTTGATTAGGTGGTGGGTCGGCACTCGGATAACACTTCGTTACTCTTAAAACAATTTCCTCGACAAAACCTAGTATCAATATGTCTAGGGTTTAGTCTGACGTTAACCGCGACTAATTAATAGTCTGGCTATTATTATTATTATATAAGCATTAAATAACGCTCAATATAACTCATAATAATAGCCCAAATACTTATTATAAGGTCCTAATAACATTACTATATTAAAACATAAGCTATACTAAAGATAGGGTGGACATAGCTCACTTACAACGGGTTTTCTCGAAAATCGGGCTGCGCTGGAGCAGCGTTTCTGAGCCAAAGGCTCTTTTCTTGGGGCTTCGGGAGCCTCGGGGCTTCCTTCGGGTGCTAGGGGGTTTACCTACTCTTTAGGGGGCTTAAGGTAGGCTAGAGAGAGAGTGTAGAGAGAGAAAGAAGTGGGGAAAGGTGTGAGAAATGAGAGAAACCCGACACTTCTATTTATAGGGTGAAATCCTGACAAACTCGCCAAGTAGGAGGACCTACTCGCTGAGTTGGTGCCACGTGTCATCATCTGATGGCTTTCCTTGGAGAGAAAGCAATGGCTGTGATCGCGCCACGTCACCCAATATCGCGTATCAGCCTTCAAACTTAGAAAAATCATAACTCTTGCATACGAGCTTTGTTTTCGACGTTCATTTTTTCAGCGCGTAGGTAAAATCAAGATCTACAACTTTCATTTAGACTCCGTCGGCTAATTCTCGACCGATCTCAAATTTAACAGTAGGAGGCATTTAAACTGTTAAATGACCGCGAAGAATTCGTAACTTCTTCATACGGACTCCATTTTCGTCTATATTTTTACCGTTGAGTTCCTATTAATGAGATCTTAAAATCTCATTTAGGTCGCGTAAACCAAAAACCGCTCGAACTAAAATTCGAGTTTCGGGCCATGCACTGCTAAGCCGAATCTTAGACAATTCATAACTTCCTCATACGAAGTCAGATTTGGGCGTTCTTTTTTTGTATGTTCTTGTTTTAATATATACTACAACTTTCATTTAGATTTATAAGGCTAAAAGTCGCTCCATCGTAAATTTGCTATTTACGCTTCCCGGTGCCGTGCCGGTTTTGCCGTAAAACTTCGACGGGTCATAACTTCTTCGTTATAACTCGGATTTAGGCGTTCTTTATATGTACGGAAACCTTGAGACATATTCTACAACTTGGTAAAGATTATTTATTCTAAATAATATTTTTTCAAAAAGTCGTTTTCGACCCCTATTGCCTCTAAATTGACTAGCCCGGATCAGCGGGCGTTACAATTATCTCCCCCTTAGGATGATTACGTCCCAGAATCATCAACTAAACATGGCTCGTATAATGACTCCATACGTCATCTCTTCATCCTAGGTAATAATTATAACTTCTATATTCCTTCAAGTCTATCTCTTAGACTCATTGACTGTAAGTAGTACTCGATCGTGCACCTGCTCTCTACCTCAGGCTAGGCTCCAAATTATGACCTTCAAGTCACAACCTCGATCCTCACTGGATACGAACTTGAGATAAGTTCTTTTATTACTACTATGGATCGATGGGTCATATTCTAATGACCTATCATCGTATGTTGCAACGCTTAGACCTAGGTCTCTTAGAGTCAAATTCCAGAAAGGAATATGCCTTCCTTCATGGTCTAATGTGATATAATCACATTTTAACATGTAGCATTTCTAGCCACCAACTTCTTTAACAACGAGCGCGATACTTCTATTGATCGCTTCGATTTCAATCATTTGGTTTAAGTCGGACGCTACATCAAACTTGGTTCTCTGAACCACGTAACCTACTCATCGTATTCGGACGCAATGTGATATGACCACTAGGGTTGGGATAACAACAATCTTCTTAGTCATTACCGAAACAATAGTAACGGCATACTTGAATAAAACGAAATCAATTACTGGCTTCTTGGTAACCTTGTGACTTTCCCTGATCCAAGTGTGAGTCATGTGCTTCCGGTAGCATAGGCCTCTACTACCATTCACACCTACTCATACTCGTCCCAAGTATTGTCTCGCAGTATTCCAAGTCACCATACAAGAAAATCACATAACAATTTAACACACCAGATAACAAAACGAAGATTTTATTATTTCTTGAAACTATTACATAGGTGTTCAAGTTCACCCTGGACTATGCCTCTAACGGGATACATCATACGATACTATGGCTACTACATAACTTGATCTTTGGATATAAAGTCCTCATCCTTGATTCCTCGCATGGTTTCCTGCTTCGTCGAGGATCATGTGAAATGCCCTTGGCCTTGGTGGCGTTTCTGGTCTTGTTGCTTTATTTTTCCTTGGGCAGTCTCTGGACATGTGCCCCTTGCCTCCACATCCGTAGCATACTTTATCATTATGTGTGCAGTCCTTGGGCAGTCTTGTTGCTTTATTTTTCCCTGGGCCCATAGTGTGAGTCTGGATTGCTTCTAGCCCACAACTCACATATGGCTTGCCATCGAGCCCACAATATGAGTCTCCCTTAGCCCGTAACTGGAATGCTCCCGATTTTGTTGGATTATCGCATGAAGCAGTCTCACCTCAACCCATCCCACATAACATATCAACGTATAATGACATAACTACTCAACATGCGGATAACATATAATAACACAAGTAGTCCTACAGGCCTACCTAACTGGCATAACCACTAGCATGCAACGCTAACTCATACTCAACATGTAATAATGTTAGGATAACATATCCAATGGGTCAGCCATGGTGCCTTAGACCCCTTAGTATAGTGAGGATAACTCACCTTGCAAATGCCGACTCGGTAGATAAACTCCAACTCTCAAATCACTGCCATAAACTCCACCACCTATTATCATAATATAACCATACTCGTAAGTTCCCAACCTTTCAAGGTACCCCATAAGTCAAACTAGTCAACCCCTTGTCAAAGTCAAAGTCAACAGTCAAGGTCAACAGTCCGTGTTGACCTTGACTCGCCGAGTATCGTCGACTACTCGTCGAGTTCCTTGAGATACTCATTCACTCGCCGAGTCACCGGAGTGACTCGTCGAGTTCCTAAGGTTCACGATCGAAGCTCTAAGGCCACTCGTCGGGGTTTTCCTTCTTACAACTCGACAAGTTCACACGCATCCATCAATTGGGGAAACCTTAACCGAATCGCCGAGTTGTTCACCCAACTCGTCGAGTCTATGACACTCTTCATCGGACTCGCCGAGTTGTTCATCCAACCCATCGAGTTCAATGCCCATCTTCATATGACTCGCCGAGTCGACTATGCGACTCGCCGAGTCCCTTCAGTCCTTTAACCATGCAGACACTTTTTAAGCCATGCCAAGGCCCCAAATTGCAGATCCAACTTCCTTAGGCTTGCTTATCACGTAAAGTTGCAAACTTTACATGCATGCATGGCCAAAAAGGCTTTAAATGACAAATCCAAGCTTACAATGGAGCTTTACACTCAAAGGAGGCTTCATACGTGACCAAGCTCGAACGTTATGAACCTAAAACCTAAGAAGGGTCCAGATCTGAAGTTACAACTTCAGATCTAGCTCATACACCACAATATAATCATACCCAAGCCAAAATAACCCTAAATCTCACCCCAAAAGAGGTCTAGAAAGAAACGAGGTAAAGGTGGCGACTACATATGGACCAACCCGCTGCTACTCGTCGAGTCCCTTCTTGGACTTGACGAGTAGGTCACTAAAACACATGGACCAACCCGCTGCTACTCATCGAGTAGGGAAAACCAACTCGTCGAGTAGACCCAAAGACCAAAAAGATTCAACATAATTCAATACGTGAAAATCGGGGCGTTACATAACTAATGAAATGTTTTGATATGGAATGTATTTTGCAAAATGTCTATTTAAAATATGTATTTTTATATAAATGTGATAAATTTTTTGTGTTACAAACTGGCTAGCTCATGAGACATTTTTGTCTTACGTTCTTTTTTAAATGTCATGTATCTGTAACGCCCGCAGATTCGGGCTAGTCAATTTACAGGAAATAAGCGTCAAAAATTACTTTTTTTTATAGAATATTATCTAGAATAAATAATCTTAACCAATTTATAGTATATGTCATAAGGGTTCCGTACATATAAAGAATGCTAAAATCCGACTTATAACGAATAAGTTATGACCCGTCGAAGTTTTACGGCTAAATCGGCATGACTCCACGTATCGTAAAAAGTGAATTTTTGATAAACTAACTTTTAGCCTTAATGATCTAAAAAAATTCGTAGTAGATGTTAAACCGAAATCTTACATAAAAAGAACGTTCAAATCTGACTTCGTATTGAGGTAGTTATGATTTTTCTAAGATTGAGCACAACAATGCACAACCCATAAATCGAATTTTAGATCGATCGGTTTTTAGCTGACGCAATCTAAAAAAGAATTGAAGATTTCGTTAATAGGAACTCGATGATATAAAGACAGACGAAAACAGACGTCGGATGACAAAGTTATGAATTTTAACGGACTTTATCTGTCTAAGTCTGTTAAAATATAACTTAAAAAATAAACTCAAAATTTGTCGACGGGGTCTAAACGAAAATTGTAGATCACGTCGCTACCTACGTGTGGATATAAATAATGTCGAAAACGAAGCTCATATGTGAAATTTACGGAGTTTAGAAGCTTATTAAATTATGGTTGATGCGAGGCTGACACGTGGCCAGATCTAAACCCTCACTTTCTCTCCATGGCTTTGCATAGGATTCTGAAACCTGGACATTGCACACGCAATGTAAGGCCTTGTATGCACAGCGTACTGAGTATGCCCAACGTACTCCAAAGTTACGCCCTGCGTACTCGCATTTTCCAGCCTATAAATAGATGTGAAGTTCTTCCATTTTTCTCACACATTTCCCATTCTTTCTCTCCCATACATCCTTCTTAACCCCTCCCATTCCCTAGCACTTCCCAAGTGCTAGAGGCGAGTCCTAGAGCGCTAGAAGGCTCTATGAAGAAGAGCCTTCGACTTAGAAGTTCTGCCCGTGCAGAGTCTGATGCTTCACTAAACCCCCTTGTAAGTGAGTTACGCTTACCCTAATTTAAGTATAAGTTATGTTTAAGTTCATTATTGTTATTATGAACCTATAAACAATATATGTGCTAAGTATTATAAATTATACAAAGTGTTATTATAATACCCTTTAACTGCTCACGGTACGGGAATTTGGTTTGAAGGACCGCATAGGGTTGTTGGATTTCAGAACAACTTAAATGCCAAAATGGTCTTGCCCTATAGTGTTTCATGTTTGGCCCCTATCTGTACATAGTAGTTGAAAAGTAATGTTTAACACTTATAAAACAATATAGCTTGTAAATCTAGACTAATAGTTAGTCGCAATAAATATTAGACTAAAATCTAGTGATAATGATACTAGGTTTCGTCGAAGGAAAATAAAACTGTTAGAAGCGAAGCATTGCCTGAGTTTGGAGTCATTACTTTAACAAGTGAGTGCATAGTCACTTTCGTCTTACACATAGATATAAAGTATTTAATAATAATATGTGCTATATGTGCTTATTATCTGTGTTTCTGATATCTATGCAAGATGAATGATTTATACATGTTCTACTTGATTTAAATTGTATATGTATTTTTATACCTATAACTATATTGGGTAAACATGGGTAGATGAAAGATGATATAGATGATGAGGGGTGAAAGATGATGAGAAGCCTTGACCCAAGCGATGATCCAGTCATCTAGCAGAGTATAGATGACGACCACAGGCTATTCTAGAAAATCTAGTAGAACGCTAGCAGGCTCGCAACCTGTAAGTGTTTTTGAACTATGTGTTCACCATATGTACTCTAAAAAACCTGGCATCTATGGACTCAGTGCCTCACAAACGAACGTTGGCAGCTATGGATTTAGTGCCCTATAGATGAACATTGGCAGCTATGGACTTAATGCATGTTGAATAGATCCTAGCAGCGATAGACTTCGTGCCTGTTCCTTAGGATAATCCTTAGGAATGAGTGAATGAATAATGGATTATTCTTAGGATGGTTCCTTAAGAATAGTGAAGATAATGTGTATCACCCGGTTCCTGGTACGTAAATGTTATTTGAGTATTTCCTTTCTTTTAGCCTTGGACTCGGCGAGTCATAGGTCCGACTCGCCGAGTGGATGCGGGACCCGGGACACGTTTAAGTTGGTGAGTCGGCGAGTCCATATCCTGGACTCGGCGAGTCACAGCTGTTGGATGAAACCCTAAGTTTCAGGGGTTTGCACCCTATTTAAAGGACTTATCAGCCCCAAGCCGGCCCCTATTGACCCTTAAAGCCCTGTCTCTCTCGTTCTAAGCTATTCTTTGAGAGTTTGAGGTTAGTGGGTGTGTTTTTGAAGGCTTTGAAAGAGGAAGGAAGTAGATCCAGAAGAAGGGAAGCCATCCAAGCATTATTTGTGTTCTTCCAGCAGTTTCTTTGAGGTATAACCCGTTTTCCCCTTGATTCTATGCTTAAAACTTCATTTGGGTCCTTCTTGATCAAATCCCCAAGCTTGTATGTGCATTGTATGTTGTAATAAGGCGTTTGGCCTTTAGATCTAGGCAAGATTGAGCTCCATGGGCTCAGATCTGTTAGCTTTTTGGCCCCATGTTGCTTGTTAGTCCTAGATCTACCCTTTTGAGACATTTTGAGCCCTAAAATCCATATTGGTGAATATCCACACGTAAAGTTGGAAACTTTACGTGTGATTCGTGTCCTAGAAGTCCAGATCTATGAATGGAATGGACTGGAATCGAGCAAATCCATGTATTCAGTAGGTGCATGGCAACGACTCGGCGAGTCGTTCATATGACTCGGCGAGTCTATTCGCGAGTCTCCGAGTTTGTCCCCTTTTCGTAGTGTCGAGTGACCAGTGAGTCACGGGGTGTGGCTCAGTGAGTCGGAAGCTTAACTCATCTATGGAGGTACTCGGCGAGTCAATGCCCTGACTCAGCGAGTTCAAGGCAATCTCCTTAGATCAAGAACAGACTCGACGAGTTGTTCATACAACTCGGCGAGTCTTCGCATAAGTGTTCATCGGATGAAGATGAGCTCGGCGAGTTGTTCATACAAATCGGCGAGTAGGATGAAGGACTTGAATATTGGTTAAGAAGGTGAACCTGTCGAGTCGTCGCCTAACTCGACGAGTAGGACCAGGATTCAGGGCAGTCGTTTGCGTAGGGACTCGGCGAGTTGGAAAGCCAACTCGGCGAGTCGAGGTCAACTGAAAGTTGACTCTGAATTTGACTTAGGGCAAGGTCAGGGGTAAAATGGTCATTTTACCCAAAGGTCAGTGAGCAGTGTTTGATTGAGTATATTGTGGGAATTGCAGCGGGAGGGTTTCCGGAGCAGCAGCAGCAGTAGTAGGTGATCACTTCCCACACAGACCAGCAGCTATTTCGAGGAGAGTTTCCCTTCCAGTAGGAACGGGTCTAAGGCACCGAGGCCGACCCGTGTAGACGAGATGCTAGTACTAGAGTGTGGGCCGAGCCCGTATCTCTGGGTTTACTCAAGTATGATATACGTGTTAATATGATAGAATTGCTTATACTTGTTGTCTGCGTGATACTTGTATGTTATGGGTTAGCGGTTGAGTGTGGGCAGGGCCCGTATCTCTCCGAGGTTGGAGTGTGGGCTAGGCCCGTATCTCCCAGATAGCGAAGTGTGGGCAGGGCCCGTATCTTCACAAGTGTGGGCAAGGCCCGTATCTCCCGGCTAGCGAAGTGTGGGCGGGGCCCGTATCTTCCCGAGTGTGGGCAAGGCCCGTAACTCCTAGCGGAATAATGGTTGTTATATGTTGCATGGTATGTGGTATTATGGGGGAACTCACTAAGCTTTGTGCTTACAGTTTTCAGTTTTGGTTTCAGGTACCTCCTCAGCTAGGGGAAAGGAGTCGGTGCGGTAGCGGCACGTCACACACACACTCGTCGGTTTCCGCATTTACGAGCTTCACTGGGATTTGTACTCTGATATTTTAATTGAATGTATGAATTGGCTTTTAGACATGGTTCACTTGTGTGATAATTTGATCAGACAATGTTTTAGCTTTTTATATTTTCTAAAAGTAATGTTTTTAAAACGAATTTTTTTGGTCATGAAAATTGGGTCGTTACAAGTTGGTATCAGAGCCCTGGTTTGAGGGATTCGGACACACCTTTGGGGGTGTCTGAACTCAAATCGAGGGATTAAAAGGTTTTCTAAAATTTAGAAAAGAGTTTTGAGAAAGAACGAAGTGTGTGATGTGCGCGACCGTCTGAGCTCAAGTAAGTATCCCCAAAGTACCCATACAAGTTTATGATATGTTTATAAGCTTTTGTAGAACAGCATGCTTGAATAGGACTAAGGATCTAGGAGTGATGCCTTATGTGCCTGATTTATGTGTTCCAGTTGTATGAGAACTTGCATGCTAATTGTTGAATAAACAGTAAGTACGATAGCCTGCTTAGGTTATGCCTGGTAGTATGAATTAGTACTTTATGCTAGCTCAGTTCCTGAAAGTAGATAGAGTTAATTGAGATTGCTACCCTTATCTGAATGCTTCTTGATTCGTGCTTCGTGGGACTCTGAATAATGGGAGTTAGCCATTAGGCGAATGCGTCACGTCACGTGTGACCAGGGTTGAATAATATTAGAGTGCCGGATTTGATCCTACTGCGCAGCTCTCGTTTGAGTCCAACCGTTGTAGGGACGAGTCGAGTACTCGAAGGATTATTTGAGCCTCATCACATGTGATGGTATTCGGGTAATGGCTAACTGGCATTACAAGGAGGCCTGTAGCAGCTGAGGACTGGTTAGAGTGGAACTAGAGATTTCCCTAGGGCAAGCCTAGGATGAGTATAGCAGTGATCAGCAGTAGTGAAAGGGATCTGGTGGAGTCGAGGCAATCCTTGAAGAAGGTACGGATAGATGTGGAAGGTAGTATGGGCCCGTACTACTGAAAGCAGAGGATCCGTACCCGAACCAAGGATGGCCAAGATAAGACCAGGGAACTTGTAAGTAGATGTGATCCCTCAGGGAGTATCAGTATCACTAATGATTGTTGTGATGTATTGCAGAATGGTGGTGCTTCGATCGAGGCCGGTAGATGGCGGTTCAGGAGAGGGGTCAGGTTCGGGATCAGGTTCCGAGCCAATTGATGAGGGGCTACGCGAGTTCATCGCGTCAGAGTTCACCAGGGGTATCCTTGAGTCGACTCCCATTATCTTTGGGTCGATCAAGGAAGGGATCATGGAGTTGATGGAGGATCGCCTTCGGGCATTCAGGAGTGATATGACATCTAGCCAGTCAGGATCTCGCACGCTGTCCTTCAAGGACTTCAGGGGCAGCGGTGCGCCGGATTTCCATGGGGTGAAAGACCCCATTGTTGCCAGGCGATGGATTGCAGACATCGAGTCTGCCCAGTTGACTAGCTTCTGCCCCGAGGGGTCGAAGGTGAGGTATGCAGCAGGATGTTTACGGGACCGAGCCCGGGATTGGTGGGAGTCAGTGGGTGACTCGTTGGGAGCCTCAGCTATCGAGGCTATGACCTAGTCGGACTTTGTGACCAGGTTCAGGGCAGAGTTCGCGCCGGCGGTCGAGCTTCAGCAGCTGGCCAGGGAGTTTCTTGACATGAGGCAGACGACGGAGACTGTGGCGGAGATCAGCGCCAAGTTCTGGGAGAGGGCTTTGTTGGTGCCCCAGTATGCCGGTGACGAGGACATGAGGAGGACTCGTTACCATGATATGCTACGAGCTGACATCCGGGAGCATGTTAGCTTTTCGGCTTGCCCTACCCTGGACTCCATGATTGCCAGGGCGAGGGAGAGGGAGATAGATTTGGAGCACATCCGGAAACGGAAACTAGAGGAGGGTCAGGCAGGAGGGGCTTCGGGGAAGAAGCCCAAGGGATCAGATGGTAGGCCGAAAGGCCAGTCAGGACCGAGCCGCTGCGGGAAATGCGGCAGGACGCATGTGGGGGCATGTAGGATGGGTTCAGTAGGCTGCTACAAGTGCGGCAAGGCAGGGCACTTTAGCAGGGATTGTACTGCTCCAATTTCAGCTATTCAGACATCGGAGTTGCTGTGTTTTCACTGCAACCAGAGGGGCCACAAGAAGGCCAATTGCCCCCAGTTGACAGTTTCAGCGCCAGTGAAGGCGCCAGCTCCAGCGACCCTGCGAATCACGGATGGTCGACAGGGCAAGGCAGAGGCTCCAGTGGTGAGGAGCCGGGCATTTCAGCTGACTACCGAGGAGGCACGCGCCGCACCCGATGTGGTGACGGGTATGATTCTTTCCCTCTATCTTATTTTTGTTGGATTAATGTCTAAGTCCATAACTATATTTGGTAAGACTTGACCCGACTCGGCATGGTCCATTTGGGTTGCATACCATCATGCACTTGAATGAGAGAAATAAGACACTTATGGTTATTAATATATTATAAGTTCTAGTATATTAATAATAAGAATAATAAGATTATTTAATTAGTATTGATCAAGAATTAATCTAGGATTAATTAAGTGATCAAAAGAAAACTAATTAAATATATGGGTTGATTGTGTAAATCATCCATACTTGTATAGTGGGCTAATGCTCCATGGATAATCAAGTTGAGCTAAAACCCATAGGATGGTCCATGGATGCTCCATGGTGTATTTGTACCCATGGATCCAAGGAAATGGAAAGCCATGACAATTAAGAGTTTACCCTAATTGTGTAACTATATAAGCATCTTATTATTGAGGAAAAATCGGCCACTAGTAGTATTCAAGAAAGGGCTAGCCGATTTTGGTGAGTGTAGAATTCTCTCAAGTCATTCTAAGTGTTTTGATGATTGTGATTCCATTTGAGGTGTCACACTTGGGGCACTAAGCACTCAAACTTCATGAAGACTTTCTACATCAAGAGGTATGTATTCTATCTTGTTACATTATTGTTTTGTATGCTAGATTAGGATAATACCTTGGAAGTTCTTATTTGCATGTATAATAGAGAAAACATAGATCCAAGGTATTTAGGGTTGCATGTACACTTAGGAAGTGTTAGAATGCTCAAAACCCAACAGTGGTATCAGAGCCACGGGTTGTTTTCTGTTATATTGATGCAAATATTTTATTTTCAAAGTTGAAAAAAAAAAAAGAAAAAAAAACATGAAGTTCGTCAAATTTTAAGATAATTACTTGTTCTTGTGAAAAACTAATTATTTGTAAAATTTGAATAATTTGCTTTATGAGTTGAATTAGGTCAAATTTAATAAAAGATAAAATAATATGATTATTTTATTAGTTTTAAAAGTTTGATCTAAAGAGTTTTATTTTTTGAAACCTCCATAAGTTATGGATATTAAAAGGTTTTAAAAAAAAAATTGATTCAAAGTTTTATGGAGTTACAAAAAATTTGGTGTTAATGTTTTAAAGGATTCCATAACTTAAGAATAAGTTATGGATCACCAAAAGTTTTTTGTGTTACTTTGTTTTATGAGTGAATTTAGATTAATGAATAAAATTATGTGATAGTTGGTTTTAATCCAAATTAATCTAAGAATTGATTCTAAAATGTGTTTTTGTAACTTGTCCTCAAGTTATATGAAAAGTCACATTTAAGAATCATAAAACTCATAAAAATTGGCAAAGGTTACAAAAATGAAGAGTCTAGTTCTAATTAAATGGTTTTATGACTCCATAACTTGTCCTCAAGTTATGGAGGACCAAGAGTCTCTTCATTTAATAAAATAAAATAAAATAAAAAAAAGTGTAACCTTAATTAATTCCATAAGTTATAAAATAAAGAAAAGTTAATTCTTTTATTAGTTTAAAGTCTTCCATAACTTGTCCTCAAGTTATGGAACTTGAAGAGTTTTTGGATTAAAACTACTTTAAACACATAAGTTATGGAATTAATTAGTTTTGAATAGTTTCAAAACTTGCCCTCAAGTTTTGGAATTTGTAAAGTTTTCACTTATGAATACTTTAATTCCAAGTTAGCCCTTAGAATTTTAAAAGTTAAAATTCAACCCTTATACTTTATAATATTATAAGTTAATAATATATATATGTATAAGAGTAAAGTCAGTCTTACCGCTAGTACGCCTCATTCACGAAGCCGGTCTATAAGGTGGGTATAAGGTTGTTGCCTATAAAATGGCAACTTAATGGGTGTCCACTCTCACCCACCGCTTGCTTGACTGGTGGAGGGTCGTTAGCCGAACGGGTTTGACAGGACTAGAATTCTCCCTTCATTAAAAGTATTAATGATAATACTAAGTAACTAAACTCTTAATAATACCCAATCTTAGTTACTTAGGAAAAATGTGAATAAGGTGCTAATCCATGAAATTGCACTTTACACTTTGTCTAAGTCGTTAGTGGAGCGTGTGTGGTTAACCGGCACACTAACTTGGACTTAACAAGGTAGGTAAAGGGTGACTTAATATTTATCATAGTATCGATGGAGCGTGTGTGGTTAACCGGCACATCGATTGAGGGGTAATTTATTAAGGGTACCAAGTGATTTGCATGGTTACTTCACACCTTGTTTTGTGATCCTCGGCATCCCAGTCACAAAACCTGAAGGGCACACTCGAGATTGAAACATGCCTTTGAAAAGTTCAATGAATCTCAAAGATCTAGGAGTTTCAAAACCAATTAAAACCTAATAATACATTTCGTTTATCTTGGTGGAAATTGGTGAATCGTCATTCACCTACCTTCAAATATTTTATAGCTTGGATTACGGCATACCTCTTCTAAGTTATAAAATAGTTTGTTGGGTCCTAGCCTTAATATTTCATATTGGGTGTCATATTAAGGACTTTAAATCAACTATCTTGAATATCTCCCAAAAGATGTCTGGTTTAGACACCTATGATCTTCCCAAATCTCTTGAAACAAGGTTTCCTAATGAAGATGATGTCCCATGGATATCATACTTCTTCACCTCTTCAAATTATTCTCCCTAACCCACAAGTTCTTGAAAAGTTTAAGGTCACTCAGGCCCTATTGGCAAGGCAAGGTCTAGGTGTGGTCACATCTTGGAGATGTAGTCACATATTGACAAGCCGGGAGAGTTGGGTGTCAAAGTCTTGAGAAAGTTGGTGGTTCAACTACTTTCTAAGTCACATAGTGAGTTCTTTTGGAACACCTATGAAAAAGACTATGACAAGACCCTTAATGATCTTATCTATTTGTTAAGATCAACTTCCTAAAACTTTATGGACATTGACAATGATGACATTGGATATCCAGTAAAGCATTCTCTTCCCAATGGAAAGGGATCGGCTATAGTCAACTCGGTTGACCAAATGGTAAAGAGAAAAGCTAAGTCTGTGATAGTCCTGTGTACCATTATCAAAGGGTCCATATGTTTGTATTGCCAAAGAAAGGGCATTGGTTGCGAAGCTGCCAAATTTACCTAAGGATGTTAAAGTCAATAAGTTTGACTCTACTTCAGGTAAAATCCACTATCTAACTCTGTTAAGTTTCTATTCTGAGATTCTTGATACATGATGTGACCGGGTCGCATGGTGATGGTTTAAGAATCAAAGGAAAGTGAAGAAACTTAAAGGAAGAATATGCTGAATCTGATCGCATAGATGGATTTCTATCGCATAGTTTGAAAAATCGGATTCTTGAGCTACTTCTTAGGAGTTATGAGATATTGCTTAGGAATAGATAACAACAAGTTTTCATATGGATTGTAAGGATAGTTTTTCCGCAAAGTTTTAAAATAAAAGGAAATTTTTGATTTTATTTATTTTAAAATATCCTTACAATGGCATCTGTGGAAATTTTTGTTGCTTATAAGATTCCATTAGTAGCAAGAGTGGAAGTATGAAATTGATTCTTTCATTTGTGGTAATGTCTAAATTTACCAAATAAGGAAAGATTCTCATCACCCAAGTTTCAATTGGACCGGAACTTGGAATCATGCAAGTTGTATAGCATGATGAATGAGAACTTTCAAGTTTTGGAAAATTAAGACTAATTACTTGTTCACATGGATGTGTGAGTCAAGTAAAGGACTTAGGGATCGAGTACACATTCTTGTGCACTGATTAAGTCCACCACTAAAGATTGATAAGAAGAATCAAATAAGGCAGAAGGATAAAAGTTTCTCAAATCTGAAAAGATGGGAGAGTACTTTAGTATCAGTTTTTGTGATCATCTTAATGATTAAGAAACCATAGCACAATTAGTTCTCTAAGGAAATCTTAGTGCATTCTTATGACTAAGAAGAGGGATCTTGAATTGTTGAAATGGTTAAATCAAGAAGATGAGTCATACTTCGTTCCAATACAAGTCTTAGAGTCATACTCCAAGATTGTCATTTGAGTGACATGTCTTGAAGAAGGTTTAAAACACTTGTCAAATGTAAGAGTAAAAGTTTTCTACTCTTGTACATTTGAAATTGGTAAGTTGTGATGTTTTGGATAAAACAAAGACCAACTTAGGCCAATTGGGTAAAGTGTTTTTCTTGATTAGAATCCGCACTATCTCTTGGATGTTTGACAAGGGAGTCTTATATGTCAAGAGGACAGTGGGAGTCTTAAAGGTCTTGAAAGTCTCAAGAACTAATCAAGAATAAAACCTAAAGTTCTTCTCTAGCACACAATTTGAGGTTTATAATCTATTGTGTTGACATATCTGTGCCCATTCCAGTTAAAGTTGGCTTTGCATATGAGTTCTTAGAGTTCTCAGTTTGTTGCATAACAACTTGGAAGCAATGGCAGGCCCTTGAGCTGCCAGGTGGCAAGAAGTTAAGATTGAGTTCAATCCATATGGTTTTGGATTTGTCATTATCTTTGTCTTGTGATTATGGTTTGACAAATTCATATGGGTAGGAACTCATACACCATATAAATCTAAGTGTCATAAGGTTTCTCTCCGATTCATGAAAATGATGGTGAGGAAACACTTTCACTAAGTAGATTTTATCTAGATAGCAATTGTGATATTTGCATTCTCAAAGTCGTTAGTGGAGCGCATGTGGTTAACCGGCACACTAACCTGGACTTGTGAGAAGCGGCAAAAAGGTCTAACCATTATGATTACGGCATACCTCTTCATAATTGTTTAGACTCACAAGTGTGCTATCTAAGGGAAGGTGTATGATTTTGATACAACTTTATCAAAACAATCTAGCATCAGAAATCTGAACTTTGGTCAATGAAGTATTGATTTCTAGAAGTCCAGCTGATTTCTGAGTACATGTCAAAGCTAGTGGGAGCATAAGTGTTATGCTAATAATCATCATGTTAGTGGGAGCATGATAATTATGATAAGTATTGCAAGCTAGCAATGTTAATTATAGAAAACAAAGGTTTCAATTGGGAAAAGTTGTTCTGCTATAATTAAGGGAGAGGAAATTATGCTTCATCTCAAATCTATAAGGTTAGATCGTGAGGTTTTAATCATTTAGTCAAGGATATATATGAATTTCATGATTGGAATGGCTCAACATAAGGAAATTTTGTATATGGGTCCATTATTTGCGTTCTAAAATTCGATTATGATTACAGCATCCCTTTTCATAATCTGAATTATGAGAACTTGGCAAATTGAAATGGAAATATTATAGCAAAAGACTGGTTTAGTCTTTATGTAAGACATCATGAATCGTGTCCCATATGCTTCGGATATAGGATCGATTACATGTGCTATATTCATCCGTTCTAAAATTTTCCAAATGCCTGGGGCATTAAGAAGGGAAAAGGTTTAGAACTGGATATGACTAAAAGGATTAAACAATTGTCGAGGACAATCTAAGGTTTACCAAAGATTGGTTGCTCAAGGACAATTGGAAGTATAGTGATGATTCTAGAAGGACCATATTGACATAATCTGTATGGAGGCAACTCTTGTTCAGAAGTGATAGTCAAAATGGAATCTGGAAATGTTTCAAAGTTAGAATTTTTCAATCTGTTTAAGATTAGGAAACTTAATGCAAGAAGGATGTTCCCAAGGAGCTGATCTCCTTTGGAATGCTCTGTAATGTTTGTTGTCAAGTCTTTATGACTTTGTGCATAATCATTACAAGAGGATCAATGCATATAAGTTTAGAATCTAACAGATTTCAGTAAATGGCATGAATTTGGAATTCTTGCATTTGCAGTAAGGATTTGGGAGTGTGAAAAGAGAATCATTGAAGTTATGTTCAATTGATCTAGTTCACAAAGTAAAGATCATAGACAAACATAGTATGCATACTTAGTGTGTGGCATGACTAGTGTTTTGAAAAAAAACATAGTGTACATGCTTGGAGCATGGGACAACTATTGTTTTAAATTCAAGAATAAAGTTGATAGCTGAAACAGTGTACAATGAATAATGTGTAATCTTATGGTGATAAATAAAAGGTGTTTTATTTATGTTCAAAGGGTTGATACCATATTAGATTCAATTATTATTGTGTTTCACTTTGCATGTTTTGACTTCCCGAATAAACTAGGTTATTCTTCCGGAATGACTAAGTTATTCAAACCATCCACAGTCGGTCGTATTTTGGAAGTAGATATGAATTAAGACTGTCATGATGGTTTGTAGAGGTCTAAGGTGTTGGACAAGGCTACAACAATCATGAGTGCTCATAAGTTCTGAGTATTGGATTCAACCCGCGCTCATTGGAATCACTTCATGGATTTTATCACGAGTGGTCATGAGACGATAATATCTTATATTCTTCAAACCTAGAGATATGAGTTGTTACTATGAGTTGATAGTACATTGATAGCACGAAAACGCATTTGGTAACTCGGTGCTATAAAACGTGCCTTTGTGTATGATTCAACAAGTAGTAGAACAAGCCATATGAGTCGAAGTTTATCCGTTCCTTTTACCTTCGGGATAAAAGCGATATCTATGGGCCCCTCGATGATTTGATGATGACAAATGGAAGTGCTCGGCCGGGCCAGGACTGATTTGATTTGTTCAATTAGTCAGTTGTCATAAATCGGAAATCGGGAAACAACAAATGGACAGAGAGAATGATTATAATCCATGTCTCAGTCCATATGATATCTAGAATGGAGGAATATATGATCCCTTATCTAATGGACAAGTCACTGACAAAGGTCAGAGTTCATCGACAAGGTCAGAGTTCAACAGAAGCTTTTGAGAGCTACGATTGCCAGTTGGTTCCTGAAGTCATACGCAATAATAGTTTTAGACTTATCCAAGTGGGAGACTGTTGGATTAATGTCTAAGTCCATAACTATATTTGGTAAGACTTGACCCGACTCGGCATGGTCCATTTGGGTTGCATACCATCATGCACTTGAATGAGAGAAATAAGACACTTATGGTTATTAATATATTATAAGTTCTAGTATATTAATAATAAGAATAATAAGATTATTTAATTAGTATTGATCAAGAATTAATCTAGGATTAATTAAGTGATCAAAAGAAGACTAATTAAATATATGGGTTGATTGTGTAAATCATCCATACTTGTATAGTGGGCTAATGCTCCATGGATAATCAAGTTGGGCTAAAACCCATAGGATGGTCCATGGATGCTCCATGGTGTATTTGTACCCATGGATCCAAGGAAATGGAAAGCCATGACAATTAAGAGTTTACCCTAATTGTGTAACTATATAAGCATCTTATTATTGAGGAAAAATCGGCCACTAGTAGTATTCAAGAAAGGGCTAGCCGATTTTGGTGAGTGTAGAATTCTCTCAAGTCATTCTAAGTGTTTTGATGATTGTGATTCCATTTGAGGTGTCACACTTGGGGCACTAAGCACTCAAACTTCATGAAGACTTTCTACATCAAGAGGTATGTATTCTATCTTGTTACATTATTGTTTTGTATGCTAGATTAGGATAATACCTTGGAAGTTCTTATTTGCATGTATAATAGAGAAAACATAGATCCAAGGTATTTAGGGTTGCATGTACACTTAGGAAGTGTTAGAATGCTCAAAACCCAACAATTTTATGATGTTATGTTATTGATATGTGCTCTGTATGTATTAGGATCGTTCCATGTGAACGGCCTCCCAGTCCAGGTGTTATTCGATTCGGGTGCATCCCGATCATTCGTTTCCCTTGCGCTTAGCAGGAAGTTTCATGAGTCATCGGGCGAGTTAGATTGCCCTTTGGAGGTGGAGATTGCTGACGATCGATCGGTGCGAGCATCGACGATATTTCGAGATTGCGTGCTGCGTTTGTTTGAGGAGCGCTATTTGGTAGATTTGGTTCCCATTCCGTTGCGTGGGAACAAGGTGATTATAGGCATGGATTGGTTGAGCCCTAATGGGGCGGTGATAGATTGCGCGCAACAGCTAGTGCGGGTCAGGACCCCAAGCGGGGGAGAGTTAGTAATTCATGGTGAGAGACCCCAGTATGGACCCGTTGTATGTTCAGCAGCGAGGGCTAGGCACTACCTTCAGCAGGGATGCGCAGGTTACGTCGCGTATGTGATGGATACCCGGGAGACGGGTAAGGCGACAGTGAGCGAGGTTCCGGTGGTCCGAGACTTTGCAGACGTCTTCCCAGAGGATCTTCCTGGGATACCTCCGAAGCGACAGGTGGAGTTCAGGATCGACCTTGTTCCTGGTGCGGCTCCGATAGCCAAGGCACCGTATCGGTTGGCTCCTCCCGAGATGCATGAGTTGTCTACGCAGCTGCAGGAGCTGCTAGACAAGGGGTTCATTCGTCCGAGCAGTTCGCCCTGGGGAGCCCCGATTATGTTTGTGAAGAAGAAGGACGGGTCGCATCGGATGTGTATAGATTATCGGGAGCTGAACAAGGTAACGGTGAAGAACCGTTACCCGCTTCCGAGGATTGATGACCTCTTTGACCAGCTTCAGGGCGCATCTTGGTTCTCCAAGATTGATTTGCGTTCGGGTTATCATCAGATGAGGGTCAGGGAGGAGGATATGCAGAAGACCATGTTTCGGACGCGCTATGGCCATTATGAGTTCGTGGTGATGCCGTTTGGGCTCACCAATGCTCCTGCCGCGTTCATGGACCTCATGAACCGTGTATGCAGACCGATGCTGGACCGGTCTGTGATAGTCTTTATCGATGATATCTTGGTTTATTCCAAGACCCGGGAGGAACATGAGGAGCATCTGAGAGAGGTGTTAGAGACCCTGAGGAGGGAGAGCTTGTATGTCAAGTTCTCCAAGTGTGAGTTTTGGTTGCGCGAGGTGCAATTTCTGGGACACCTCGTCAACCAGAACGGGATTCTGGTCGATCCGGCCAAGGTCGAGGCCGTGATGAGATGGGAGGTTCCGAAGTCTCCATCTGAGATTCGGAGTTTCCTGGGATTGGCAGGCTACTATCGGAGATTTATCCAGGATTTCTCCAAGATAGCCGTGCCCCTGACGCGGCTGACGAAGAAAGTCGTGGTCTTTCGGTGGGGACCCGAGCAGCAGGCTGCATTTGAGACGCTGAGACAGAGATTGTGTGAGGCGCCGATCTTAGCCCTGCCAGAGGGCGTAGAGGATTTTGTGGTTTATTGTGATGCGTCCATTTCTGGGTTGGGCGCGGTGCTAATGCAAAGGGGGCATGTCATTGCCTACGCTTCGAGGCAGCTCAAGCCTCACGAGGCGAACTACCCGACGCACGATTTGGAGTTGGGGGCGGTGGTATTTGCCCTCAAGATTTGGCGACATTACCTCTATGGGGTTCGGTGTACCATCTACACGGACCACAAGAGTTTGAGGTACCTCATGGATCAGCCGAATCTGAACATGATGCAGCGTCGGTGGTTGGATGTGGTAAAGGATTATGATTGCGAGATCCTTTACCACCCGGGGAAGGCCAATGTGGTGGCCGATGCGCTTAGTTGCAAGGCGGCGCCGATCAGGGACGTTTGCATGAGGATGACCGTGGTGACTCCCTTGTTGGAGCAGATTCGGGAGGCTCAACAGGAGGCTATCAAGGAGGAGCATCGGAAGAGCGAGCGTGTGGTGGGTCAGGTTTCCTCCTTTGATTATGATAGCCGAGGACTTTTGACACTACACCGTAGGGTGTGGGTGCCGTATCACGAAGGCGTGCGCCAGATTTTGATGGAGGAGGCGCACAAGTCCCGATTCTCTATTCATCCCGGGGCGACGAAGATATATAGGGATCTCCGTCTAGACTATTGGTGGCCCTGCATGAAGCGGGATGTGGCATGGTATGTCGAGCGATGTTTGACCTGCAGGAAGGTCAAGGCCGAACATCAGAGACCGCATGGCAAGATGCAGCCGTTGGATATTCCACTGTGAAAATGGGAAGATATCACGATGGATTTTATCACGAAGCTTCCCAGGACCGCACGTGGAGTGGATTCGATTTGGGTCATCGTGGATAGATTGACCAAGAGTGCTCACTTTATTCCGATTCAGGAGAGCATATCGGCTAAGAAATTGGCCGACATCTATATCAGGGAGATTGTGGCACGGCATAGGGTGCCAGTATCGGTGATCTCGGACAGGGATGTGCGTTTTACTTCCAGGTTTTGGAAGAGATTCCATGACGAGTTAGGCAGTCATCTGCATTTTAGCACTGCCTTTCACCCGCAGACGGATGGGCAGAGCGAGCGGACCATCCAGACTCTGGAGGATATGCTGCGGGCATGCGTGCTAGATTTCGGTGGTAGCTGGATGCCTATCTTCCCCTGGCCGAGTTCTCCTACAACAACAGCTATCACGCGAGTATCGACCGCCCTCCCTTCGAGATGTTGTACGGACGGAGGTGTAGGACCCCGATATGCTGGGGTGAGGTTGGCCAGAGAATCATGGGGAGCACCGAAGTGGTGCTCAAGACGACTGAGAGGATCCAGCAGGTCCGGAGCAGGCTTCAGACTGCTCAGAGTCGGCAGAAAAGTTATGCCGACAAGCGTCGATCCGATTTAGAGTTCCAGGTCGGGGATATGGTTCTCCTGAAGGTGTCGTCGTGGAAAGGCGTCATCCGATTCAGGAAGCGGGGCAAGTTGGGCCCGCGATTCATCGGACCGTTCAGGGTCGTAGCCCGGGTGGGCAAGGTAGCATATAGGCTGGATCTGCCAGCTGAGCTTAGCCAGATCCACAGCACTTTCCATGTTTCTCAGTTGCGAAAGTGCCTAGTGGACGATTCTGCAGTAGTACCTTTGGAGGATATTCAGGTTGATGACAGCCTGAATTACATTGAGCGCCCAGTCGCAATCCTCGACAGGAAGTCGAAGGATTTGAGGAACAAGAAGGTGGAGCTAGTGAAGGTGCAATGGCAACACCGCAAAGGTTCGGAATAGACTTGGGAGCCGGTGGACGAGATGATGGAGCATTATCCTGAGCTGTTTCAGGATCGAGCAGCAGACTTCGAGGATGAAGTCTAAAATAAGTGGGGGAGATTTGTAGCACCCGGTTCCTGGTACGTAAATGTTATTTGAGTATTTCCTTTCTTTTAGCCTTGGACTCGGCGAGTCATAGGTCCGACTCGCCGAGTGGATGCAGGACCCGGGACACGTTTAAGTTGGTGACTCGGCGAGTCTATATCCTGGACTCGGCGAGTCACAACTGTTGGATGAAACCCTAAGTTTCAGGGGTTTGCACCCTATTTAAAGGACTTATCAGCCCCAAGCCGGCCCCCATTGACCCTTAAAGCCCTGTATCTCTCGTTCTAAGCTATTCTTTGAGAGTTTGAGGTTAGTGGGTGTGTTTTTGAAGGCTTTGAAAGAGGAAGGAAGTAGATCCAGAAGAAGGGAAGCCATCCAAGCATTATTTGTGTTCTTCCAGCAGTCTCTTTGAGGTATAACCCGTTTTCCCCTTGATTCTATGCTTAAAACTTCATTTGGGTCCTTCTTGATCAAATCCCCAAGCTTGTATGTGCATTGTATGTTGTAATAAGGCGTTTGACCTTTGGATCTAGGCAAGATTGAGCTCCAGGGGCTCAGATCTGTTAGCTTTTTGGCCCCATGTTGCTTGTTAGTCCTAGATCTACCCTTTTGAGACATTTTGAGCCCTAAAATCCATATTGGTGAATATCCACACGTAAAGTTGGAAAGTTTATGTGTGATTCGTGTCCTAGAAGTCCAGATCTATGAATGGCATGGACTGGAATCGAGCAAATCCATGTATTCAGTAGGTGCATGGCAACGACTCGGCGAGTCGTTCATATGACTCGACGAGTCTATTCGCGAGTCTCCGAGTTTGTCCCCTTTTCGTAGTGTCAAGTGACCAGTGAGTCACGGGGTGTGGCTCAGTGAGTCGGAAGCTTAACTCATCTATGGAGGTACTCGGCGAGTTCAAGGCAATCTCCTTAGATCAAGAACAGACTCGACGAGTTGTTCATACAACTCGGCGAGTCTTCGCATAAGTGTTCATCGGATGAAGATGAGCTCGGCGAGTTGTTCATACAAATCGGCGAGTAGGATGAAGGACTTGAATATTGGTTAAGAAGGTGAACCTGTCGAGTCGTCGCCTAACTCGACGAGTAGGACCAGGATTCAGGGCAGTCGTTTGCGTAGGGACTCGGCGAGTTGGAAAGCCAACTCGGCGAGTCGAGGTCAACTGAAAGTTGACTCTGACTTTGACTTAGGGCAAGGTCAGGGGTAAAATGGTCATTTTACCCAAAGGTCAGTGAGCAGTTTTTGATTGAGTATATTGTGGGAATTGCAGCGGGAGGGTTTCCGGAGGAGCAGCAGCAGTAGTAGGTGATCAGTTCCCACACAGACCAGCAGCTATTTCGAGGAGAGTTTCCCTTCCAGTAGGAACGGGTCTAAGGCACCGAGGCCGACCCGTGTAGACGAGATGCTAGTACTAGAGTGTGGGCCGAGCCCGTATCTCTGGGTTTACTCAAGTATGATATACGTGTTAATATGATAGAATTGCTTATACTTGTTGTCTGCGTGATACTTGTATGTTATGGGTTAGCGGTTGAGTGTGGGCAGGGCCCGTATCTCTCCGAGGTTGGAGTGTGGGCTAGGCCCGTATCTCCCAGATAGAGAAGTGTGGGCAAGGCCCGTATCTCCCGGCTAGCGAAGTGTGGGCGGGGCCCGTATCTTCCCGAGTGTGGGCAAGGCCCGTAACTCCTAGCGGAATAATGGTTGTTATATGTTGCATGGTATGTGGTATTATGGGGGAACTCACTAAGCTTTGTGCTTACAGTTTTCAGTTTTGGTTTCAGGTACCTCCTCAGCTAGGGGAAAGGAGCCGGCGCGGTAGCGGCACGTCACACACACACTCTCCGGTTTCCGCATTTACGAGCTTCACTGGGATTTGTACTCTGATATTTTAATTGAATGTATGAATTGGCTTTTAGACATGGTTCACTTGTGTGATAATTTGATCAGACAATGTTTTAGCTTTTTATATTTTCTAAAAGTAATGTTTTTAAAACGAAATTTTTTGGTCATGAAAATTGGGTCGTTACATAATGGGGATAGGAAGTTGGGTTAACTGTTTGATGATCAGACATAATAACTATATTATTGTGGGTTGAAACCCCTATGTACTCACCCGGTTTCCCAAACCGACCCACTCAGTTTATTTGTATCACAGGTATCGATATGAAGACACGTTACACTGAGAGATTAAATGAGACGTAAATCATTAGTGTAAATGAATGTAATGTCTGTTTATGCCTATGTTTGTATCTTTGTCATGTTTTCTGGGAACAAATTCCGCAATATTATTCTTTAAAATGGATGCTCTGATTTTTAAATAAGCATAAATATATTTTTTTAAATGACCGTGAAATTGGGGATGTCATAGTTGGTATCAGGGCATTAGTTTAAGCAAAGTAGGAGTAAGGATTTATTTATAGACTTAAACTTAGAATGCTAAATGATTTACGTTGGTATCAGGGCATTAGTTTAAGCGACGATCGTGAGGGGTGTGTCTAATATATTTTAGGTAATACACCTGAATAGACACAAGCACTAGCTCGTTTAAGGAAGATGCCTAAATTGCTTTTCTGTGCTAAATGATTTACGTTATAACATGTCTTATATGCAGCTGGACAAAATATCAAACAAAGGTCTTAATCAGTTAAGACCCAACGTCCAATCTTAGATATAGACTTATTAAAGTGCATTAAGCCATAAAGTTGCAAACTTTATGCTTTTTCATGTCTTAATGGGGCAAATTCTTGCATTTAACCATAATATCTTCATAAAACCACCTTCAATATTTGCATGATTGAACTTAATCCATCAAGACTCCATTTTTATGTTCAAGGGACGTTAGAAACATCAGGATCCAACATAATAACCTTTTGGAGTAGCTCATGCTCCTAAGAACAACTTAAAGGACCATTTTATGAAGAAATAAGCCCTAAACTACAACTAACACATGGAGTATTCAAGGTAGAAGCTTTTTACCTTCAATATGCTATAAATGATGAGAAACCTTTAGATCTACAAGCTCTTCCTGATCTAAAGCTTCTTCCCAACTCTAATTCTTCTTCTCTAAGCACTATACACACCAAACACACACACATAAGCTCACAGTTTAAGAAAGTTAGATTAGGGTTTTGAGATATGACTTAAGAGGCAAGGGAGGCTGATAAGGTGATGGTATTGGGCACTTAATGAGTTTAAATAGGATGCAAACCCTACAAATTAGGGTTTTCCCCACCTTGAGTACGCAATGTGTACGCATGGGTGCGCCTAGCAGACGAAGGGATCACCATGATGCGCGCATGCAAAAGAGTACATCGTGCATACCTAGTGTACGCCCATCGTACTCATGGTCCATTCCTTGGTTTTAATTGAAATAATGGTTTAACTTTATACCTAACGACTAGGGCGTTTCAATAAGATTGGTAGATCTGTTAGGTCATTGCTTGTAATGCTATCTGTTATATGATCTATTAGGGGGTTAAGGCATTCCCGCTTCCTGTGGAAGGCCAAGAAACGGGCGGACCAGCTTTATGTTGAAGACCAAGGGTGAGTTGATGGAAATTGCAAATTAAGCAATTGTGATCCTAATGGCAATAACAACTTAATCGATTATGAGCCTAGATAGTTAAAAGGCAAGGTGATGGCAATAATAACTTAAGCGACTGTGAGCCTAAACAATGGCAGTAGAAAGTTAAATGATTGTAAGCCTAGATACTTGATGTATGCATGTATATGTATTATAGTATATAGTATTTTCGGGAACTCACTAAGCTCTGTGCTTACCCAATTGATTATAAATGTTTCTTAGGTACTTCATTGAATCGTGATAAGTGCAAGGTTTTATTGTACACACACGCATTCGTAACATGTTTCCGCATAATGCAATTATACTATGATATATTTGAATAAATAAAAATGAAAAAAACTATGTTGAAAATCGGGACATTACAATAGGTGACCCAATGACCTAATTGGCAAAATGGTTATATGACGTTGAAAGCGAGATAGTACAAGAAAGCACGACCGAGACAGCTTGGGAAGGAGTTTGATGTTGTTGGCTTGATTAGATCTTTGAGGATCCTAAGGAGTTGCCAACCAAATGACAATAATATCAGGTTTCGAGTGGGATGGTAGTTGTGGAAGAAGGGTGTCCTTTTGAAACCAAGACACTAGTAAAAGGGCAAGCAGTGTTGCATTGACCTAATGCACTACACTAGTGTATGAAGTCATTACAACGAAATAAGAGTATTGTGAGATACCCAAATGTATTTTTTTAGCCTGAAAGAAGACAAACAATATGAGGACTGCCTCGAATCATACAAATAATGGAAACTAAAAGTGATGATGATAAGTTTATGAGAGTACCTTACCCTAAGGTGCTAGCCTACTCAGGGTCGTTCCTAACATATTTTAGGCCCATGGCGAAAACCAAAAAGGGGCCCTTTGTTAAAAAAATTAAATAAGGATAATTATAAAAATTACCATCATAAATATGAGTTTAGATCTTTATAACTAACTTTTGAGCCATTTGTAGCAATAATCATAATCCAAAATGGTTCAATTTTTGAACTTTTTAGGACAAACTTTATGTTACATTAAAAGTATTTTTCTAAATATATATATATATATATATATATATATATATATATATATATATATATTGTATTTTGAATAGAAAAACTATTCTGAAAATTCAAAGACAAGTCCAAATCCAACGAACATTCCAAATTAAAAAGTTAAGAGATATTTTTAAAAAATATTTTATGCCAATATGAAAATAAATACACATTATATACCAACACAATCTTAATTGCTTATTATTTATTTGATGGTAATTTCAGTAAACCCATAAAACTTGAGTCATTTAAGTCATTTAAGTATATTTTCCATCATAATGTGGTTATTTTTATTTTTATGATTGTGACTTAACTTTTAAAATATATTTAATGCCAAAGTTTAAATTTAGGTCTTCTACCAAAAAGTAAACTTTTAACAAATAAACTTAAATATAGAAATTTAATTGGCAGAAGTTGTATAAAGCAAGGTTGTCAAGATCGGGATCCTACCTAGGATCGTTTTTGGGTTTGTATGATCGGGACCGTAAGATCGGGATCGAGATCCTAAGATCCCACAAAATATAATATAATTTTAATTTATAATATTTAATCATGAAAAATATTTCAAACATTTATTTTTTCGTTCAAAAATTGTAAGAACTTCAAAATATTAGTCATAAGTCACAATAAAAAATGATATAAAGTGGTAACAAAAATTCATTTGCAAAAAAAAAGAAAAAAAAAATCAAAGGAAGGTAGGATCGGATCGGATCTCGATCCTACGATCATACCTACGATCTTACGATCCTACCTGCGATCCTACCTAAATACGATTCTTTTACGATCCGGATCGTTTTTCACACCTAGGATCGTACGATCCTACAGGATCGCAATTTTGACAACCATGGTATAAAGCACTTAAAATACAACAAATCTTAAGCCGTTAAACTATAATTAATTTTATATTTGAACTTGTTTAAAAATTGACATTAATTTAAAAAGATACTCCACTAGAATCGAACTAAAGACCTTCTCTTTAAAATGAAAGGCACGGCGCCTCTCAACCAAATGAGCTACAATTAGATTTTTTATTAGTATTTAAAATTATATATAAAACAAATTTTAAAGTGCTTAAATATAAAATTTTAAATTGTTGTTGCATGGATTCGAACATGAAACATTCAAAAAAAGAAAAACGCTCATCTGCCATCTCCTCTACAGCATGTGTATTTGCATTTAGTGTGCGTTCAATATATATCTATATATTTCAATACAAATAAATTCATAAATATTAGGCCCCTAGCTGTCGTTGGGCCCAAGGCCGTCGCCCAGCTTGCCCTACCCTATGGGCCGGCCCTGAGTCTACTATGATAAACAATTTTACAGGCGCAAATTTGTAAGCCTTACTTATAAGTTCTACGAATTGTGTTCAAAAAATAAAATTACACATGGAACGTGATGAGGGTGACATAAGAAACAAGACTCCAAGATGTGATATCATTAATGATAAATGAGTAGTATCTGGAAGGTGTTCTATAATCGATAAAGGAGGAAGACGATTCTAAAGATTTCACACTCCCCTCATAAACACACAACGCTCCTCAAGTCGAATGTGTTCCTTCTTCGTCACAACCTTATCCAAAAGATAAAATAACATCAGATACAACTAAATGAAGAACTTCCCCCGATAAAAAAAAACATAAAAACATTCTCCTAAACAACTCTCACAAGATCCTAGACCTTAAATAAACTGGATCGATGTCCTCGATGCGCAACTAACCCGGTAAAATTCCCAAATACTTGGAGAAAAAAAATTCAAAATCACCCAAAATACTATTTGAATTCTGATTGAATTAACCCTAATTACCTATCACAAAGATATGACATCCCAAACTGAAATATGTGTAATATCGAGGTCACACCTGGAATATTAACAACAACGTTGCAACATCCAAACTTTCACTATCCAAAAAAACCGCCAAACTCGAGTATGCTAAAACTCACAATTCCTCAACCAAACCACCAAGGGAAAACACACCCAAAACACCAGATATACCAATGAAAAGACTTGATTAAGGGTTGGCGCACCAACTTCACCTTCAACTATTACTACTCGGAGACCCTTGAATGACTCTCATACGTTGATAAGGAATGGAATGATTAATCGATTGGAAACAAATCGATAAATAAACACAATGATCGTATGCAGTGTTGAACAAGGCTCATGCAAAAATACATATACCAAACTCTGAAGCTGGTCGGCGGATCAATAATTGACCATAAATAACCGACCCATATTGTGAGTTAACCGTGTTTTCCATATCTGATACCCAACCTGAGTGGATCAAACACTCATATCTAAAGATCCATAACATTTTTAGAGGAAACTACTGGCCACAATGAGTTCCTTGCTCAACAACTTTCTGTTGCGAGGATAACACATACGTCCTTACATATAATCAAATAACAACTCGTACAAGTTGACTTGATCTGGGCAGATTGTATAATAACTAGCAAGAGCACCAAAGATTTATGAATTTGTATCTACTTTTTGGTTTGATGGAAACTCGAACGAAATCATGCCGGATACAAATCTCCACGTGAGTTGTTTTCATCTGAGTACTATCTTTTATTCTTAGGTTTTTGTAGAAATGCTTTTTACGAAATTCATTTTAAATGTACGTATTTGTTTCAATTTTTGGTATGTGCACATGAATTTCATTAATTTAATATGGTTTTTATGAGTTATTATTTTATTATATAAGGTAAATGCTAATGGATAAAGCCATTTAAAAAGAATACAACATTCATATAATCATGATTTACACAATCTCATATTCTTTTATATAAAAAAGTTTCATTACAGAATACATTTTCTCATATAAATTTTATCGTCGATGAAGAAATTAGTATTGAATTTCTATATCTTGTTCGTTATGTGAAATGTTATTAATTACCGACACAATTTTATGGGGAAAATATAATCACTATGTGTGTACGGAACGATCGATTAAAATTGTCTTCTTCATAGATTTATATGTTTCGAACATGTTTTCCAAGCAAATATCGCATAAAATGTGCAAAGAAATTTCGAAAGAAAACTTTTAAAGTCGTCTCGGAGAATGGAAATGACATTACTTTAAATAAATTTGGCCAAGTTCTAAATTTAATAATGTATGTCGAAAATGATTTTTTTTACTAGGTTGTAAACAAACCGAACGTTTAGGAAACTGTTCGTGAACCTTTCAAAGAAAAGTTCGTCAAATAAATGAGCATGAATATAGATTTTTGTTCACTTAGTTAAATTTGTGAACATTCATTATATATATATATATATATATATATATATATATATATATATATATATATATATGTGCGTGTGTGTGTGTGCGCGTGTGTTTTCTACAATGTATTATGAGTATGTAGGATTGATTGTGAGCCAATCATTTTAGTTATTTAAAAAAAATAATTAATACATATTAAATGCTGAAGATTTAATTAATACTCAATATATCTTCAACATTTAATATGTATTAGTTTCCTAAAATAACTAAAATGATTGGTCCACAATCAATCATACATGCACAAAATGGACAAGTAAAACACAATAACCTAGCCATATATATATATATATATATATATATATATATATATATATATATATATATATATATATACACACACAGAGAGAGAGAGAGAGAGAGCGAGCGAGTTAGGTTCAAATATTTATCATATCTATTGTGTGCTATAATGCACCATTAAGAGTTTAGTAAAAATTAAATTATTATTTAATCAAATAAATAGAGATATTAAATGATATCCATAATTATAATTTATTTTTTATGGAAACTATTTAAATTCATCATTAATATCAACAATGATATTATTTAAGAATGAATTCACATCTAGTTTTTCATGTATGAGTTCATATTTTGTTTCATAACCCACTCACTCAAAATATAATGAAATTTTTTAGAACATGGGGAACGAGAGTGTATTCTAATAGAATGAGAGTTTATTTTAGAAGAATGAGAGTGTATTCTATTAGAATACACTCTTGTTCTTCATATTTCATACAACTTTGTTGTATTTTAAATGAGCGGGTCCATTAACAAAACACGAACTCATACATGAAAACTTAGATGCGAATTAAATTTGAAAAAATGTTATTGTTGATATTAATGACGAATTTAATTAGTTTCTATAAAATGATAATTATAATAACGGATATCATTTAATATACATATAATTATGGAAATCATTTAATATTTATTTTTATTTAATTAAATAATTATTTAATTTTACTAAATTCCTATTGGTGCATTATACCACACAATAAATGTACCTAGCCCTATATATATATATATATATATATATATATATATATATATATATATATATATATTAAATGACATCCGTAATTATAATTCTCATTTTAAGGAAACTAATTAAATTCTTCATTAATACCAGCAATAACATTCTTTCAGAATGAATTCGCATCTAGGTTTTTATGTATGAATTCGTGTTTTGTTTCAGGACACACTCACTTGAAATACAATAAAGTTGCATGAGATATGAAGAACGAGATTGTATTCTACTATAATACACTTTCATTCTGCTAGGATACAATCTCATTCTTCTAGATACGAATTCACTATAAAATAATATTGTTGCTGATATTAATGACGAATTTTATTAGTTTCCATAAAAAAACGAATTATAATTATTGATATCATTTAATATACATATAATTTTGGAAATAATTTAATATCTATCTTTATTTGATTAAATAATAATTTAATTATTACTAAATTCTTATTGGTGCATTCTAGCATACAATAGATGTGAAAAACATTTGAACCCATATATATATATATATATATATATATATATATATATAGAGAGAGAGAGAGAGAGAAGAAAAATGATCATTTAAGAACTCATATATTCATGAGAACCCGAAAACTAAAAGTGGAAAGTTGGATTGAATTATTGAATGGCTCAGATTGATCATGACATTTTTGTAAATATGAGTGAATATAATGACATTTTAGGTATTTATCATTACACCACAAGGGTAAATCTGGAATAGCAAATAATTAAATAAAAAAACAAATTATAAATAAAAAACAATTAATATTAATATAGAATCCCTAAATTAGTCTCTCTCTCTCTCTATGTGTCTCATCTGTTTCTCTCTCTCTCTCTCTCTCTCTCTCTCTCTCTCTCTTTCTCTCTCTCTCTCTCTTTCTCGTATTCTACATGTACTCCGCCCTCTCTCCTCCAACAACCACCCCTACCTCGTCAATGAGCACCACATACATCGCCTTACCACTCTTTTCATTGTCATATTTAACTAGATTGACCTAATATCACCACTCTCTCGTATATCTGGAACATAAGTTGTCGTCTTCAATCGCCGCCTCTCGCCCTTCCCTGTTGATTGAAGGTCTGATCGAGAAGTCGATCCCTTATTGATAGTAGATCCATTCAAATATCCAATAGGGGAAATTGATAATATGTCGATCGAATATTTTATCAGAGAATATGATTCTTTATCGATTGAGTATTTGATTAGTGTAACAGACAAAATTTCAAGCCCAATTTGAACTTTTTTAAAAACATTTCAAACCATTTAAATCATTACAACTTTGTTTTCAAAATGTAAAATATCAGAGTTTTCCTAGAAACACAAACAAAACATGAGGAGCTGTACGATCATGCATTCGCCTTGCCGCGATCCATGATGTACCTGACACAATAAACTGAAACAGTAAGACCGAAAGCTTAGTGGGCTCTCCCAAAATACGAATACACTACACATAATACATATACAATTAACAACATATACTAGGTCCACACCTTTACAGACTGCATTACCCCCTGGGCCCACAGTGTGAGTCTGGATTGCCTTTCGGGCCCACGGCTCTCATCTGGATTGCCACCGAGACCACAGTACGAGTTTCCCTCAGCTCGTATCTGGAATGCTCCCAGGTTTGTTGGTTACCGCACATATCAGTATCACCTCAACCCATCCCAAAAAATATGTCGACATATAACACAACAAATGCACATACAAATAATCACATAATACTACGGTAGTCCAACAGATCTACCTAACTAGCATAACAACTAGCATGCAATTCTAACTCATACTCAACATACTACCAACTGCTAGGATATCATATCCAATGGGTCGACCTTGGGGCTTTAGTCCCCTTAGTATAGTGGGGTAACTCACCTTGCAAGTAGCGCCGAAATGTTGTAAATCTCTGACTGTTGTCCCACTGAGAATCCTGAACTATCCCATAATCAATACTAAGTTAATACCCAAAATACCCTTCTTGACTAAGTGTCCACAACACACATTAAGTCCATTTTGTTTATTGGGCCAAGGCCAATTACCAAGCCCTTGACTTGAAAGTCCATATATAAAGTCCATAATTGGCCCAATTTACTAAATTGGGCCCAACCTCCTAATTGGGCCTAATTGTGACATCCCCAATTTCACTGCCAGAAAAGACCGATTTGTTTATGCTTTGTTTTATAAAATTAGAGTAAATTCTTTTGATTTAAAAGAGTTGCGGAATTTGTTCCCAAAACAAAATATGATAAGAGTTTATCAAAGCATTTCTTTAAAGAAATGTATTTTCATTATATAACAAAATCTCTGGATGTCATGTTCAATACAGACCAAAAGCATAAACAGAACAAAATAGACCTTAAAAAAAGTTATTTATAACTACTGATCTATAATCCAAAATCTCTCGTCAAGTCCACCAACTTATACTCTTGTGCCATTACCTGTAATGCAAAGAAAACTGAGTGGGTCGGGCTTGGGAGCCTGGTGAGCATATAGGGTTTTCAACCCACAATAATACATTTATTATATTCAATTATCAAACAACCAACCCAAAGACCCATCCCCATATCTACTTTATTTTCTCAAGGGTTTACCCTAAGAATCCACTATCCTTCATTCATTAATTCCTAAGGATTTACCTAAGGAATTGGCACGAAGTCCATTGCTGCCAAAGTTTATCTATCAGGTACTAAATCCATAGCTATCAGGCGCTAACTCCATAGTCACCAAGGTTCACTCAACAATAGGCGATAACTCCATAGTCACCAAGGTTTATACAATAGGCGCTAACTCCATAGTCACCAATGTTTATCTAACAGTAGGCGCTAACTCCATAGTCACCAAGGTTAATACAGTAGGCGCTAACTCCATAGTCACCAAGGTTTATACAATAGGCGCTAACTCCATAGTCACCAAGGTTTACTTTAACAATAGGCACTACGTCTTATAGTTGACACTATTTCATCTACCCATGTTCTACCCAACATATTTTGTAGATATAAAATACATATATAGTTTGAATCATTTAACACCCGTATAAAAACATCAATTCCAAGCTCATCTCAAATAGACAAATAATATATAACACATAGCACATATTTCATAGCTAATACTTTATATTTATGTGTTAGAAGAAAGTAACCACACACTGACACATATAAACAACAATATATATACACATAGCACGTATTTTATAAAATACTTCACATCTATGTGTAAGATGAAAGTGACTATACACTCACTTGATCAGAAGATGATCGGACAACACCACGACTTGTAGAAGTAGTATTCTTCGGTGAAACTGGGATCACTTCGCACTTCGGGCTTCTCACGGGCAGAGCTTCGGCTCGGAAACTCTTTTCTTCGGGCTTCGGGACTTGCTTCGGGTCTTGGGGTTGATACCGGGGCTTCGGGGGGGTTTAAAATAGGGCTTAGAGGGTGTATCGGGAGTGGGAGAGAAGGGATGGAGCAACCATAGTCGGCTGGCCCTTCCCTTGCCACGTCGTGGCAACCTTTTTCCACGTCGTGGGCTTGGTCGTCACTGCATGCGTCATCCCAAGTTGCATCTGGGGGCCTCCCGGAGGTGTCAGGAGATTTGCCACGTCGTGGCACTGCTTGCCACGTCGTGGTCTCTAACAGTTTTGGGGTTTCGCGCCCTGAACTTCAGAAATTCATAACTTTCGCATACGAACTTCGTTTTCGACGTTCTTTATATCGCCGCGAAGGTGAGATTATGCTCTACAACTCTCGTTTAGACTCCATTGGCTAATTTTGACTTTATTTTTAATATATTATAAGTATATTACTTATATATTATCTTTAGTAGGCCGGGACAGGAAAACTCCGTTCGAAATTCATAACTCCTTCATCTGAACTCTGATTCCGTCCGTCTTTCCGTCGTTGTACTACTATCGATGAGATCTTCAATTCTCATTTAGATCACTAAGGATAGATATATATCTACCTTAAATTCACTATTTACGTCGCGCTGGGTCGTGCCGGTTCTGTCGCGAAACTTCGTCAGGTCATAACTTCTTCGTTATAACTCGGATTTTGGCGTTCTTTATATGCACGGAAACCTTGTGACATATACTACAACTTGGTTAAGATTAATCCTTCTAAATAACCTTCCATCAAAAAGTCATTTTTGATGCTTATCGTCTTAAAACTGACTAGCCCTGATCTACGGGCGTTACACTAATCCCATGATCCACAATCACTACCTGGCCGAAAACCCTTTATATACAAAGTCCAGCAAAGGCCCAAATCCATTAGTCCATGAACAGCCCAAAACCCGAAACCCATTTGTCAATGGCCCAACAGAGGACGTATACGGGGGGTACTCCTCTGGTACGCGGGGCGTACTCATTTAGATGTTGACCACCATCGGGGTGGTTGACCTAGTACGCTGGGCGTACTCGATTTATGTTGGGCATATTGGATAGTTTGCCAATACCTTGTTAAGTTATTAATGGCTTAAGCACTTAAGCCCAAACTTCAGATCCAGAGAGCTAACATGCCTAGGATCCATACAGTCATGACCTTTATCACTTTGGACATCCATAAAGTCCTTAATGCTCGGTCTTAATCCATTAAGACCTTATTTTTCCATGCATGGGGCACATTAAGCTAATAGGACCTCATTTTTATCATTCAAGGTCCCTTCAAGAGTCTGGAAGGACAACACTTTTCATCCAAATCACAACATGCACCACCTCATGGCTTTTGGGACAAGAAATGCTTCTAAAAAGGTAAAACGATGAGATCTATGCATATATGCATAAAATTGGGAACTTTATACCTTCTGGAGCTTCTTGAGCACAAGCTAACTTCAAATCAACAAGCTTGATCTTCTTCTCCAACACTTTGATGCAATGCCTTCCTCTTAAAACACTCAAGAACACACCAAATTTAGCTTAAACACACAAAGGAGAGGCTAGGGTTCGGGGAGAACGAATTTAATATGTGGAGACTGAGGTAAGAGAGGTTTTGGTGCTCATAATGTTACTTATATAGTCCCCAAACCCTAAACATTAGGGTTTCATCCTGACGTTAGCACGCCCAGCGTACACAAGTGTACGCCCAGTGTACTTAGGCAGACCTTAGTACACTTAGCGTATAATTATGTATACGCCGCGTACTCCCTCTTGGTCCAAATTTGCAAGTTTTGCCCTTAAACTTATATTGGCTCTTCATTCTCAATCCCAAGGACTAATATTGACAAAATTAATGATAGAAGAGGGTTTGGAAATACGTGGGAAATCTCGGGATGTTACAATTAGAGAAGGTTCCACTGCCAAATCGGCCTTTGATTAGAGAAGACGATCCTATGCCAATCAAGTATTTGATTGTACAAGCATCTATTGCTAAATCGACCTAACTGGATCTACACCATGATATAACCACCAATAAATCTAAATGAAAACTCCGACCATAAAGTGCCTACAACTACAATCAGGTAATATGAAAAACATTAAGAAATCACGAATACCATATCGTGTTCAGCCTTTGATCTCTAAACGTTGTATCGGGTAAGTTTTTATTCGCCTGGTCATTTTGCATGTGATCTTAAGTAAAAAAGTAACTTTAGCTATATGATTTTTTTTTTTTAAATTTTGGGGATCAACTTTTTTACTTTTGAATTTAACTGGTTCAGTATTGGTTCTAGTTTGGGCACTTTTATTATTTCAGTAGTGAATTATGGTGAAACTGTAAAATTGATGTAGAAACTAAGCAGAACAACATAGTCGTAAGTTCTGCAAACTTATTGAAAATGATATGATAACCTTTTATAATGAAGTTACCTAATGATGATTTGTAAGGTGTACACAACAGCTTCTATCAAGTACTCCACACAGTTTACAGCTTCTTTTTTTGCCATTGATGTTTATGTGATAGGATTGGGTTATGACATACCACAATGAGAGATTAATAGTTCTATAGCCTTTTCAACTGGATAATGGTAGATATGTCTTTCATGGTGGATTTGATTTTAGTAATCTTACTTTAAAATTCATTACGTAGATTATACTAGGTAGGGGTAGTGCATATTGTTGGAGTTTGAAGAGCTAATAGAAGGGAAGAGCATACGAGCTATCAATTTAAAAGTGCATATAAAACCTAGAATGGTTCAAGTGATATCCATGTACTTTGCATACATACAAATGCAAATACAATAGGCGTATGAGAAAATTATATGGCTTTAGCATCATAATAATCATTCATTATGTTATTTTTTCTATATCTTCTTGTTGGTGTTGAGAAAAAAAGAGGAAGATATTTTGGTACATTCCTTCATCTTTCGGAATTCAGAATTCCAATTCTAATTCCATAGCTTACATATGTATCTAAATCTGACTTTCATGTCACTATAAATTCAACGTCCTTATTAGTTTGATTTTTGCCCTCTATCTTCGATTTAATTTACATATGAGTTACATGTGATTCATATGTAATTAATCAAATATGAGTTACATATGATTCATATGTAATTTACATATGAATCACATGTATATCACAAGTAAATCACAAGCGATTCACATATGAATTACATGTGATTCACATTTAATCAAATGTAATTCACATGTAAATCACAAGTGAATCACATATGAGTTACATGTGATTCATATGCAATTTACATATAAATCACATGTAATTCACAAGTAATCACAAGTGATTAACATATGAATTACATGTGATTCACATCCAATTCACATGTAAATCACAAGTGAATGATATATGAGTTACATGTGATTCATATATAATTTACATATGAATCACATGGAATTCACAAGTGATTTACATATTAACTACATGTGATTCACATTTAATCACATGTAATTCGCATGTAAATCACAAGTGAATCACATATGAGTTACATGTGATTCATATGTAATTTACATATGAATCACATGTAATGTACATTTAAATCACAAGTGATTTCACATATGAATTCCATGTAAATCACAAGTGAATCACATATGAGTTACATGTGATTAATATATAATATACATATGAATCATATGTAATTCACAAGTAAATTACAAGTGATTCACATATGAATCGCATGTGATTCACATGTAAATCACATATGAAAATCACATGTGATTCATATGTAATTCACATGTAAATCACATGTAAATCACAAGTGAATCACATATAAATTACATGTAATTCACATGTAGTTCACATGCAACCCACAAGTGAATCACATATAAATTACATGTAATTCACATATGAATCACATGTAACTCACAAGTAAATCACATATGACTTACATGTGACTCACATATAAATCACATGTGAATCACATATGAATTACGTCCATATACGCACATGTATTTTTGTGAGTGTTCTTGTATTGATCATTTTTTTTTAATTTTATTTTAGATTTGGAAGAATTTGTGGAAAATATTGAAGAGGTGAAAAGTGATAAATTAAAGAAAATTTGGAAATTTTGACACGAAGACATGAAAACGTTTTGAAATTTTGTAGTATTTTTTGTTTTTTTTTATATCGAATAAAAATACTAGTACTATTGTGTTTATAAATTATTAAATAAAAATGGATTTTTTTAATATGATTACGTATGAATATTATAGTATAAAAAAATTGTAGTCTTTTTAAAAAAATAAATTTTTTCATTTTTTTTAAAAAATTAAAGTTTTCCAAAAAATATTAAGAAATCTATTTGTTTTAAGACAATCGGAAATTTTTATTTAAAAAAAATGAAAAAACTTGATTTAATATGTTAATTTTAAGACATTTTTATTAATATGTTGAATAACACAAAAAATTGAACATTAAATGAAATTGTTAAGATGACGATTAAGCCCCTAATGAATTTACTTTGATCTAACGCTCTAGCTTTAGTTTACGGGTTCTCGAGAAACTATGAGTTCTGAATATATATATATATATATATATATATATATATATATATATATATATATATATATAGCGAAGGTTTATTTGGAAAACAAAAAAAACCCTAAAAATCATAAAAATACATAAAAAAAGTACTTAGAGATCACAAATTTTTTTTTTAATTTTTCTGTAGAAAAATCGCAGCTTTTTTAATAAAATTGCTGAAAAAAAATCAATTTTTATATATATTTTTTTAATTTTCGGCAATTTTATACTAAAGTTGCGATTTATTCATAAAAAATTCAAAAAAAAGTTTTGTGGTCTCTAAGTATTTTTTTTAATGCATTTGTTTGATTATATATAGATACCAAATTGTAACAACCCAAAAATACGACCCAAAATTTTTTGTTTTGATATTACTAAAAATCAAATAATCCAATGTTATATATATAACAAGAACCATGGAATGAGTACTCAAAAGTCATAGTAACTGTGTCAAAACAAAATTGTATCAATCATAACAACATGTCTGAATAAAACTCCCAGGATAAAACTAAAGTTGTGGTGGGTGCGATGCCATCAACCCGACCTCTTCCCTTTGCTAGCGGAAGTACCTGAAACCAAAACTGAAACTGTAAGCACGAATCTTAGTGAGCTCCCCCAAACTACCATATACCATACAATAACACATAAACAACTATTGGGCCTTGCCCACTGCATCGGACTGAAGTCCGGAACTGAATGAGACCATGTCCCCTACATCGGACAGAAGTCCGGAACTAACTGCATAGGACCGAAATCCGGAACTGACCGGGACCGTGTCCCCTACATCGGACTGAAGTACGGAAACTCACTGTGCATAACATAGCATAAACATATCAACTAACATAAGCACATATACTGCATACTGCATCAGACCGAAGTCCGGAACACATAACACAAAGACATGCTTGAATCACAAAGACATCAAGCACACTGAACTACTGCATCGGACCAAAGTCCGGAACTACTGCTAGCTAGACGGGTCGGCATTGTGGCCGTAGACCCGTTCCTACTGGAAGGAAACTCACCTCGTAACGCTGGCTACCGAGATGCTAAATCTGAAACTGCCTGACCGCTGCTCCGAAACTCCCCGACTACAAATCTCATAACACTAAATCAATTATTGATAACTAATATCAGGGTAAAATGACTATTTACCCCTGGGCAAGTCAAAATCAACTTCCTGGTCAAAGTCAACTTCCTGTTGACCGGACTTGCCGAGTCCCTATCATCCATTCTAGTCCTCTACCCGCTTCTACTCGTCGAGTATATATATATATATATATATATATATATATATATATATATATATATATATATATATATATATATATATATATATATATATATATATATATATCCATTTTAATGACCTCTTTCAAAGACTTTCCAAAAACATGATCATAAAGATTATATTAAAAAAATAAGCATTATATAAACTTTTGTAATAGATGAAAAACAGATATTTTGGTGATTATTCCTTGATAATCCCCCCTACATATACAATCTTATGTACTCTATAGGTGTATGACAATGTCTAGAACTAGAAGAATATATACAACAACACAACAGATATTTCCAACTTTATATATATTTCGGTGAAAGGAATAAGATAATATAGTTGGGTTTTAAATATTTGCCGTTAGAATTTAACGGCGTTTAACCTACACACTGTTGTTTAGGTCATTGAGAGACACCTAAATAGCCAACTGGAATTATCACCTTTGCAATCATTGTCCTATTGCCCTCTCTCCTCCACAAATATATCTCTCACTCTCCCCCACCCTCGCCTGTCTCTTACGCCACTTTCCTCGCCCACTTCTCCGCCGCACACGGTGCCCAATCCACTCTCTCCGGCAGCTACTTACCCTCAAACTCATGTCCAGAATGTCATTTCACAGGTAAATTATACGAGCACATATCACATGTACAACCAATCATCTCCATCCATACTCAAATACATATCCATGTATTTATACAATAAACAGAAACACATGGCTTTAAGAACTTCGTGATCAGTGATTGATCAGATCTATCTTTAACCCAGTCACTGAACTCGTCATGTGGGTTTTCCAGATTTAAAGTTTTTCGTCGGGTTTTGTTTGATTTTGTGTATACGTTTGTGTTTTACTGTCATTCTTTTATTATTTGTATTTAATACACTGTCTGGGTTCTTTAATCATGTTACGCTTCTCTTAGGTTAAGTTCAACTGAATATATTTGAATTAAATTCTATGGGTATGTCCATGCAGGAATCATTAAAATATTATTAATCAGTTAAATTTGTTGAAAATTAGTCTGGAGTTGATGGAGCTGAACAATCTGAGGGTCGAATCACATGTAGCGCAGAAAAACCGGCGACGTAAATTGAGATTTCAGCAAAGCTCCGGTGACCTGAATAACCAACATCCACTTCATGACCACCCTCAGTTCGAACCCAAAGATATACACCGACCCTTTTCATACAACACCAATGTCTTCCCTTCCGAGATGTTCAATTCCGTTGCTAGGAATCCACATCTGCTGTTACCTTCCGGCCATGGTTTTGTATCCCATGAACAAGATTCTAGTCCAGGTTCAAGTTCGGCTTTGGGTTTGGGTTCTTCGGAGAGGACGTTGATAAGTTCCAGTGGTGGTGGTGGTGGTTTTGTTAATTTGGCGAATCCACAGAATTGTAACGACTGGAAAACTGTTGTTTCTTCGCAACAAGCTGCAGCCAGTGATCATTGGAATTTAATTAGCTATTCGAATGCTGCTGCTTCGACGAGTATTGATCAAAGGAACTTGAATTCAGGCTGCTATGGCTACCAACAAGATGTGCACAATGTTCCGGCGTTCGGTTCTTCCCCGTTTTACCATAACACCCTTCAACAAGATCAAGTCACTCTTGCTCAACTTCCTCATAGCAAGGACGATTCCGTGATGAATCATTCAATTCCATGTTGGATGAACAATTCCGATCATGAATCGGGTCTTTTAGCAAACCGAGTTCATGAAACAACAATGGCTGCAAATGAGGGTAACTGCAACACTCAAGCCTTATCTTTATCACTTTCATCAGTCCCACACCTTAAAGATGATCAACCCAATCTACAATCGGGTCAAAAACCTTTAAAGTCGGATCTATTACCACCCAACTCCGATCCTAAATCTTTCATGGGCGTTTCATCTATCGGTCACCGGAATACCGGTCCACTGGGTCCGTTCACCGGGTACGCTACAGTTCTAAAGAATTCCAAGTATTTGAAGCCTGCACAAGAACTGTTGAACGGGAATTGTGATGTAGGGGGTCAGGATCTTGTTCAAGCAAGTCATGATGTTTACTCCCACAAAATTCTTGAAGAAGAAATGAGTCGCGCTTTCAGTTCTTCGGACGCTTCAGAAGATCCTATTAGTAACCGAAACAACAACTCCGGTTGTGAATCTCTCCGTCCAGAATTTCATCGGAAGAAGGCCAGGTTGCTGTATATGCAGGAAGAGGTACCCTTTGAACTTAAGTTATTGATAAACTCGTTTTCCTTTTCAATGTACAATTAACACTACCTTTTCTATAACTGATGCTTGATTTTGTTGATCTTTTCAGCATTGAGATATTTTTAGAATTAATCTTGAAATGATATATGGTTTGTTTATTTGAAAACGAAAAACTCATGGTTTTGGAAATCGGAAATCCAGTCGCTTGCAAAGTAGGGACAGATTAATTAAAGAAACTAATTTAAGTACTGTAGTTGACCCACTTTTTTGTCACTAATAAATTTTCAAACCTTCGCCATCGCCATGATTGTTCTTCACTTCACATCAAACTTTTCACGACAGGCTAGCTAGCTAGTAGACTCCACTTAGTGTCTTTTTCCAATGAGGAAGTAACAGTGACCCAGAGATACACATACTGTTATGTTTTTTCTCTTATGATTTTATTCATCGTGTACGTACTGAATGGAATACTGATGGAGTTCTATTCCTGGTTTGGTTCCACAAGGTATGCAGAAGGTACAAGCAGTATCTGCAGCAAATGCAGATGGTGATTTCAGCTTTTGAAACAGTAGCAGGGCTGAGTACCTCAACACCTTACGTTTGTTTAGCTCTCAAGGCGGTTTCCCGGCATTTTCACTGTGTAAAGAACGTGATTTCCGATCAGCTGTCACAAATGAAGAAGATGATGGGAGAGACCATGTCCATGAGTGGTAATAAAGCAGCTTGTGATCCTGATTATGTGACATCTACTTCTCGCCTGAAATCCATTGACCAGAGACTTGAAAAATCCGGTGGTGGTTCTGCCGCATTCTTTGCATCACAACAGCCGGTGTGGAGGCCTCAGAGAGGTCTCCCTGAACGTGCTATCTCAGTTCTTAAAACCTGGCTTTTCGATCATTTCCTTCACCCGTACGTAATTGTCTTTTTCCCAAAAACATTTTAATTATTATTATTATTTTTTACAATATTTTTTTTAAAAGTATGATATGGTTATAAAATTGACATTTGATCTCATCATATATATGAAGGTACCCTTCGGATGCAGACAAGCATATGTTGGCTACTCAAACTGGCTTAACCAGAAACCAGGTTAGCTATCTTGACTATACCCAAAACCAAATTTTCTTTTTTTAACCCATTTGTTACACTAAATTGGTGTAAATGAACAGTGTAACACCAAATAGTTGGTCTATTATTCCCTTACACCATATTTAAGAGTTAAACTTTCATGTACATGTGTATATGCAATATGGTCATTCAAGTTTGAGTTTATACATTTCTAATTAATTTAAAATTGTATAGTTATACTTGTAATATTGTGTTATATTTTAAATTAAAATTAATTAATAATATATGTTAAATTTAATCTTAATGGTTTGAATTTATTTAAATATAAAATTCTTTTTAAAGTATTAAGTGTATTTGTAATATTTCTAAAAGTGCATGCGTAATATTTATTTGATTGTGTTTTATAAATGTGATTTTTAAATAAGATGTTTGTTTTAACAATACATGTATCAATGTTAGTTATATACAAATAAATTATTTGATCATATAAGAAGGAATTAGTTATATAGCAAATTAAAAGAGATGTATGACAAATTTGTAAAACGCTAATCTTGAAAATCTATTTAAGTCGGAAAAAATGAATATTCTTTTTGGTGTAAAAATGATGTAATAAGTTGGGGATATATAATCACTATTTGCACCAAATATGACATCATTTTGGTGCAAAATGATGTTAATATTAAACATGACACGCTTTTAGATTGATCTGTGATACATGTTTTTGTTTAAGGTGTTTGCTAAATATGGTTAATTAATATGTTAGGTTTCAAACTGGTTCATAAATGCAAGAGTTCGAATTTGGAAACCAATGGTGGAAGAAATACACACCCTTGAAACCAAAGGCTTGGCTGAACCAAACCAACCAGATGGTCAAGAACCTAACCGGATCGAGATGGGTTCATTGCCAAACTCACAGCAACAAGAATATTCTAGAAACAATGGGATCTTAACAGTAGTAAATGATCATGATCATGATCATGATCAATCAAATGACCATGAGAAACAAGCTACTGATAGACCCGAATACAACCAGATGCAGGCATTAACCAGTATGGACCGGCTCATGAACATTATCCCTTACCCTCGAGCCACATTTGATGCAAGTGGGTTGGGTCCGGTTTCTCTTACTTTGGGACTTAGACAAAATGCTGAGCATGTTCAGCAGTTGCAGCAACATTTTGGAGGTCAGTTGATTCATGATTTTGTTGGTTAATTAGGTTTTGGTTTTATTAGCATGCAATATGCATGTGGGATGACGAAGGGGTTTTAAGTTAATTAGTCACTGATAAGAAACAAATGGTGTTGTTAGGAGATAGAGAAGGAGATACGGTTTTAATTGATGGTAAAAACCTCATCTTTTTTTTTTCCCAATATGCTTAATTAAACAAGATTGGAAGTTGTTATTGTTTTACAGTAATTACCAAAGAATATGGAAGTTGCTTCCAAAACCCTAATCTTTGATTTCATGAACTTTTGGGTGTATATCCCCATATGTAAGGTTAGATTCGGACAATGCGAATCGGTGTTTTTTCATGGAATATTAACCAAATGCATGCTTCTCAAGCTAAAATAGTGGCCTCAAACTTTTATTATTATTATTATTATTATTATTATTATTATTATTATTATTATGTTTGTGATGCTAAAACCTTGTTAAGATTTTTATGCTTAATTTAAAGAATATTCAAGTGTAAAGTGTGTTATGGCGTTCGAACTCAACAAATAACAAAATCCTATTGGCCATAACACATTTTATCAGATGCATATATAATTATATAAATAATATAATGGAGAATTTTGTATTTCTTTCTTAAATATAAAATATCATGTTTTTTATCTTAATTTCTAAATAAAATATTTATAATTAACAAACTTTTAAAATATAATATTTGTTCAAATTCTTGTGTTTAATATTTTGTTAAGTATTTTAAAATTTTATTTTTATCAATAGACTATTATATCTCTTATAGATCTTAGTTTAAAATATTATCTTTACCGTTCATAAATATTCATATTACTTGTTAAATCTCAAGCGAGAATTAAAATTAGGATTCTATTCTTGCTCCTCGCACCTTACTTGAGAAGTTTGCATCTTTCATTGTATATATTTATTAGTTTCACTAGTTTATAACCTATGGAAACCATGGTTATAAAATTAATTAAACTTTTATAATAAAAATTTAAAATTATTAATCAATTATTTTAAATAAATTATTAATTAGGAAATTTTTTAGTTATATAAAATTATAATCATTGATTTAAATAAATATGTAAAATTATATCATTTTATAATTTGTATTAATTTTATATTAATGTTATTAATTTAATTTACTTAGAGAAATTTGAAATTTAAAATGAAAAATTCATAGGTTGATAAGTGGTATGTATTAATTAGGAGACATAATAGGGTGCTACATGACAAAAGAAAAATATAATATACATTAATTAAGATGTCTAATAGGGTGATACATGTCACAAGAAAAATAAAACTATTCTTTTATTAGAATAGGATATATAAAATCATGCAAAATCTTTAACTCATTTAAGTGTGTAGACGTTTTTCTATTTTGTTGTCTCAACTCTCAACCAGTCAGTTTATTATATACCATTTGCTTCCACTAGATAAGATCACAATACAACGATTAGTGGGATGGCTGTGCTAATAATGCAAACGCATCCCGAAGAAAGAAGGTTTTAACACATCCCTAATAAAGAAGGTTTTTTGAACATGTCTCAATATATTTTTTTTTCTCTTAACCTATGAAATTCCATGATTGATAAATAGAATTTCTTTGTTTTTGATGTGAAGCTTCAAGTTTAACATAGTTTTCAAAAAAATCTTATTATCGTATTGGAACTTGAGTTGTAGTTATGTAAAAACTAATGTTTGTTTTAGTTTTTTTTTAATGGTAAATACAATATATTCCTAAACTACTCTTAAATGATTAAATACATCTATGTCTTAGACAAGACTTGAACTCTCAATCTTAAAGAGGAAGGACAACACCTGATAACGTTGGACTAAAAGTCTTTTAGTTTATTTTATTAAAAAGAGATAACAACTCCTTTCTGTATATTAAGCTAATTCAATCAAGTTCTTTAATATAAGGCAAAATATGAACGAGATTAGTGTTTTTTTAGAACTCGATTAGTGCTAAAGTGAAACACCAACAACAATGAACTCACATATAAACCGTATACGATTTACTTTTGTACCATATAATGTTAGTATGTTAGAGTTTTGGTCCAATGTGATTAGATGTTAGTAGTATTAGTTCCTTTTTTTTTAAACGGCGGATGCATTAAAAGAAAAAAACGACAAACTAAAGGCTAGCAAAATTTACAAATTACAAACATTAAAAAAAATTACAAATTACAAACATTAAAAGGAGAATTACACAAATCGACATAAATTAGAAAATTTAGAACGATGTTTGATCCAATTGAAAGAAGCAAGATTGAGATCATCCGCCATCTTCATGTGAGAGCATATCTTCATGTGAAACACCACAAAGCTATGGGCTTTCTAGATAATCCAAGTTACCGGATTGGACAGTGCCAAAATCAGCTTCATTTTTGGCTTATTAGAAGTTAAAGCCTTCGACACATGTATGAGATCTTCCCTATTAGTAGGGGCAATCTCGAAAGCATTACTCCAAGTTCCAAACCATTTCCAGATACAAGAAGAGAAAACACAATTGAAAAAGACATGATAACGAGGAATACAAAATAACACCACAGGGAGATAAGGGGTCGTTTGATAGTTGTTGACTGTGTTAGAAGCTGATTAGATTAGAAATTTTTACTGAATTTACATCTGAATGAAACTATGCTATTTGAATATTTGATTATGTGTCTGACTGGTTATACTGAATGATCTAAATGACCATTTTACCCTTTTGTTATGTTTGCAACACAACATAAATCTATTTAGTTATATCAATGACATTTAATACAAAAAGCAATTCTCATAATTACACTTGCGTAAACTTTTCTGAAAGCAATTCTCACAATTACACTTGGGGTAAAAAAAATCAAAGTAAAGTTTTTCAAAGAACATGAAAAGGCAAACATTTTTCTTCGTGGTTTCACTCATGTTCTGAAATATATTAATATATAAGAATTTGTATTGAATGCTGAAAATCACCACTTTTACCCTTCTAAAATATATTAATAATAATCATTTTTTTTTGCTAAACTGCAAATATTCATCAAATCACATAAAAGCATTATCACAAATTTATTGATTTACAAACTGGTTGAATTTCTACATAACCACAAAATAACCGAGTGTTTTTCTTTGTTCCAAAACTATGAGTAACAACCCAATTGACAACTTTATGTACTGCATTCTTCAAGATTCCAAAAGGGTGATGATCTCTTCTATGAAGTACCAACATACATACATAATTCTACTTCCATCCTTAAAATAATCACTAGCTAACGCCTCAAACTGCTCTACATTATTCACATTGTCTAGAACACCTGAAACGACAATTTTGTTGATGGCTATAGTTTCATGCATGTAAATTAAAAAAGATTCAAGTTTTTTGCTTAAGATCCCACATGAAAAATTAGTTTAAGGCTATGCCATACACCATACTCAAAGTAATAACAAATAGAAACATCATTAAGTATATGATAATACATCTCTCACTACTCCAGATTTATGCTTTGTTCTTGACATATAAACCAGAATATTCAAGTTGTTCCTAGAACATTCGCCTATACAAACAACTAAACTAAACATAATGATGAGTTAAATGTTTTTTAATGTATGACCTTGACTCAAGGGTACTCAATGTGATAAAACATCAACACAAGATTCTCCACGATAACCTAAAGCCATGGGACCAAAATCAATTTTAGAAACCAAAATAGATTTCAAATTCATGGCAGCGAATGATTAGTTTCAGTGCTAATGAAAATTGGGTTAATTGTAGAAAAAATACATACAAATGGCGAGGTGGGAGTTGTTGCTGCTTGATTCATTTCACATACACATATGAATATTTGAGTCCTTATTCAACAAACTTGATTCAATTCACATATAAAATCAGCCAAAACACATTGTAACACCGAGTTGCATGTAAAGATCATTCTTGAATTTTGGAAATTCAAGTCTTAAATAAAGAAGTTTTGTAGAGATCACGGCGTGGCAAAGGATGCACCGCGACATGGTCAATTCCTGATGAAACGTGCATTCAGTTTGGCCCTCACGACGTGGCATGAAGTTGGCCACGACATGACGGCGACCCGAACACAAAACCCTAATTTCCATGCCTTAAGCCCTATATAATGTTTTCTTTAAAAAATATTTAAAGTTTATATCTTCAATTCTAGCAACAGGAGCAAATGTTTCATCATAGTCTAACCCTTCGAGCTGACAGAAACCTTAAGCCACAAGTCTAGCTTTGTTTCTTATCACAATCCCATCCTCAACTATTTTGTTCCTAAAAACTCAGTGAGTGCCAATGATAGTCTTCCCTTGAGGTTTTGGAACAAGATTCCACACACGGTGATCTTCAAATTCATTCAATTCATCCTGCATAGCCTTGATCCAGTCAACTTCTTTCAACGCATCAACAACATTCTTTGGTTCAATCATTAAGACGAAGTTAACAAACATGCATAAGTTGTTGCTGACTCTTATGCGGGTGAGAATCCTAGAATTTACATCTCCAATGATTTGAGATTCAGGATGATCTCGAAGAATTCTTGGATTAGAACTTTAATTTTTATTACTTTGAACAGAGTCTTCATGATTTGATGGTTTAGCTTATTCATGGATGGCAATCTGATTTTCAAAGATAGGTTGTGAACTGATTAATTGATCAATATTTGGTACAACAGGATCAACGTCACTTGGTAAGAACTCGGGAATAGGCTCTGAAGGAGTGTAAGTAAGTTTATTCAGAATTGGTGAAGGGTGATAAACTTGATCATGAATGAACGAGTCTTCATCAAAGGTGACATGAGCAATTTCCTCAACAGTTTGCCTTGAAAGATTGAATACCCTGAAGGCCTTGTATATGCTAGAGTAACCTATAAATACTCCTTCATCAACCTTAGCTTCAAACTTCGAACGCTGGTCTCTTTGATTCAAGATGTAACAAAGACATCCAAACACATGAAAATAAGAGATGTTCGGTTGCCTTCCTTTTAGTAACTCATAAGTAGTTTTCCCCATGATGCTTAACAATGATGGATCGGTTTTGGGTATAACACGTCGTATTGACAACTTAAGCCCAAAAAGACAAAGGAAGACCAACTTCAACGACCATAGTTCTTCCAGATTCAATGAGAGTTTTGTTTCTTCTCTCTGCAATACCATTTTCTTGGGGGAGTTCTAACAACAAAGAAGTTTTGAGAAATCCCTGAGTTTGAGCAAAAATCTTCCAAATAGAAGTTTCTAAATTTAGTCCCATGATCACTACGTAACTGCCTTGCTTTGTGATCATACAAAACTTTCCATTGCTTTATGAGAGCAATGATTTCATCAGCGACATGACTCTTCTCTCTTAAAAAGACTACTCACATAAACCTTGAAAATTCATCCACAATGACGATAGTGTATTTCTTTCCAGCTCTTGACTTAACCGAAATTGGTCCAAAAATATCTATGTGAAGAAGATGAAGATGTTTGATAATGGTAGAGCAGGACTTTGGTTTAAAGCAAAATTTGGTTTTCTTTCCCTTTTTACATGTTGAGCATAACTTATCTTTGACAAATTGCATCTTAGGAATTCCTCTAACAAGCTGGTTTCCCAAGATCTTTGATATGTTCTTGAAATTCAAATGTGATAATATCTTGTGCCACAACCAATTTAGATGAGACTGAGCACAAGAGGAGAAGCAGCGGTGAAGATAGTTGTCAACATAAAACATATCCAGAAAATAAATGTCATTCTATCAATTTGCAGAGAGAACAATCACATTGCTTTGATCAACAACCTTTCATTCTTTCTTGTTAAAGATAACATCATAGCCAATGTCACACAGTTGGCTGATTGAAATGATATTATGCTGAAGACCTTTCACATAAGAGACATTCTTGAAAACAAAAGAGTTGCACTTGATGGATCCATATCCCTTTGTAACTCCCTTGTTATTATCTCCATATGTAATAGTTGGACCATCCTTCTCTATGAAGTCTTCCAAAAGTGACATGAATCCTGTCATATGTCTTAAGCAGCCGCTGTCTAAATACCAAATATGCTCTTTACCCCAAACTAAAATATACAATAAGTCCTGACAAAAAATATACACAATATACACTGACCTACTTGTAATGGGTCACTCAAGAAAAGATATTATAACAATCACCAGGGAGACATTTCAACGAGTCATGATGTTGTCAGCGCGAACGGAATTCTTTTCAAAGGTGCACTCGCTAACTTTGTGAGAAGCATCACCACATCGATAACAAACTTTGATTCCCAGATTCTTTCCTTTAATATTAGATTTTGAATTATTTTCAACTGAAAAATCGGAAGAAATTTGATTATTTGATTTAAGATTTCTTATTTTAGTTTTGGAACAGGGAATGTCATCGATGGTATGCTCACATACTACCTTGTCATGAGGCTCACGATGCACTGAAGAGTCATCTAAGGTAGAAGACTTTGATTGATCTTTAGGTTGAAAATTGCTAACTAAGCACTAAGGAAACATGTTAAGGAATTCATTTATAGAATGAACTTCACCATTACATATAGGAAACTTTAGCAAGGTCTTAGTGGAGGGAAGAACATACTCACGATGAGAAGGTTGGTGAGAATGATCAAGAGCAGATAATTTAGAAACACATTTGGTAATGCCGTTAGAATCAGTAGAGCGGTGAGTATTAATTAAAGTTTGATTTATAAAATAAGAACTCACAAATGTACTCTTAGAATCTTCTTTTAAACAACCAACTTTGTAGAAGATTTGTTTGGTTTCAACCACTTTAGTTAGGGAAACTGCACCTTCTATATCACCTACAAGGATTTTCTCACACTGATCTGGGATCTGAACATTTATAATTCTTGTGACATTGAAGTGAGAATAGGCCTAACTTTTCAAAATAAATTGAATACTCTTAGTATAATCAACAACTTTTTATTTTTCAGTGAAGAAAATTATTGGTCAGAGATATAAATGCGTTTTCCCTTTATAACAAAGAAAGAGATTTTTCGAGAAAAAAGATTTATCTTTGAGTTTATTTAACTCATGACTGATAGCATATTTTTCTTTATTTGAGATCAATAAATCAAAATGTAAGAGATCGATTGTGTTATTTTTTAATATTTTCAACATAGGAGAAATTAACAAGATTCTTTACCTGATATGTTGTGGTATCGTCCCATTGATTCTAGATTGAAGTCCTTAACAACGTGAGGAAGATCAACGTTAAGGCTCCCAACACTGTCATGTGAAAAATTAGCATGAGATTCAACAATCTTAGCCATGAAACACTTACCTTCATCGTATGAGGAGTTTTCCTTTTCAACAGAAGGTGATAAAATGATCATCATCTATTCAACAGTTGAGCAATTTTGAACCAAATGATAGAAAGAAAAAGGGAGTGAGTTTCCAATAGTAGTTCTCGCCTTTACATAGAGATTCATCATCCTTTTCTCTTCCTTGTTAAATTCGGGAACATATTTCCCTTTCAACTTACTACCAGATGCACCATCATTTGATGATTTATGTATAGCGGTGATAGGACCTTTATTGATGACATCGAGCATATCAATATCCAAGAACTCGAGAGATTCCATGGTCTTTGATTTCCATGTAGAGAAGTTTTGTTTATCAAACAAAGGGATCTTGTTTAAACGGTTGATTTTAGAGTGAAGGAGGTCAACATAATTACTTGAGTGTATCAAAAACCTACTTTGATACCAATTGAAGGTTTGTATCGATCGGATACACTTCAAGTATAAAGAACGAAAGTAAACTATTTAAAGAGAAAAATAAAGAACAGAAAGTAAATAACACAGAGAGTTCTCCAAATTGTTCTTTCACCAAGAAAGGGTTTTGTCTTCACTAAGAAGACGGGTTTTCACAACGACGGTTGACACATCGCCGAACTAACTATCTACATTAGGGTTTACCCGAATGTATATTATATACTAATCTATACATATCAATCCCATGATTTAAGGGATAGTATCATATTTGTACTAAGAACCGACCTTCATAACAAAGATATCAAATCTGCTATCTATACTAAACTTATCTATATCATTGCCTAATATACAATTGATTACATATAATTACTATACTAAGTGATGACGCTGATGAGCTTGATACGCGAGCGCTAGTATTAGAGTAGGCGCTGACGCTGATGGATGTGTAGAGTGTTTGACTCGTCAAATCATAAAGGTGTGTCCTTACAGTGATTCACTGTTTTGTATTGCCAAAAATCTTGTGAAGTATTTTGGGTTGCCGACTTGTATCAGTGCAGTTAGATTAAGTATATTGTTCGGATTATACATACAAAAAGCCCTGACCTCTTCTTATATTATCATGTTATGTAAAATAACACATGCAGTCAACACCTTCGTTAATTTTATTATGTCACATGATCGTTTTGGTTGTTTGATTATGTTCCACTTTTATTTGAGGATACCAAACGCCCGTTCCACGTCCTTCCTTGTCGATTCCTATGATAACTTGAACAATCTTCATTTTTCATCGCTCGGATATTAGTATGACTTGACAAATATAGCGTGCTCTGGATATATCCATCACCAATGTAATACCCTAGATTATATTCATGTCCATTCTCAACGTATGCCATGTTTGGACTGCTAAATGTCATTAAATAGCAGAGACGTCCCAAACACATTTAAGTCAATGTTTGACCCCACCATACCAAAGAATGCATGCCAAAACCATAGGTAATGTGAAACAACTGCTTCTAGCATAACAATCAACACGCCATGATCACCTCGCGTGAATTGACCTCATTATACATTGGGATAATTTGCCCACTCCCAATTTGTACAATCTGTTGGAAAATTTAGTATAAATATTTATATTTTTACTAACTTTGGATATATATATATATATATATATATATATATATATATATATATATATATATATGTTGTATATATAATTACCTCTAAGTGGGTTTGTGTTCTCCTCCGTGAGAACTTCGAAACGATATATTATATGTCCAAAATGGAGTATATGTGAATGAGATATCGATACTCACAGACGGGTATTTGAGAAATAAAGTTAGCAAATAGATGAATGTGGGAATGAGTCCCACATTGGTAGAAAGACCAAACTCAACTAGGTTTATAAGGTTGAATGCATGAAAGGCTTACAAGCTTATGTCTATGGTTTTACTTCAAGACCAACCCATGTGTAGGGGGTGAAAATGTTGGATTTCATAGACCAAAAGAACCGAACATGTGCATGGGCGCGACCTACGGACACGAATGAATCTCTGAAAACTCAGGCTCGCACAACCCTCGTTTTTTCTAAACTTGACAACTTTGGTCCCTGGTTTGAATTTTGTAATGGATGCATTAATTACGTATTTAATGGCATTTATTGGCATTTAATGCCTCGATCAATTCTGTATCATGAATTTGATTTGTTTCCGTTACATGTTCAACTATAAAAGGAGACATCCACTGTCTCATTCAACACACGAATGAAAATACTCTACTTCCTCCTCGTTCTCTTTACACCTGCTTCTGACGATTTTTTTAGACAAGTGGATATATCCGACAACACATATTGTTAAGGATGTTGTACCCTGGGAACTGACGACGAATCTTTTTAAGGGAATCGAGTACAACTCGACCCTCATCTACTACGTTTACTACTAACCTTTTTATTACATGGATATACAAAGAAGAAAAATGAAGTCCTATAGTAGAAGTCTTAAACAGAGTTTTCTTTGTTCTAAATCTTTCGTTTCTTTCGTTTATGGTATTTTTATTCTAAATCGATTGTGTGTCGATTTTTCTTGTAATCAATTTAACTGTGATTGCGGTTCTTTCAGAATGACTGGAACTCCTGGAGCTGCTGCTGGTACCCCTGCTGTGAACCCAAATGCACCTGTTCCAAACATCATGGCTAATCATGCCGAGCGACCTGAAAAATTTTCTGTTTTGAACTTCAAGAAGCAGCAGCTGAAGATGCTATTCTACTTGACCATTTTGAACTTGGATCGGTTCCTAGAAACTGCTCTTGTAATTGTTGAGGGACAGACTGTTGCTCAATCTTTGAATGCAGTGGAATGGAAGCACTCAAAGTTTCTGTGCCACAACTATGTGTTGAATGGGCTAATTGATGCACTTTATAATGTCTATTGTAAAGTTGCAACTGCTAAGGAACTATGGGAGTCTTTAGAAAGGAAGTATAAGACAAAAGATGCTGGTACCAAGAAGCATGTTGTTGCTAAGTTCTTGGAATACAAAATGATTGACTCAAAATCTGTTATGAGTAAAGTCCAAGACCTTCAGGTAATTATACATGATAACAATGAAGAAGGGATGGACCTTAATGAGTCTTTCCAAGTTGCATCAATGGTTGAAAAGCTTCCTCTCGGTTGGATAGACTTCAAAAAATACCTTAAGCATAAGCGAAAGGAGTTGTCTGTAGAGGAACTGGCGGTGCGTCTTCGCATTGAAGAAGACAATCGAATGGATTTGAAGAAAGGCAGTGAAGTTGAATCTTCTAAGGTTTATACAGTGAAAGCTCGTCACACTTCCAAGAGAAAAGGCAAGGGACCTCACAAAGGGAAAGCAAATGGAAAAAACTTAGGCCCCAAGGCAGGAACTTTCAATAAGAAATTCAAGTGCTACAATTATGGTTAACCGGTTCACAAGGCTTCGGAGTGCCCGCAACCTAAGCGGGAAAACAGTCAAGTAAACATAGTGAATTATAGCATAGAGTTGGTGGCCATGATAACTGATCTCACGACTATGGTCTTTGTGGTGAATCTCATGAATACGAATTCAAAGGAGTGGTGGATTGACGCATGAGATACTCATCATGTGTGTCATGATAAGAGTGTTTTTAACACCTACAAGGAAGTTGAAGATGGTGAAAATCTCTACATAGGAAATGCAGTTACTGAGGATATCAAAGGTGTTGGTAATGTTGTTCTAAAAATGACTTTGGGGAAATATGTGAAACTTAGGGATGTTTTGTATGTTCCTGAACTTCGTAAGAAACTGGTGTCGAGTGGTGTGATGAATCAGTTTGGTTTTAAGCTTGTGTTTGAGTCAGACAAGTTTGTTTTGTCCAAGAATGGTGTGTTTGTGGGGAAAGGATATGCCTTGAATGGCATGTTCAAATTGAATGTATTGGTTACAAACAAAATGAATAAAACAAGTTCTAGTTCTGCTTATTTTCTTGAGTGTTCAAATGTTTGGCATGGTCGCTTAGGACATGTAAATTACAATTCTATTAAACGATTAATTAAACTAGACTACATACCAAAACTTAATATTGACTTAAATCACAAATGCCCCACATGTGTTGAAGCTAAACAAACTAGATTGTCTTTCCAAACAATAAAAAAAAACACCAAACCTCTTGATTTAATCCACACTGATGTGTGTGATTTAAAGTTAATTCCCACTCAAGGTAGGAACAAATACTTCATTACATTCATCGACGATAGCATGAAATATTGTTACATATATTTACTTAAGAGTATAGATTAAGCAATAGATAAGTTTGTCTTGTACAAAAATGAAGTTGAGAATCAACTCAACAAGAGAATTAAAGTAGTTATAAGTGATAAGGGTGGACAATATGTTTCACCTTATGTTGAATTCTATGGGAAAAATGGAATTCGTCATGAATCCACATCACCCTATTCACATCAATCCAATGGAATTGTTGAAAGAAAGAGTCGTACCTTGAAAGAAATGGTTAACGACATGATAATTAGTTCGGGTGTAAACCAGTCAATGTGGGGGGAAGCTATTTTGTCGGCTAACTATCTTCTAAATAAGATACCTCACAAAGAAAAGAATGAAGCACCGTATGAACTTTGGATGGGAAGAAAGCCATCGTATAAGTACTTACAAGTGTGGGGGTGCCTAGCTAAAGTTGTTGTACCACCGCCTAAGGTACGAAAGTTAGGTCTTAAAACAGTGGATTGTGTATTCATTGGGTATGCACAAAGTAGTAGTGCTTATCGTTTTCTTGTGCATGATTCTAAGAATCATGAAATACACAAAAATACCAAAATAGAATCAAGGAATGCTTCATTCTTTGAAGATTTATTTACTTGTGTGAACAAGGAGTTTGAAAGCCCATCTTTACCAAACAACGAAGTTTTTCGAGAGGAAGAACAAGCTCAGTCCGAGGAAGAAGAGATAGAACTCAAAAAAAGTAAGAGGGCAACAGTTCACTGAAAGTCGTTGGTGTGATGAACCGCAAGCCCTTCAGAAAGAAAGACATAATAAAAAAAAGATAATAAAGGTTTGGTTACGAGAACCAAGGGTGACGAAGGTTACCTACTTTCGTTGGACGTGGAGCCAACGATGTAACATCCAAAAACCCAAGTATACCCAGTGAACCCTAATCTTTGAGCAATTGTCCATATTGGTCCTTGATAAGAAAAGGGTGGTAGACGGGTACGTGGGGCGTACTAAGGTGTACGCTCAGCGTACTCGTGCGCGTGTTTGATCGCGAAGGGTCGCCTAGTACGCCGGGTGTACTAAGGTGTACGCGGTGCGTACCAAGGCTAGATTGTAACCCCTAATATTGAGTGTGTCTCCTATTTAAAGAGTGTTATGGCCTCCTTGTGGCCACCATTTCCAGAGACTTAACCTCCCCAAAACCCTAAATCTCGTTCTTGTAGCAAGAGAGTGCCTTTGAGAGCTTGTGGGTGTGTTCTTGAGCTTTTGGAGTGGAAAGGAAGTTTTGGAGAAGGAGTTAGAGCCCAAGCTTTTGGATTTGAGGTTAGCAGTGGGAGAGGCTTCATTTGGAGATAAAAAGCTCCAAGCTTTCCTACTCTTTTGATGTGTTCATGTGTGGGGTGTTTTAGGGTTTTTGTCCCCAAAGTTGATGGCTTTATGAGTTGATAAGCCCTTAGAACCCGAGATCTGTCCCATGTTGGCTTATTTTGTGTTATTGAGCCATAAAAATATAATCTTGGTCATTAAGAGTTGATCATGCATGATTTCTAAGTCTTTTAAGGAAGGAAATGGCATGATTTGGGGGTTGGTGACCTTTACAGCCATGCAAAGGCTTAAAGTCACTGACTTTATGGATGAAGAGGCATTAGAGTAACTAGATCTGGGATTTGAGCCTTTGTCTTAGCCGATTCAGACCAAAAACCACGAGAAGTGTGAAACCGGGACTTACGTCGGGCGTAATCCCAGTACGTGCAGCGTAGGGGGTCGAGTTCCCCGTTTCTGGTTAGCCATGGGGTACGCCCCGCGTACAGAGTTGGTACGCGCCACGTACTCCTGCTGTTGACTTTTGTTGACTTTTAGGGTTTGGTCAAGATTGAGGGCTATTGAGCATTGGAGGGGTAAAATGGTCTTTTACACTTCTGTGAGTTGTAGAAGGATTAGTCTAGCTTCTTGAGGGCCAATATTAATTATGGATAATTATTATGTGTTAGGCAGGATCTAGACCCGAGAGTAGAGATCATGATCCCGATTGTGAGATTTTCATTCGTTAGCTTACGAGGTGAGTCTTCTCACTATACTTACCTTGAGTGGTAAACCTTATGTGTGACCAGAGGGTCTTATGTGCATGAATTGTGTAACGAGATATCCTGCTATTTACTTGTGTTATGCTTTATGAGTATTATATTGTGATGATGAGTTGAGGGACCGGAGGGTCCATATGAGTTGTGGGACCAAAGGGTCCCACTGAGACACATTGACCAGAGGGTCTAATTGAGTTATAGCCTCGAGTAGCTACTGTGTTGTGTGTGGTATTTTACGGAACTCACTAAGCTTTTATGTTTATCGTGTTATGTGTTATGTGTTTCAGGTAGTTCCAAGGATCGCGACAAGGCACCGGCATGATTGTACATACTGACAGGAGATTGTTTTTATGATTCTGGGATTGTGTTTCCTTTTGTTGACATTTGAGAAATATGTGTTTTGAGAATTATGACACAAGTTTTTATTGTGTTAAAAATGAAAATTTTGGTTGAAAAATTACGTTGTTACAGACGAGTTCAGTCGAACAGTGTAACGAGTCTAAGGTTACAGAAGCGTTCGCCTACTTTGATAGGCATAACATTGCAAGCAAATAGAGTAGAGAGCTTACCCTTTCTTTCTATTAGAGTCGTAAGCTTGTTGTATTTGGTCCTAATTTTTTTTAAAATTACGTTGGCCGGGAGATGTTGAAGCTGCATAGATTATTTGTATTGTACCTACTATTATCAACCAAGGAGAAAATATAGAATGAGCGTGTGATAATAATAACATATTAATCCAAATCAATCCATACGCTACCATTTTTAATAAAATTCCAGCTAGAAGCATACAAGTACTGTCACACCCCCAAACCAAGGATGGCGGAAACGTCCAGGGGTGGAGGACTTCATGTACAGTATCACAACAACGTGTATAATAGTGCTCAAAGTAAATACAACCATCATAAATATAATTGAAAAAGTTACATCAAAGTATATGTTTACATGTTTCAAAATCAATTACAATATGATGACAAAAATAAATTGTTGACGGTTTAACGTCCCATCCTCAAAGCGCTGAAGTTTTCCTGTTTCACTGATTTCCTGAGAATACAAGTAGTTTTGAAAAAGAGTGTCAACAATTAAGTTGGTGAGTTCATAAGAGTTTTGTTTGGAGTAAAAACCGTTTTCCTTCTTAAAATCGATGAAGTTTGATTTCCAGAAAATCCAATATTTTCTTAGTTAAGTGTAAACGGAATAATCCTAAATGATACGTTGATGTATTCTAGATTTACCCGTAGATTTCCCCTATAATTGTCCAGCCTATATAAGTTATAGAAGATTTAAGTTAGATAAAACGTCGAATGTAGTGGGTCCGCCCTAGGTCCACAACCCAACGAGGAACAGGAGATGAGGCGGACACCACCAATTCCAAGCCAATCCAGACTAAATTCTTGTATGACTCAAGCATATACGCTCAACGATTATAGTTGAAGTCTAACCATATGAAAATCTATTGTGATTATAACCTATACATATCATAGTTCACCGGGGAGTAATAGGGATTAGGGAACCTGAACTATGCATATGAATAGCTTAACAAAAGTGATGGTGATGGTGAGTGTAACCTATACAATGTGTTAATGTGAATATAACCTATACATATCATAGTTCACCGGGGAATAATAGAGATTAGTGAACCTGAACTATGCATATGAATAGCTTATCGAAAGTGATGTGAATATAACCTATATGATGTGTTAATGTGAATATAACCTATACATATCATAGTTCACCGGGGAATAATAGAGATTAGTGAACCTGAACTATGCATATGAATAGCTTATCGAAAGTGATGGTGATGGTGAGTGTAACCTATACAATGTGTTAATGTGAATATAACCTATACATATCATAGTTCACCGGGGAATAATAGAGATTAGTGAACCTGAACTATGCATACGAATAGCTTATCGAAAGTGATGTGTATATAACCTATATGATGTGTTAATGTGAATATAACCTATACATATCATAGTTCACCGAGGAATAATAGAGATTAGTGAACCTGAACTATGCATATAAATAGCTTATCGAAAGTGATGGTGAATTCCTTTCTTGTAATTAAGTTCCTAGAGTAGATGAAACATAAACTATACCTATTATAGTTTATTACATTGTTTGTAATATGTATTTACCATAACTATACCAATTATAACTAACGAGTTCGTTTGTGGGGGTATAATGGCTTAACTATACTTATTATAGATTATCTTAATCGTCCATAGCGGCAATAACTCTTATGTAAGTGTAAGACCTTTAATATTGTGTTTGTTATATGAATGACCCTAAACTATACCTATTATAGTTTATCGATTGATTTCGTGGGAAATGAGCATAGGCCTTACTTGTCATAATTTATCAATATTTATATTTTAATGGATATAGCCTCGTAGTATCGTATATATATATATATATATATATATATATATATATATATATATATATATATATATATATATATATTTGTCATACTTGTGAAGATGTAAATCCATGTGTTTTCTGATGTATGTCTATGTAGGAATACAAAATTTGTCATATATTGCAACTACACATAATCAACTAACGATGTATACCTTGCTCGACATGTTACAAGGTGAAATGAAATTTATTGTGTTTTTCTGTTAATAACCTTTTCTGTAACTGATATTGGAAAAATTGTAGAAAAATCATAAAATGTCCAAATCAGGTTCTGTAACTTCTGGGAGTTTGGAAAATGAGTCTAGTTTGTTCATAATTTTTATTATAATTTTTAATGATCTCTAACTTGGGTGAAAAAGTCCATAATCACAGACTGGTCCGGATTGATGTTTGAAATGATAGGCGGTTTTGTAAAAATCACCATAAATTGTAGAAAAATCGTATGGAGATGTGCAAGTAGTCATTTTAAAGCTAAGAAGTGGAACTACATGCACCTAAAACAGTTTTGAAAACAAAAATATTTAAGATGTCCAAAACAGTCCGTGAATGGAGTGAAACTTTTCTGATGAAAGCTGTTAGAAGAATGTAGTTATGTTCTAAGCATTTTAACTTGTATTCCCCCCCTAAAAACTTGAGAAAACGTGAAAATGTAGGGGTATGAACTCACCTTGTGTGATTTCAGTAGATAAGTGATGGAGAAGAGAAGTGTTCAACCCAAGAACACTAGAAGAACCCTTTGAAGATTCGAAGCTCTAACACAAATATAATGGAGTTTGTGTAAGATATCCATGATTTGAGTGGAAATAATAGAGGTAATCATAAAGGAAATGGATTATGCTTACCAAAGGTGGAGGAAACTCTCAAGATCAGCCCTTGAATCTTGGATTTCTAGAGAGAGAAAGTGAGAGAGAAAGGAGTTTGATCTTCTTGTGAAAATGAGAACAAATAAGAGAAAATGAGGAGAGAGGGTGAATATCCAGCTCTCAAAGCATGGAGGTGGCTTGTGAGGAAGGTAAAAAGTACAAGGTATGGTGGGGAGGAGTGTGGGTTGATCATGGAGTGGGTATGGGGTTGCTTGTGTCATAAAATAAGGTAAAGTCAACACTCTTCTTTTTGTACTTTACCAACTCCTTTTTAATAAGATTTTATCCTTAAAAATAAAGTTTTGGGTGAAAATCCCATGTTAAAATAATTAAAAATGGGTTTAAAACGCAAAAATATGCAAAAACAGGCGAAAAATGTAAATTTCCAGCAAGTTTCTTCGGACCTAGGCCGAGGCTCGGTCCCTAGGCCGAAGTCTGGTCAGGCGGCGCTTGGGTTCGGATGCGGGTGGCTGGTCTCGGAAGCGAAGGCGCGAGCCGGAGGGAAGAAACGAAGCGAAGCTGGTCCGAGGCTCGGTCCGAAGTGAAGGCGAGAAGCGAAAGCGGGTTCGGTCCGAGGCAGGCATATCCGACGCGAAGGTAGAGTTCGGTCCGAAGGGTGGCTAGAACCGAAGCTACTGTTGTGAACAGTAGTGAACAGTAACTTCGGTTCGGACCTTCCTTCCATGTGAGGTTCGGTTCGGACCTTTCTTCTTAGCAGGGTTCGGTTCGGATCTCTTTCATGGCCGGGTTCGGTTCGGATGAACAGTACTTTCGGTTCAGCTCATGAACAGTACTTTCGGTTCGGACCCTCATGAATAGTGCTTTCGGTTCGGTTCATGAATAGTACTTTCGGTTCGGAGGGTTCGTTCCCTTAAGTCCGTTTTTCGCGTAGACTTCCGTTTTTGGGCTGTTTTCGCCAAATTCGAAGGTCGGGATGCCCCGAGTGATTATAGAAAGTTGGGAGAGATTTCGAGAGAGATTTGAGAGAGATTCCTCGTTCTCAGAGAGATTTGGGAGAGATTTGACGTACTTGGAGAGATTTCGCATACGAAGAGATACGTGAGGGAGATTTCACATACTTAGAGAGATTTGGGAGAGATTTGACATACTTGGAGAGATTTCACATACAAAGAGATATGTGGGAGAGATTTCGCATACTTAGAGAGATTTGGGAGAGATTTGACATACTTGGAGAGATTTGGGAGAGATTTGACATACTTGGAGAGATTTCACATACAAAGAGATATGTGAGAGAGATTTCACATACTTAGAGAGATTTGGGAGAGATTTGACATACTTGGAGAGATTTCACATACAAAGAGATATGTGAGAGAGATTTCGCATACTTAGAGAGATTTGGGAGAGATTTGACATACTTGGAGAGATTTCACATACAAAGAGATATGTGAGAGAGATTTCACATACTTAGAGAGATTTGGGAGAGATTTGACATACTTGGAGAGATTTCACATACAAAGAGATATGTGAGAGAGATTTCGCATACTTAGAGAGATTTGGGAGAGATTTCACATACTTAGAGATATGTGGGAGAGGTTTCACATACTTAGAGATATGTGGGAGAGGTTTCACATACTTAGAGATATGTGGGAGAGGTTTCACATACTTAGAGATATGTGGGAGAGGTTTCACATACTTAGAGATATGTGGGAGAGATTTCACTGGTGACCTTTTTGAGTGTCCGGCTACGCACTGCAAGGTCCTTAAACCCCGTTAAGCCTTGATTAGGGATCTTGCATACTCCCGATGAGTATGTAACATTGTTGTATCGGTTTGGCTTTCTACGTACCACCGTTTTAGGTTAAGGAGATTTAGGTGAACGCACTTTTCAATTTATGATCTCTCATTAGAATAGAGAGTTGTTTAGAAGTTACTTAACGTAAACTCTAGTACTCACGGCAAATTGGGTTGACCGGTTTGACTTGTTGACTTTTGTTGACTTTGACTTGACCGAAAATTGACGGTTGTCACAAGTACTATAATGTGCCTCTCCGTGGGTATCTGGTAAAAATGTATGTTGGGGTAGAATCGGTAATTTGTCAGCTAAAGCAATAAAAATCCAATATGGAATATTATTTCCAAAGCCATAGGATACGACTGATTCAATGATGTTTCAAAATTTAAGGGGAAATTTCATATATATCCTTGCAAACATTAACAATTACGTATATATCCTTTGAAAGTTTATAATTACTTATATGTCCCTATTAACATATTAAATTCTCATTTATATCCAATCTTATAATTTAATAATATATAAATAAATTTAATATAAAAAATATATCTATAAATCAAAAATACATATAAACTTACCAAAATACCCTTTCTAAATATCTCCCAAATTAAAATCTCTTATGTTATTATTAATCAGCTTTTGGGGGAAAATTTTGGTCTCTCAGTCGTCAGCCATCCCCATTCACTGAGAAGCACCACCAAAACCGAGTTCCATCACTCCCTCTCATCTACCGGTCTCCATCCTCACGTTCTCTTATTACCTTTCGCCCTTGTTCGCTGGCACTGGTTTCTCCCTTCTTCCTAATCTCGTCCTCACTCATAATCTTGTCCTCACTCATTTAAATCGACTCAAACTGCAAATTGGGGCATCTTTGTTTAGGTTTGGAACTATGCTTGTTCGGTCGAATGTACAAAAATTGGCATCAAGTATCAAGAGAAACGGGTTCAGGCAACCTAATGACGAATTTCCATGGTATCAAAAGCATTGCAAGACACCTCGGTAACAAGTCTTTGTGCGCAATTGATTACTGATCAGAATTCTTCCTTACACTTGATGATTCTCTTCATTCAACTTATAATTTTATGTCAATGAAAACTGTAAGACCCCTCAAAAGAATGTTCTTTTTCATCACAAGGCAAGTATTGTTTTCATTTAGGGCTTGTCATAGTTCATCAACTATCATTGTATGTTTCTTGCAGTTCCCACATCATAATCTAATTGTAGAAGTAGCTTCTCCTGGACTTTATGTTTTAGGCCCTTCTTGATTTCTCATCCGGTTCAAGTTTTGTTACATGTGCCACTCATTTGGCAAAAGATTTATACAGTTCCCAAACACCTAATCTTAAAACATTTCAACAATTTACACCAATTACCACCCTTTCATTCCAACAACAGGTAATCAATCTTTCTGTCATTTCTTGTTGGATTTATGTATTATATTTATGATTCTGGAAAGGTAATTGAAGATGATGATGATTTTGAACTTGGTATTGTAGCTTGCAGACCCTTTTAGCATTAAAGGTCATGATTGTTAGTAATTTAAAATTAGGATTCAGGGTTAAAATGGGGAACGAAAAATGGTGAGTGGTTTGTGGAAGTGAGTATCATATTCATATATTCGTTTAGTTTTAGCATCCTACTTTATGGTTAAATATTTATAAAGTTTATATATATATATAAGTCGTAACTAACATCTTCATATCAAATTGCCAAGATTGTTAATGTACGCAATCCCATAGAAGCTCCATGCCTTACGAACATTACCTACGGGATCCTTACATCGAAGCAAAAGTGAGGGAAGCCGATGAAGATTGATTAAACCATGTTCCAACTATTGGAGTTAAAACGATTGAGTCTTATACAATAATCACATGGAATCAAGCTCTTGTTATCATAACATGCCAAGATTAGTTGATACAAAAAAGGTGTTGCATTTGAAGTAGGGTACTATTCATGTATGAATCAGGAAACCATCTCATAAGTAGAGTGTTATTTTTGAAACACCACTACAAGTAGATTGCTATTTCTAAAAATCTTAGCATGAAAAAGTCAAACAAAGGTTTTTTTATTTCAAACGAAGATGCTAAGGAGTTGGTGTTGTTATTGTTCTCTTGTCAAAGCAGAGTGTTATTTTTTTAGATTAGTCTTTTTCCATCAAGTTTTAGTTGATTTTCTTTATGTTCATCTAAGTTTTGTAGATTTTAATTTTCTGTATTGTAACATTCACAGCATCCTGCTGTTTTTTAATGTTTAATCTATTTTAGCAATTCAGGATAAATAAAAGTTGCTATTATTTCTTAATTTACCGAGGTGATGATAATTTGGTAACATGTTGATAGTTTACCATGCGGTTGAAAATGTTTACAGAAATGGTCCCTTTAGCTTAAAATGCTTATAGAAATGGTCCCTCTGGCAGAAATTCATTATAGAAACAGTCCCTATGGCAGACAATGTTTACATAAATGGTTCATGTGGCTGAAAATGGTTACAAAAATTGGCCCTGTGGCAGAAATTCATTACATAATCAGTCCCTATGGTATAAATTCATTATAGAAAAGCTCCCTGTGACAGACAATGTTTTACAGAAATGGTCCTTATGGCTGAAAATGGTTACAGAAATGGTCCTTGTGGCAGAAATTCATTACATAATCAGTCCCTATGGTATAAATTCATTACAGAAAAGCTCCCTGTGACAGACAATGTTTTACAGAAATGGTCCTTATGGCTGAAAATGGTTACAGAAATGGTCCATGTGGCAGAAATTCATTACATAATCAGTCCCTATGGTATAAATTCATTACAGAAAAGCTCCCTGTGACAGACAATGTTTTACAGAAATGGTCCTTATGGCTGAAAATGGTTACAGAAATGGTCCCTATGGCAGAAATTCGTTACATAATCAGTTCCTATGGTATAAATTCATTATAGAAAAGCTCCATGTGCCAAACAATGTTTACAAAATTGGTCCACGTGGCAGAACTTCACTACAGATATAGTCCATTTGGCAGACAATGTTTACAGAATTGGTCGTTGTCGTAGAAATTCATTACAGAAACAGTCCATATGGAAGAATATTTTTACAAAATGGTCCATGTTGCACAAATTCATTACTAAAACAAATCAATGTGGCAGACATTCATTAAAAATATGGTCCCAAAATAAATAAATATATATTAGATCAAATTTTTAAAGGTTTTCCCATGATAAATCCTACCGTGCAAGAAAAAAAAAATTAAACAATCCATATAGAACTCATTAAATAACTAAAATGTAATCAAAATCATAACAAAAACTCATGATCATTTTTGTTCTTTCCTCTTGCTAGTGGATGCTTCGTCAAACCCTTGAGGCGCTGGATTTTTGCAACTCTTTCCATGGTGTCCATACATACCACAACGAGTGCATCTATGTCTTTTCTTGGGCTCACCACGTGCTACAATTCTATTCTTTTTAGGTCGTCCAGGTGGCCGTTTTATAATAGGTGGGTATATCTTATCGACTGTGTCTATATGCACCCATTGATCTTTCCCAGGCATTGGACCAATTTCTAAAGCATATGCTTCTTTATATCTCCCAACTGTGAAATATGCATCAACGTATTTGTCCCATCTAGGCTCCCTTGTGAAAGCAATAAAAGCAGCTGCATGCACACATGGAAGGCCTGTGACTTGCCATTCTCGACAACTACATTTTTTCTCATCTAATATAACATCCCAACGATTTCCTTTGTAGTTCACTTCTGCTTTATTGTCACTGCATCTACAAACTTGATATTCGCCCAAATTCTACATGAGAAAATAAAACAAACACAAAGTAATATCAGGAAAAGTATACATGTTTAATGCAAAAAATATATGTATATATAGTTTCTTAACTTGCCTTAGTGATTGTCTTGAGATAGTCCCTTGCTTTTGGAACTAGTGGACCTTTCCATTTTTTCACCTTACTCCTTTTCTTGTCAAATCGTTCCATAAGCTTTTCTCTAATTGCATCAAGGAGATCTAGCACCGGTTTATAACGTATGTCACCTACCCAAGAGTTAAAAGTTTCAGAAATATTGTTGGTAATGTAATCACACTTGACAAGTGTGCCAAACTTGCTTCTACTCCATATCTTTTTATGGTGCTCATTCAAATATGCAATTGCATCTTCACGTTTACTAGCAATTTCTTTTAACAATCTATCATGCTTACTAACAGAGTAGGTATTTGCAGCATCCCATAGCTTGCTCATGAAAAAGTCACCTCGAAAATGTTTCTTGAAGTTGCTACACAAATGTCTTATGCATTCTCGATGCTCAATGTTAGGATAAACCTGTGTAATAGCTACTTCCAACCCTTTTTGCATGTCAGAGGAGATAACAAGACCATTAGGTGTACCGATCGCTTTTTCTAGTGACTTGAGAAACCAGGTCCATGATTTTGTATTCTCTGACTCAAGCACAGCATAGGCTACTGGAAACATACCATTGTTGCCGTCTATACTTGTGGCAGCGGCTAACACACCATTAAATTTCCCTTTCAAATGACATGCATCAAGCCCAATGTAAGGACGACAACCAACAAGAAACCCCTTGGAGCATGCTGTTAATGATATAAAAAAGCGTAGGAAATGTTTCTTGTCACCCACTGTCTGTAAATCAATCTCCACGACACTTCCTGGGTTTCTCTTTTCAAGTTCGTGTTTGAAATCATATATATGTACATAAGAGTCATCCCACTTTCCATACATGTCAGTATAAGCTTGTTCTCTTCCTCTAAATACTCTCATATATGGCACTTCAACATTGTAGCTATGCATAAGCCACTTTTTTAGGTCGGCAGGAGAGACATCACCTTCAGATTTCAACTTGTCGGTTACAACATTAGCAATCCATCCTTGAGTGGCATGTTTGTTACCACACTTGTTGCTTCGAGTACAAGAATGAGTTTCTACAAATTTCTTAACCTAAAAAATTGCATAAAAACATATAATTATGTTAACATAACAACAATGTCGACAAATGTAGTATTTCTCAAATTTCATACTTACTTCAAAAGTAACTCCATCTTGTGTAACAGAAGCATGAATTCTCCACTTGCACTCTTTATCTCCACAACATGTTGTAAGTCTTGTCAAATCACTTTTCTCAATATTATACTCAAATTCATTTATTAGTGCATAATGGTTTAATGCTCTTCTAAAAGCAATTACACCTGGGAATCTAGAATTCACTTTCATAAATAGATTTGACTTACTATATGCATAAGTTTCACCATAATCTAGAAGCTCAGTTTCATTATCAGAATTATGAGGACTATGATAGCTTTCTTGACTTGGACAAACTGAGTCTGTCTCATTTTCATCATCAGGTTCATCAATAACGTGATCTTGAGAACTAAACTGTTTAACCTTATATCTTAATTTTTCGGTTGTCGCATAAATTGTTACTTCTTTCTCCTCATTATACATGCTAAGCATCACCATGAACCTCTCATCATTATCAAGTTCAATAAAGCATTGCTCTTTTGCATGTTTGTCAACAAATACTATTGATAAAACAATATCACTTTGTGATGGATAATGTTTTTTCACCTCTTCAACTAGATGATCTAAGTCATACGAACATGTGTCTATATAGAGAGATTTTGTAGATCCAAAACAATATACTTGCCTACACGAGTTCCTCGCTAACCGAAAGAAGCCTTCATATATTTAGTTTAAACTTGTATTTTGATATTAAAGCCCTGACAACCATAATGAAAAGAAAAATTAATGGAATTGAAGTGCCACATAAAGTATCATTCATCTTGATTGCAAGAACTTACTCAATTATCGGTGATTGAGCACTTATTTCCCATGTCGGTGTATCAATCTCATCATCCATCAAAAGTAATTGAATAAAAAACAGATTATTTGCTGCCCTTATAAGAGGAGGAGAAGGAAAAAAACGAGATTACAGTGAACAAAATGCAAAAACTAATCAAATATACAACCAAAATTAATTAAATCAGAAAAAGGAAATACCTATGATAAAAAAACGGACTTGATTAGTCCACTGCAATGAAGAAACGTGATGATGATGAAGACGTGATGATGAAGAAGACGTGAGGAAGAAGACCCAAATCGTTGATAGATGATAAAAAAAATCACGTTGTCAACGTATGACGATGAGTATCAGGTTGTCGACGTATGATCAGGAGCATCAGTTGTAGACGAATGATCAGGAGAATCAGGTTGTCGATCAGAGAATCAATTGTACACGTATGATCAGAATTGTAGACATATGATCAGGAGGAGAATCACGTTGCTAACTTTCTCATAATTATTTAAATTTAATCTTTATTTTAGAAAAGGGTATTTTGGTAAGTTTATATGTATTTTTGATTTAGAAATATATTTTTTTATATTAAATTGTTTTATGTATTATTAGATTATAAGATTGGATATAAATGAGAATTTAATATGTTAATAGGGATATATAAGTAATTATAAACTTTCAAAGGACATATACGTAATTGTTAATGTTTGCAAGGATATATATGAAATTTTCCCAAAATTTAATGTCGGTTCATTAGAACCATATAAACCGACACCCAGAACTCCCATTAAGAGAAAAATGGAAACTCCCGCCGTGTACAAAATAAATTTTGTGGCTGAGTAGAGATGTGTCTTTCCTCCTTACATGGATAGAAGTAGATAAACCGAAATTAATTATAATTCCCACACGATGGAAAAAGGTAAAAGCTCTCGAGAAGAAAATGATCCTATTTGACCACTGTACATTGTTAACATAAAGAAATGGAATAATCGAAAATGCCGAGTAACATGCCAGGCTGCTAAAGTAGCTAAAGTAGTGATAAATCCTTGAAAAATCATTTGGTGATGATTTTTACACCTATGTGGTGGAAAGTGAACCTAAAACCTACCATGAGGCGGTTACTTCTTCTGAGGGACCTCAATGGAAATAAGCCATAAAAAAATGAGGTAGAATCTATCTTACAAAATCATACGTGGGAACTAGTGGATCTACCTCCAGGTAGCAAACCACTAGGTTACCGTTGGATTGTTAATAGAAGGATGAAACTTGATGGCAGTATTGATAAATACAAGGCAAGACTAGTAATCAAAGTTTATAAAAAAAAAAAAAAGAAGGTCTATATTATTGTGATACCTATTCGCCGGTAAAACGGATGACATCCATTCGATTAGTTCTTACCATTGCAGCTATTAGAAACCTGCAAGTTCATCAAATGGATGTGAAAACTGCTTTCTTAAATGGGGAGTTGGAAGAAGAAATTTATATGGTGAAACCTGAGGCATTCATTGCCTTGGGACAGAAGAACAAGGTTTGTAAACTTGTTAACTTGTTAAGTCTCTATATGGATTAAAACAAGCTCCAAAACAATGTCATTAAAAGTATGATCAAGTCATGATGGAAAGTGACTTTAGAATCAATGAGTGTGATAAGTGTATCTATGTGAAAAACACCACTCATGGTTATGTCATCTTGTGTTTATATGTTGATGATATGCTTATCATTGGTAGTGATGACAATATGATAAGATCCATGAAGGATATGTTGAAATTCAGGTTCGACATGAAAGATAGGGGTGTTCGTTTGGATGGATCGGTTTGATCCGATCCAATCAAATGAATCCAAATTGATTTCGGTTTTTAAAAGATGGATCCGAATAGTCCAATCTAAATTCAAATCCGATCCGATCCAATTACAATTCGGTTGGATCGGTTTTATATAATTCGGTTTTCAAAAACGAAACATTTTAAAACGACATATAATTATAATACTCCATCCGTCCCAAAATTATAGTCCATCTTTCCTTTTTGGTTTGTCCCAAATAATAGTTCACTTCTAAAAATAAATAACATTTTTACCAAAATACTCCTCAATATTACTTAACACACTAAGCATATAATGGAACATTAAATGCAAAGTAAAAACAAAACTGTCATTTTATTATATAAAGTTAGTAGTAATTAATGATTTTCTTAATCTATGTGTTTTTTATCTGTGGTCTGTGGACAATAATATTGGGACGGAGGGAGTATTACCCAACTTTACACAATAAGCAAAAACAAATTATTCGGTTGAGTTTTGAAATTTATAAACAACTACTAAGAACATATATTATAGTTAAATATTTTATAGTTAGAAAACTTTTGAGAGAAAATACATATCAATGTTTTTTTATCGGTTGAAACATTCTGAACCTATTTAAAAAAATAAATTACAAAATTAATAAATAACTATGGATATATATTATAAATAGATAAATAATGATTGTTTATTCAGTTTTTTGGACTATTCCGTTCTTATTTTATAAACCAAAACAAATCCGAAATCCAAAAAAATAATTTGGTTTTGTTGAAAACCAATCCAAAAATCCGAATATTCGAACCAAATAGTCCAATTGGATAATTTGGTTTTATCCGAATAGCGAACAACCCTAATGAAAGATATGGTTTTAGCGAATGTGATTCTTGGAGTCAAGATCATAAGAAACCAAAGTGGTTTGATTTTAAGTCAAACACACTATGTGGATAAGATTCTTGAGAAATTTGCTAAGAGAGATACTAGTATAGCTAGAACTCCAATTGACACAAGTCAACATCTATGTAAAAATAGAGGTGATAGTGTTAGGTGCAATTTGTTTTTTTTAAAAAACTTCTTCAAACCACTTTTTGTTACGTGGCGCAGCACACGCGCAACATTTTCCTTCTCGCAGTAGTTTGTTTTTTAAAAGACTTCAGACTACAAAACCTCTACGCGTGTGCTGCGTGGCGCAACAGTTGACTTGCCTTTTCAAACCTCTTCAACTTTCATTTTTAGAATTTTGGTATAACTTACTTTTATTTTAACTTTTATTAAAAAAAACTTTGATTTTTTAAACTTTTATTTACTTGATACAATTTTTCTTTATTCCACAAATATTTTAAACTTGATTTTATTAAAAAAAAACTTTGATGTTTTTAATTTTTTTTACCGTTTCTGTTAATAATATTTTCAGTTTCAGTTGCATCTTTTTTAACGTGTGTAATTTTTTACGAATTTTGTAGACATGGTTTGCAATACTTTCTTAATTTTTTATTATTTTCTTTTTTTATGTTCTTTAAAATTAGTTTTTTTCTAGAATAAAACTGTTAAATTCTTTTATATTTTTTATGTTTCTTTTAAAAGTTTTATATTTTTGTTTTTTACATGTTCTTTTTAGTATTCTTTCAATGTTTTAATAGTAGAATTATTAAAATTTCCGTGTTGGGAACTATTTTCAGTTTATAAAATTAGTTTATTTAAATTTCAGTTTACTGCAGCAGTCTGCAGATGTTAAAAAACAAACACACTTCTTATTACAGGCTGCAACCATTTGTTCCACCTCTTCTGCTACAAAGGATTGGAGAGGTGGTCCACGTATTTCATGAATTTTCTCTTCGAAAAAACAAACAACTAATCAAGTGGAATATTCAAGAATCATTAGGAGTCTGATGTATCTAATGAGTTGTACCAGACCCAACTTAGCATATGTTGTGAGCAGACTAAGTAGATATACTAGTAAACCCAATTCTGAACACTGGAAGAGTATTACTAGGTTGCTAAGGTATATGAGATACATGCGAGAATATGGACTGCACTATAGCAGACATCCAACAGTTATTGAAGGATACACTGATGCAAATTGGATATCTGACATAAAAGATTCCAGATCTACAAATGGATATGTGTTGACACTTGGAGATGTTGTTGTAGCCTGGAAATCATCCAAGCAAACAGTTATATCCAGATCTACGATTGAATATGAATTTATCGCTTTAGATATTTGTGCTGAAGAGATGGAGTGACTATGTCAATTTGTAGAGGACATTCCCGAATGGCCTAAGTCGGTAACGAACATATATATACATTTTGATAACCAATCGGCAATTGGTAGAGCTCAAAGTATAATGTATAATGGGAAATTAAAGTACATTAGACGTAGACATAAAACGATACGAAAACTAATCTCTACAGGGGTTATCGCGGTTGACTGGGTGAAGTCAAAGGATAACATTGCGGAGCCGCTTACAAAAGGCTTTAGTAGAGATGTAGTTTATAAGTCGTCAAGAGGAATGGTACTAAAGCCCGTAAATGAATAAATTCATACGAATGAAACCTTACCCAGAAGACTGGAGATCCCATGATCTGGGTTCAAAAGGACAACGTAGAACTGTGTGTGTGTGTGGGGGGGGGGGGGGGGTGATCTTTACTTCCTAATACATTCCTATATGTAGTGACAAAATTAGGCTATACATATGGTTTTTAATGATTATTGGAATCACCTATGTGAGAGAGAAGTGGGGTCACTTCGAAGGGAATTATGGGGGCACAATTCCTAAAGCTCTTGTAGAACTAGGTGAGTGTTCATGACCAAAAAGAACACATATATAAGGATATGGCCTTGTCAGGGAGAATCCTGTGAGAGTTACATTGTCTTCTACACAAATGGCAGCTCAGTTCAAAGACATCGAGATCTACCAACTGCTAGGAGATTAAGTGTAATTCTTAAGGGAGAGTTCAAAGGGTAATACATACCCATCCTATGCAAGTTTTAACTGTTGAAAATTTCGTTTGGAAATTTGATATGCATAGATCGATCTCCATTCATGTGGGGGATTGTTGGAAAATTTGGTATAAATATTTATATTTTTATTAACTTTGGACATATATAAATATATACATATGTTGTATATATAATTACCTCTAAGTGGGTTTGTGTTCTCCTCCGTGAGAACTTTGAAACGGTATATTATATGTCCAAAATGGAGTATTGTGAATGAGATATTGATACTCAAAGACGGGTATTTGAGAAATAAAGTTAGCAAATAGACAAATGTGAGGATGAGTCCCACATCGGTAGAAAGACCAAACTCAACTAGGTTTATAAGGTTGAATGCATGAAAGGCTTACAAGCTTATGTCTATGGTTTTACTTCAAGACCAACCCATGTGTAGAGGGGTGCAAATCTTGGATTTCGTAGACCAAAACCACCGAACTTGCGCATGGGCGCTACCTACGGACACGAATGCAGCTTCGAAAACTCGGGCTTACGCAACCCTCATTTTTTCTAAACTTGACAATTTTAGTCCTTGCTTTGAATTTTGTAACGGATGCATTAATTACGTATTTAATGGCATTTATTGTCATTTAATGCCTCAATCAATTCCGTATCATGATTTGATTTGTTTCCGTTGCATGTCCATCTATAAAAGGAGACATTCACTGTCTCATTCAACACACGAATGGAAATACTCTTCCTCCTCCTTCTTTGTACACCTGCTTCCGACAATTCTTTCAGGAAAGTGGATTTATCCGACAGTACACATTGTTAACGTTGTTGTACCTTGGGAACAAACGTCAAATCTGTTTAAGGGAATCAAGTCAAACTCAAGCCTCAACTACTACATTTACTAATAACCTTTTTATTACATGAATATACAAAGAATAAAAACGAAGTCCTAGACTAACACAATCAATGCTACCAAACATTCCTAAAAAACTGTGTTTAGCTTGATGTGCGACATACAACTGTTCGACATTACTTCTTGTCGCCTTTCGCAAGTATATGTCATCGTAAAGCTCTATAACATACCCATAGTCTCATAAAAAAGATTTGTATATTCTTGACCCATCCTCTCAGACATTTCCAAGTACTCATCTGATGTGTCTGCGACTATGCCGTATGCCAATTATCGAAGAGAGGTTGTGCATTTTTGAATTGTAGTAAAACCACGTTTACCTATAACATGTCATCTCAATTAAAAAAACTCATAAGTCTTTGCCAAATCTTTAGCTATACGTAAAAAAATTTCTACTAATACGAAAACGGTCTCCGAATTTCGATAGATCATATAAACCATACGGGGTAAAGTGATCACGTACAAAAAGTTCGTTTGCCGCGATACAATCCTCGGTTGATCGAAGTTCTACCGTTCTACGCCTCTTTTTGACATTTGAACTTTCAACTTTTTGACGTAGCATTTCGCTTGCCGTTGACAATGTGTGCAGAAACAAATCACCATCATCGGAGAATGAAGAAGAATTTGAAGTCAAAATATTATTTGCGGTGGAAGAATATGTTTGTAGTGTGAAAATCTATGTCGGCTTAGCTTTTCACGTGTGAAGAAGGGTCCATATCAGAAGGCTTAAAGATAGTGACCAATTTGAGAAAAAAAAAACAAAGTTTCAAATTATTTTATTTTATAAAAACTTAATTATTTTTGTGGTATTTATAAAAAAATTCAAAAAAAAAAAATCCAAATAACTCAAATACCCATATATTTTAGACAAAACTTAAAAAATGGTCCCTGTGGTTTTCAAAAATATCAAGTTTAGTCCCTAAGTTCAAAAAACCTCACGGATGGTCCCTATGGTTTCAAAACTTTTAACATTTGGTCCTTTTCGCTAACTTCGTTAACTTTTGGCCGTTAAGTGAATGGGCAATTCTGTCATTTCACTTCCGTAGGGACAATTTATGAAGTTTTTTGTTATTAAAAAAAATAAAATATACATAATTATTTAATAAAGGGTCCAACCCCATTTTTTTTCTCTCTCTCTCTCTCATCGAACTGAAGAACATATATCACTCTCTTCTGCAACCTCTATCGGACCAACATAGACATACACATACATTGATGATTCACTCTCCCTCCATTTCACATACACACATTAATGATTCATTCTATCTAGTTCAATTGATGGATTAAGATCTAGCTCCACCTCTAAAGTCGTCGCTATCACAACAAGATTTTGGCTTCCATTAAGACCCTTTTATGTGAAAGAAATAACCCGGCTCCCATTTATATGAAAGAAAAGTATTGACACCTTAATTACATCAAGAAAATACATAACATAAGAAGAAAATAATGTATCCCCTTTTATCCCTTTAATTGAAGCGCATACAGCCACCCCCAAATCAATACAAGAAACATATAGCAGGCAGTTGCAATTCAAAGGGAGGTCAGTTCACACTGTTTACAAATTCAAGTTTTGAAGAAAACCAGTTATGCGATTACACTTGCTAGAAATCAAACGAACTCTTTCCACAATCCCAAAATAGGAAATCTAGGTAAAGCAAAGGTGCAATTGTAGGTATAGAAATCGGAATCGGAATGGAACATTATTCATTCTTCTACTTATGTTCTTGATCGTTTTTTGCGCAACAACCAGACAAGAAGTCGATTAAGAAAATGAAGATGAAACCGATAACAACAAAGAAGAACACGAATCGAGACTAGTCGTTCTTTTCCAAAAATCGAACGAAAACAACAAAGATCTTTCCCTCAATGATCTTTTGAAATCAACCAACAATTTGGATCAAGAAAAAATAATCAGATGTGGACGATTTGGTCTCGTCTTCAAAGGCACCCTCGCAGACGGGCGAAAAGTCGAAATAGTAGAACAGAGGTCATCGAAAGCCATTATGAAGTCCTGATAATGAAGCTTGCTGACTTCTTCAATCTCAGACTCTTTGGATTTGCAAAAATGACGGAGGTGGTGGAGTCGGGTTTCGAGCTTACCTGACGCGAAGGTCTTGATGATGAAAGGGGATAAGTCTTCTTCGTTTGATATGGCGGAAGATAAATTCATCGATGAAGTGAAGATCCAGTTTAAGATGGGTTCTTTAGAGAGAGAGAGAAAGAGAGAGAGAGAGAGAGAGAGAGAGAGAGAGTGTGTGTGTGTGTGTGAGTGAGTGGGAGAGAGATGGGGTGAGACCCTTTATTAAATAATGACAAAACTTCAAAAATGGTCCTTGTGGTTTCCGAAGATATCAAGTTTAGTCCCTAAGTTTAAAAAACCTCACAGATGGTCCCTGTGGTTTCAAAACTTTTAACAAATGGTCCTTCCGCCTAACTCCGTCAGCTTTCTACCGTTAAGTGAGGGGCATTTTCGTCATTTCAATACACATGGACCATTTATGAGGTTTTCTCTATTTAAAAAAAGAAAAAATATATAATTATTTAATTAAAGGGTCTCTCTCTCTCTCACACACACACAAACTTCTAAAAATTCTTTTCTTCTTCACCTACACAAACAAACCCTAAATTCTCTAAGATCTCCAACAAAATACAAAAACCTAAACCCTAATTCTGCCTATACATAATCATTGAAACCCAAGGCCAAATATTGCAAAAATGCAGTGCCCAAGCACTAATTCCTTCTGTTTCAACTCTTCTTTATGTGATTGCCATCCTGGGTACCTGTACCACGCTACAACCAACATATGCTCCCTTTTCGTCGTATCCAGCGCCAACGAGTTCTTAGTGGGTACCGGAGTTGATTATTCGATTAATTTAAACTCTATATTGGTATACGACCTGAATGATAACTCCGTAAACTCGGAAAATGTGACCAAATCTGGTTCAATTGTTCAAGCAACTGGAACTTCCCCTGAGCTTTTATTCACTAGTTTTGAATCAAGTCGTAGGAATTCAAACTCTACGTTGGTATATGACCTGAATAATAGCTTCAAAGTTGTATAAGAAATTGAGCATAATGTAATCTTTGGTGCTGATCATGATTCCGCAATTCCATCAACAAAATTGAATTGGATTCCAAGTTTTAAACTGCTAATGGCTTCTGGGTCTCACAGTGGACCATCTGGCGTTTCAGGAAACATCAAGTTTTGGGATATAAGATCCGGGAATCTTGTTTCAGAAAAATAAAAGAGAAAGTGGATTGCTTTTCGGATATCACAGTTTATGATACCCTTTCATCTATTTTCAAGATCAGAACAAATTTTGGAGAGGTTTCATACATTGATTTTAGGAACATTTTGTCAGATAATTCTTGGAATTGTCTTGGTGATTCAATAAAAGTGATGAATGTGAAGAAAGAAGGGTATGGTTGTAAGATTGAAAGTCATGGGAATCAAGTTTTTTTTTGCAGTAAAGAAGGTGAATTGGAGCTATGGTCTGAGGTTTTGATGGGTTCTTTGAGAACTGGTAAAAATGGGAAAGAAGAGAGGGTCTTTAAAAAGAACATGTTGGGTAGGTCGAAGGATTTAGGACAAAATAGGATCACAAATCTAGGGTTTGGTGGAAACAAAATGTTCGTTACTAGGAAAGATCAACAATTTGTTGAGAGAGAGAGAGAGGCCCTTTAATTAAACAATTATATATTTTTTTTCTTTTTTTTTTTTAAATAGAGAAAACCTCATAAATGGTCCCTGTGTATTGAAATGACGAAAATGCCCCTCACTTAACGGTAGAAAGCTGACTGAGTTAGGCGGAAGGACCATTTGTTAAAAGTTTTGAAACCACAGGGACCATCTGTGAGGTTTATTAAACATAAGGACTAAACTTGATATTTTCGGAAACCACATGGACCATTTTTGAAGTTTTGTCTTAAATAATTATATATTTTATATATTTTTTTAAATAACAAAAAACTTCATAAATGGTCAATCTTTTGTGAAATGACAGAAATATCTTTCATTTAACGGCTAAAAACTAACGGAGTTAGCGAAAAGGACCATATGTTAAAAGTTTTGAAACCACAAGGACCATATGTGAAGTTTTTTAAACTTAAAGACTAAACTTGATATTTTCAAAAATCGTTTGAATTTTTTGGATCATTTTTTAAGTTTTGTCTATATTTTATTTGGGTTTGTTTGGTTTGGTTTGAGTAATAGTAGTAAACTCAACGGAACCTCGGTGTATCGGAACGAATTTTGCCACTTCCCCAATGAAAAACAACCCTTGTGTACTTCCTTTACGAACCGGAAAATCAGGCTTAAAACTGCGTGTGTAGATGCTCCAGTCGGAGACTGTTTTATGTTTGCGTGCCAGAAAATCTTCAATCGACTTGAACGAACAGTCATGGCATGCATAATCATCTAAAACCCTAATATTGAATCCAGGTTTGTCTCTCGTTGAAATTCTGATCTGTAGTTTATTATTCCTTGTTGTTTTTGTGCTTATTATTGTTTCAGATGCTGTTTTAGTCGTGATTGATTTTGTTTTGACAGATACATTTGCGGATTTAATGCTAATTAGGTGGAGTTCATACAGTTATGCGTGTCGATCAGTTGCTTTCCGATTGTGTATGATGACACGAAATTAGAGTAAGTTGTTAATTTAGGTCTTCGAATGTATCTTCTGCAATTTGAGCCGTGCCATGATCTACATATGGCACAATGCTAGGGATTTTCTTGCGTGAATCTCACATTGCGTTTGTAAACTTTAGGGGCGTTTGGACGTGCTCCAAAAGGACTATGATTATGATTTTCTGATTCTTTAAAACTCAAATTAATCAGATTGGAGGTAGGAACAAATCGAATATGGAGGATAAATACTCAATACCTAAGTATGCATGATTTCATCAAACCATTATCTGATTTTGGCACATCCAAACACTCCAATAGACCTATCTCAAACTTGACCTTTTAGCTAAGACCTTTTCAGTTTCAGCTGCTAGGATGGCAAACGACAACCATCGTAGTCAAAAGGTAAAAAATGATGAAAGAATTAAGTCAAAGAAGAAAATGGCAACACAAGATGCATCTCCTGAAACATCTAGCTCAAGAAGGTCATCCAGAGAAACAGCATCCAGTAAACAGGCAAAAGAAATTCCAGGTAGTACTCGTAAGTCTAAACGATTGGAGAAGAATAAACCATCAGATAGTCCTCCAATTTTGAGGAAATCAAAGAGAACCCAGGAACAGATGACAACTCCTCTGAAGAGGTATGATAGACGTAAGAAAAACACCTCTGTAGGTTCTTCGGGAACAAAGAAGCTTGTTGAAGAGCCTACTTCATCAAGTATGAAGTCAAAGAATGAAAAAGTTAAAAGGACTTTGAAGATGGACTCTAAAGAAGATAAGAGACAAGAAAAGCAGAGTTTGGATGTTGGTGGTAGGAAAAGGAAGAGAGCAGCCACCAGTTCTGTTGATAAGGCTTTATCTAGATCTTCACGAAGACGAACTGAAGCAGGTGGGTGAACTTATCTAGTTTGCCTTATTTTATCTATCTTCAGTTCCAGTTTAGCATTCATTATGTAACTAGTATCTTTATTGAAACTTATCTGCAGTTTCTTTTGGCAAATGAACATCTATGTTATTAACACTCTTGTTTGTTGGCATGTAGGTAATGATAATGATAAAGAAAGTCAAGATGAGTCATCTCAAGCTACTTCCAGCAGCAACAGAGGTACAACTTCTTACCAAGTGTTTCTAAAATTGTGATATTTTTATTGTCATTTCTTGCAAAAGTTGCTCCAAATTAGTAGATTATCATGTGTTCAATTTATTTTGGACCATAGATGTGGATAATAGCAAAAACGAAAATAGTGGCTCCAAGTCCGTGGAAGATAAAGATGATGATGAAGTTGAAGAATGCAGTGATAGAACAGGGGAAGAATCTACTCAGAAAGCCTCTGAAGCACAATGCAGCACGTCAAATTCTAGTCTTACAAACTTTAGTGTAGAAGAAATAAATGATCCCATTGAAGTAGAAGAATCACCAAATAGCAAAACAGTTGAAGGAGATCCAATTGATGCTGTAAAAGATATATCAAATGACGGATTTGTGGATTTAGAACAAGTAGAAGCAGAACATGTTGGTTCTCCTTCAAAAAAATCCCCTCATGGTGAGTCTATTGAAAATGGCAGTGTGACTGTGACACCAAATAGTGGCAAAGGCTCATCAGCTTCAAAAAAGACAGATCCTGATGTTAGCACAGATATTAAAGAATTTTGGGTTCCTGTTCAGATATCCAATGTGCAGCTTGAACAGTATTGCTCTATGCTACTTACAAATGCCATGGCTCTTAGTTCGTGTTCAAAAAGTGATACTGTTGGTGCTCTTCATGACATTCTTGTTTCTAATCGCAAGGTTTTGAAGATTTAATCACTAAATAGCACAATGCATAATGCACATTTTCATTTCTTTGGTTGATCTTATGTTTCCTTTTGCAGTGTTGTGATCACCCCTACATTGTTGATCAATCTCTTCAAGGTGCCCTTACAAAGGATCTTGAGCCTGCAAAGTTTCTAGAAGTTGGCATAAAAGCAAGTGGCAAGCTACAGTTTCTTGACCTCATACTTCCCGAGATGAGAAAACGTGAACTCAGAGTACTTATTCTTTTTCAGGTATGTTTTTATTTAATCTGTTTATGACATTTTCTTTATAGGGTGAGATATAAATTTCTCTTTCTTACAGCCTTTAAGTGGTTCTGGAAAAGATTCAACTTCTATTGGAGACATATTGGATGATTTTGTTCGTCAAAGATTTGGTGAAGACTCCTATGAACGTGTTGATGCAGTTATAACTACCCCTTCAAAGAGACATGCTGCTTTAAATAACTTCAACAATAAAGAAATGGGTAGATTCGTCTTCTTATTAGATTATCGTGCGTGTCTTCCAAGCATAAAATTATCATCAGTAGACACTGTAATCATATTCGACAGTGAGTGGAATCCTGCTAATGATTTAAGAGCATTACAGAGGATTGCAATCGATTCAAATCGAGAACAAATCAAGATTTTCCGGTTATATACTTGTTGGACACTAGAAGAGAAAATTCTCAAACTTTCAGAGCACAATGCAACTATTGATAAAGGATTACAGAGTCTAAGTAGGAGCACATGTGATGCATTACTCATGTGGGGTGCTACATATCTTTTCAGCAAATTAACCGAGTTTCACCATGCGAATACATCATCTGAAGACTGCTTGTTGAATGAACTAATGGTGGAGTTTTTAAACTTGAATTCTGACAAACATTATCCAGCCAAGTTAATAATTACAAGAGTTCAACAAAGTAGTGAAAATCTCCCAATGCCAAATGAGTTGCCAGATGGCGAACAACCGCATACATTTTGGAAAAAATTGTTGGCTGGAAGGGATCCATGTTGGAAGTATTTGACTACTTCAACTCCAAGGCAAAGGAAAAGACCACAGTTTTATGAGTCAATTGAGAAAACAAATGCTAGCAGTGATGATGTTGGACGCAAACGTAAAAAGACTACACCTGTAACAGAAAAAGGTGAAATCAAAGAAGGGTGTACAGGTAAATAATAAATTAGTGATATTCATATTACTATAATAATGTTTTCTGAATTTAAGATTTTCATTTATACTTTCTACAGTTATTTCCAGTGATGGGTCACAACTGTCCCCTGGTGACAGCTTTTCATGTGATGAAACAAGCTTTCGACACCTTCTGAAACTCAACATATCTGAACTATGTCGAGTCCTGAAGCTCTCGGTATGTTTCTTGTTTGTTTTTTTTCTCATATAGTTTATATCAATACTAGTGAATAATAATAGTTGTATATATCTTGTTATTTCCAAATGTAAACATGTACAGGAGGAAGTGAAGAAAATGGTGGAAAGATTTCTTGAATATGTTATTGAGAATTATCAAGTGAACAAGGAACCTGCAAATACAGTGCAGGCATTCTTAATATCTCTGGTCTGTTCTTTTCGAATCTTAAATTTTTTTACTAACTGGTACTATAATTTATTAAATTTTGTTTTTTGTTGCAGTGTTGGATTGGTTGTGCATTGTTAAAGAAGAAGGTTGATAGGAAACAAAGCCTTTTTATTGTGAAGAAGCGCTTAAATTTCACTTGTGAAGAAGAGGAAACAAACTCAGTGTACTTGAAACTGGAACAAGCAAAAGAGATGTTTTTAATTCACACACACAGCCAAAAGAAAAGCAATGAAATTAATAACCCACATGTCGTAAAAGTAGAGGAGATTCTAGGCAGCCCAGAAGATGAATATGTGACTGTCAGTCCTGACATGTCAGATGTTCCGGAAGATCAGAATGATTCTCATGGCTCCAATAATAATAGTAACTCACACCCACACTCACCTCCTGCACCTGCATCACAGCAGAAAGTAGCACCTCCTGCTCCAGTTCAGCCTTTAGTTTCTCCAATTCAAGATAATCTGCAAACTAAAAAGGATGCTGAAAAAGTTGATGATGATGATCAGAATCAGAATCAGATTACTACAGAGGCTGAACAACAACAACAGCATAATGAAGCACCTCCTCAAGTTTTAGAGACTACTGCAGATGACCCAAATCACACTACTACACAATCTTGGCCAAACCTTTTTAATCATCTTCTAGAATTTGAAAGTCATAACCGTGGGTTCGGGCCCACACGGATGCTGCCATCTTCTACTGATCCACTTCAAGCTGAGTTGGAAAAATTAAGTGAACTGAAGAATACTGTTAATAATTTTTATGAAGCTATTGTGAGTATTGTCTAATCCGTTTGACTACCTTACTTTACTTGACTATTTATAAACATTTTTTGTTTTGTTTGTGTAGGAATTAATATTTAATGCTTGTTGGTGTCTGTTTTTGTGCTTGTGCAGAAGGTGAAGCTAAAAGCTGAGTATGAGAAGGAAAGAGCAGAAATTCTTGCTCGGCTTAATCGTAAATATGATGATAAATCTCATAAAGCTGAGCTGGCGTTTCACACAAAAAAGAATGAAATTGATATCAATTTTAATAAAGTGGTAAGGAATAAAATATTGGCGGACGCTTTCAGGTCAAAATGCAGAGATCTCAACCCTTTTGACCATTCCCAAATACAAAGTAGGTCTTCTTTCTTGACTTGTTGATAGATTGATATATCTGTCTCTATTTAGTATTTACACTTGTCAAAATGATTTGTTTTTAGTTGTCACCATCCATATTATATGTATGACCTGCAGTTTTTCAAACAGGAGAAATGCAGCATCTGCATCACTTTCATGGTCAACATTTCTCTTCACCAGGTCAATCTTCCGGAAGCAACAAGCTGCACCAAACACCCCAAATTGTTCATCAGCCTGCAAATCTTTTCTCACACGCACCTACCAGACCACAATCTTACCCCAACTCAATCACCCCACAACCATCTAATATCAGCACCACCATACCACCACCTACCAACAGCCCCGCTACCAGACTACCACCACACATGAACCACCCTTCAAGCACACCACCAACCAGATCACCACAAATGAGCCTCCCTTTAAGCACACCAAACAAACCACCACCTAATATAACCTCCACCACCCCTTCTATCAGAAACACACGAGTAACCGGTGAAATCCGTGCTCCGGCCCCACATATTCGACCTTTTAAGCCTTCGACAGAGCACAGGGTGATGTTAGGTCAGCATGCATCCAGCAGCCTGCCGCCATCCTCCGCCACTTTTTCTCATACTCCGTCTAAACCACCACTTGCACCGCCATCACAAACACCAACAAATCATAACAACAGCCACCCTACTCAACCACCATCATCACAAATGCCGACAAACCATAACAGCCACCCTGCTCAGCCACAGCCAGTAGCACCATCTGAGCAGCATCCACCTGCCACATCATCATCCTCACTGCCATCGGTACCTGTAAGTCAGACTGGTCTTTATAGCTCATCATCACCATCACCATCATCATCAGGTGGTTTTATGAATTTGCTTATGGATGTTGATAAAGAAGCTGGTTTTCATCAGAAAGATAATGTGTTGCCGATGCCATCTCCATCTCCATCTCCATCTGAGGTATTTGGTAAATGTGGTGATGGTGACCTAGTTTGTTTGTCGGATGATGATTAAATGTAGTGTTATAGTTTCTAGACCTGTTTTTCTTAACAAACTTTTCTTTCAAGAAAATCCTTACATTTGCTAGTAGACACTAGACACTAGAACCATATTTTTCTCTAAACCCACAACAATGATTAATCTCCGATTTTATATTAATATACAAGATATAGTTTAATGAGAGGTTACAGATTTATACATTCATCATATACCAAGAATAATATTGATGTTATTATAATTTATTTAAAATCAACAAATAAAAATCATGCATTTTAGAACACAAACTAACGTCAAAATCACCAGTTTGAATGAACGATAACATATCAGCATGCAAATACTTCTTTAAAGAAGATAAGGATCTCCGAAAGTGTTGTTACAACCTGAACCGCTAAGCATATACATCAAACAGAACTCATGCATTGGAACACTTCACAGCATAAAACATTTAAACTTTTGACAGCATGCCAATTTTCGAACAGTAAACGTAGACTAAACTAAACTGCAAATTTGGTCCCTCTGGTTTGCAAAAAATTGTGAATGAAGTCCAAAATCTTTTCAGTTTGCACCAATGGTCCAAAAACGAAAACATTTTGTGGTTTTGGTCCCTGTTAAACATAAAAAGACTATAATACCATTTTAATTTGTTTTTTTTCATTTTTTATAATCACTTTATACTTTTATAATTTTATAACTAGAAATAAAAGAAAAATAAACCCTACCCATTAACCACCCCAACCTACGGTACCCCCTCTCGCCCCTCTCTCTTTCTCTCTCATACACATGACTGGAAAAAATGTATCGATTCTTTTTCACTTTCACATTCTCGCTCAAGAAATCCGCGATCTTGCTCCCTTGTGCAATTTCGATGAAGAAAAATACCGACAATGTCTCTTTTCTCTTGTGGTTTTCCCTCTAAGCACTTATGTGTGTATTTTATATGTGTATGTATTATATGTGCCACAGTTTCTTCCTGTATCATCACAAATCGTAAGATCCCATTAAAGTTCACCAATAACCTTCAAATCAATGCTATTAAGATATAGAAAAAACCTGCAAATAGATACCATGAATCTTGATTTTGAAAATTTAAAACCCTTAATTAGTTCATACGAAACCTTAACTCAAAATGGGTTCGCTGGAAAACAACAAACAAGGAGGCAATATGTTCCTGCCATGGTTTCTGGTGTGATTTAGTTTCAGATTTGGTCTGCTATCTAGGTTGATCGAAAGTGTGTAAGGTTTTGCTAGTGAGAAAATTGGAAATTAAGGTTGCTGTGAGGGGGCAGCACCAAGGGGGGGGGGGGGGGGGTGAGGAATGAGGAGATAAGGTATATAATGTGGGGAAAAAAAGAGACCCTTTACAATCTTTGGTTTCTAAAACTCATATTTGCAGCAAACTGAAGAACCAAGCCATCGATTTCTCTACAGGGTGTGAAGAGGATGGAGATTATGGAGGAATAGTTCATCGGAGGTGGATTACATCAGCAGTAAGGGTGCAAAGGGTCTTATCAGTGAGAAACCTTACCTTCATTGAAAGACCCCAATTTTCATATTTATGAAAGACCCAAACTTTCATACTATTCCAACATTATTCTTAAGTTACTTTCTCAAAACATGCTACATGCATATTTATAAAACAATATTTTATATTGATAAAGTGATTACAAAAGATTGGATACAAACCGACTAAGTTTTATTACATTTCATATCTACCCAGGAATCTACTATTCATATACATACATGAACATTAAAATACAGAGAAATAGTATTAACTATTCTAAATCTTTCAGCAGTATAAAACTATATTGGTTACTCATCACCTGCAATTGTTTAAACATTGAGAGGGATAAGCGATAACGCTTAGTGAATTCAATAAATAGATACACTATAATCTTATGCCTTATATATACCAATATGACAGAAGCAAAAGGGAACAAGAACAACAATAGCATATGCGTATCATATGTCACGCTTTCAATATCAACTCAAGATTTGATTCAAAGATTTACGATCAATGAGACATAACAATTTCAATACTTGATATGCATCAATAAAACTTTTGGCCCAAACGGTACAGAAGATATACAACTTCGGATTAACATTTTGGTAGATTTCAGGCTTAAATCCCTGTATAACCATTTGCCAATACCATAGAATAGAGTTCATTCTCTTACGGAGTCATGCTCTACATGGTCAGAGGCTACATACCAGTCCTATCTAACCTTCTGCTAATGCCATAGAATAGAAGTCATTCTCTTACGAGACATGTTCTACATGGCCAGAGGCTACATACCAGTACCATCTTGAATCTAAGTCCTTTCACTGATCACAAGGTCAAAGGTATATCTTTGCTATTAAAAATAGCGAATAAAAATAACACGGGAAAATAACTCAGAATAATAACACTGAAAAACACATAGCACATATAACACATAACATACAATTATTCCTATATATTGAACTCACCTTAAAATAATCGGGGGTTAAAATAGTAATTTGAGCAGCATATCGGCTCCAAATATGGCTTTATTTGTTGAAAACCGAGAGAATTAGCTAAAAACCGGACTCTAAAAAGGTAGAGCTTCAAAACCGAAAAGATAAATTTTTCGGACTTCACAGCACTTCGGGACGTGTTTCGGGTGTTAAAATTGACACCAGGGCTTCGGGGGATGTCAAAATAGTCAAAATATGGAAAAGGAGGCCAAAAATGGCAATTTTCTAAAATTCCTCGGCAAGGCTCGCAGGCCTTGTATTTATAGGGAGGAGATGCGAGGGTTCGGCCGAGAAGGGGTGAGTCAGCGAGGGCACGAGGCAGCAGGAGGAACGAAGTACGTGGCTCGCATGCGAGCCTCCAGGTGGCTCGCTTCGCAGGTCAACACGCGAAGGGCAGGTGGCGGTCTCGGATTGGCCGAGCCTTCGGTGCGAGGGGGTTGCGACGCGCGTTGCCAGCTGCTCGGATGACTAAGCTGCTTCGGACACGGGGCGAGATCCGGAGGTGTCTCATGCGAAGGTGTCCCATGCTTAGTGGACCTTGGACTTGGTCCAATCAGAAGGCAACATGCAAAGCTGCGGTCCAATCAGCAGCGAACACGTGTCCGACACGTGGAAGCCTCGCATAAGAGGGTGACGTGGCAGTACTATTCATGCGAATTTTTCTCGAAAAAGTGCCAAATCTTGTAAAATGCATAACTTTCACATACGAGCTCTGTTTTCGACGTTCTTTATATGCATGCGTAGCTAAAATTACGCTCTACAACTTTCGTTTAGACTTCATCGACTAATTTTGAATTTGATTTTTATATTATTATTTTTAACAGACCGGGACAGGATAACCCGTTAAAAATTCATAACTTCTTCATCCGACATCCGTTTTTGTCAGACTTTTTACCGTTGTACTACAAATGACGAGACCTTCAATTCTCGTTTAGGTTGTGTCGGATAAAAATCACTCGATCTAAAATTCAAGTTTTTAGCTGTCTACTGTTAAGCTGAAACTTCGAAAAATCATAACTTCCTTATACGAAGTCAGATTTTGGCGTTCTTTATATGAAAGTTGATTATTTTCACGAGTTCTACAACTTTCATTTACATCACTAAGGCTAAAAATTAGTTTATCGAAAACTAAATTTTTACGCGACAAAGTATTTTCCGGATTTATCACGGATCTTCGTTTGGTCATAACTTCTTTGTTATAACTCGAATTTCGACTAGGTTTTCGCCTAAATGTTTCTAATGAGATTTTCTACAACTTTCAATAATAAAATTTTACTTATTCCAAATTTTATATTTTCGCTATATTTCACTATTTGGCTATTAATTGGAATCTCATAAGACTTCTAATATTTTATGAGTGATTCTAAACATAGTTTTACTTCATTTCTAGTAAAAACCATCTGTTAGAACTCAACACTCAATTTTATTCACTTTTAATAATAACAATACACAATTTCAGAATGTGTATGTTACATTCATCTTTGCACCAACTGTGAGGCTGTGGAGGGATTTATCTACGAAAGAACAAAACGTCGCCCGCAACAATTTTTGTATACCTTGTCGGAAACCCAGGAAAGGATGGTTGGAGAGGATGAGGAGGGAGGAATGAGAGAGAGAGAGAGAGAGAGATGGATATAAATTTTTTTTAATAATATTAAAATAAGAAAGTAATTAAATTTTTTATTTCAAGGGTGTATTTGTCATTCTAGATTGGGTGTGGACCAAATCCACAAAAACTTAAATTTAGGAGGGACTAAATCCACAAAAAGTTTTCTGTTTTGGACCATTGGTGCAAGTTGTAAACTTTTTGGACTCCATCCACAGTTTTTCGCAAAACACAGGGACCAAATTTGCAATTTAGTCGTAAACATAAAACATGAAAAAGTTTTTTGCATTGTAGCACAACAAAGTTTGGTTAATTTACACATTTAGTCACTCAACTTTTTTTTTGTGCTCAATTGGTCTTTAACGTTAGGAAATACCGGTTGATTAAGGGTTTGGGGGAAATTGTATCTGGTTTACGGCTGAAATACTGACAATGGCTTGACATATCAATATGGGGTTTCTGCCACCGTATCACAACAAAGTTTGATGAATTTACACATTTAGTTACTCAAGTAACCGACTGTTTTTGTATTAGGTCATATAATGGTGTAATTGATAGGTAAAATTCAACTTTAATGATCTATTAGGTACAAAAAAATACTTGAATGACTAAATGTGTAAATTCGCCAAACTTTGTTGTGCTACGGTGCCAAAAACCCAACATGCCCACCTGACAAGGTTTATCGTATTGATCTGTCTCAATAACCACTTACACATATAAATTACCATAACACTCTAAGACTAAGGAGAATGGTAACACTGCTAGCACTTTGCCACATCAGTTTTTTGAGTGTCACCTCATTTTTCTCCATCTAACACCTAATCTTAGCATTTGGTAGGTAGGTAGGGAGTGGTAACACTCCTAATATTTCGTAAAATATTAGATAAAAAATGTTATTTATTTATTTTTTTAATTTAAATTAGATTGCAATCCCGCCAATTCCTTTTCCACCAATCACATTGCACAATTCATTTCGCTCTCTTGTCGCCAAGATTGCAATGAGTCGGAGGTAGCGAGCCCCCTAGCGAGCGCTAGGGGCGGTGTTCTAGTGTTTTTGGCGAGCTTGACGACCGGAAGTAACGAGCCCACTCCGTTTACTCTAAGTACTTCAGAATCTTATTGTCTGCAAGAACTTAGACTTGATTACTATAATCCTAACTTGCTCCTTATCTCCACCTATAAATTTTAATAGTAATACTTGTCAACTATTTCCAGTGTTACACTACATCCATTTCAACTCAATAGAGGTAATCCGGAAATATCCAACTTTAGTAATTTCATTGGAACGTAGCATCTTTGAAAACCACTAGGCGCATTTGGTACACATAATGTTTTTGGAATGAATGTAATCTTTAAAAGGAATTAGAATATGAAGGAATTAAAATATGAATGAATTTGAAATCAGATATGCATTTGGTTGACATGGAGTGAAATTTGTTTTTCCTGCCTTGGTTTGCATATTTGTTAAAGAAATTTGAACGTAAATTATATAATGTGATCAAAATACTATTTTTATTGATTTTTGTAACTTATTGTTATAAAACGATAAACATTTCATTTAATTAAAAATTTCATTTATTAAACCCTTATCCGCTAAAACCAATGTTTTTATTGAATTTGCATGTACTATATATAGTAAAAAACAGCTTTACAAAACAAAAATATATAATTATACTTGATAAAAACAGTTAATAGATATCTTGCTTTTAGGCTAGATCTAAGGACTTAATCAGTAGTTGGGTGCAAGTTCAAAGAGTTAAAGAAAGAAAAAATAAACATATGTATGTATACGTGTAGGTCTAGGTATAGATGTGGGCCAATGGTTGGCATAGGTATTGTCATAGGCTTATGGATATGGGAATAAACATGTGGGTATAGGTGTGGCTAAAGGTGGTGGGGGTGTGTATGTGTGGATGTGGGTGTGGGTATGGGTATGGGGATGTGGATGTGGATGTGGTAGGGTATGGTGAGTGAGGGTAAGTATAGGTGTGTGGTTGTGGGTATGGGGTAAGGATGAGTGGTGTGGGTGTAGGTTTTGGGTGGATGGTTGGTTGGGGATAAAGGTGTGGTGGATATGTAGGAGTAGAGGTGGGCGTGAGCATAGACGTGCGTGTGTGGGTGTGTAGTGATGGGTAGGTAGTGTGGGTAGGAGTAGGGTTAGGCGGGTGGGTAGGGTGTAGGAGAGATGACGATGACTTCATTTCACTTTGTGAATCATGGGTAAAATCGTGGGTGAGAGTAGGTGGTGTGGCTTTACAAAGCTCCTTCCAAAATTTGTTTAAGAAGATAGCTATAAACTAGAATATCGTTAGGATATTCGATTTTTAAACCATTCCTCATGATATTTGTTATAGGATAAGATGTGGTGAATGCGAAGGTTGTATGATAGGCTTTACAAAACTCCTTCCAAAATTTGTTTAAGAAGATAGGGTCTCTCTCCGAAATGATTTTAGTAGGAAACTCATACAGATTTGACACATTGTCGAGGAAGCTTTAAGCGATGACATAAGCACTATAGGGATGTTTTAAACCCATAAAGTGACCATATTTGCTTAGTTTGTCTACCACCAAGAAGATGATCATAAAACCCATAGATTTGTGCAACCTTTATATAAATCCATTGAAACTACTTCCCAGAATACGCTTGGAATTTTCAGTGTTGTAACACCCTCTTACATGGCCCATATATTTGGCATGTCTCCTAGCAAAATTGCATTGGGATAATTTATCAAACAAGGTGTGTGATTTCAATACACCCAAGACACCTTTTAAATGCTTAGAATGGTCACTCCAACTTTTACTATAAACTAGAATACCGTCAAAGAATGCTATAACAAATATCCTGAGGAATGGTTTAAAAATTGAATTCATTAAGGTGGTGTTTGTTTTGGAAGAGGTAAATCGCCTTCTGTTTTTTTTTTCTTCATGTCTACGGAATAAGATGTGAACCAAATGTTTTTTTTTTCATGTCTTTAGTCATTCATAAAAAAAATTGTTTGTTTTTTAAAATCTTTTATGAAAAAATTGATTGGTTGGTGTTGGTGTTGATGGTAGTGGAAGAGGTAGGAGTGAGGTGGGTGGCAGAGGTGGCGGTGGCAGAGGTGGTGGCGACAGTGGCGGTGGTGGTAGTAAGGAAGGTGGCGCTGGTGGCTATGGCAACGGTGGTGGTGACAGTGGCGACGACGGCAGTGGAGGTGGTGAAAAAAATATCAATTAGGATTAGAACCTAGAAAATGTATTCCTAACTTGGAAGCTATTTTTTTGTACTATCCAACATTTCTTGCACCATTTCTTCAATAACATATTTATGTAAAGCTCATACCACTCATAAGCACAAGCTTGAATCAATGGAAAAATTAAGGTAAGTTAGTATAAGCAAGATAAACGCTCTTCTGGGGTTTTCTATTTCATCAAAAAGAGAGTTATGGTTCCTTCTGTATACTCATTATCTCACCATCAATATAAAAGCATATATTTACCAATAGGATAAGAGCCATCTGTTCACAAAATAAGAAATTTAAAATAAATCTTATTTAATTTCCAATAATGACATCGTATAAGAAATCAGTAGCTTGAAGAGGGTTAAAGATTTATGGTTTTTGGGTGTTTAAGCCTTCACCACTGTTTTCCCTGCCATGCCTTGCGCTGCCTCCTTCCACCTTCAACCACCTACAAACACAATCGCTATAACATGGATTTATTTCTAATCTACTGTTTGGACCACCACGACCACTGTTACACCATCGTCACACCTCTCTCTCTCTAGGGTATACCTATTTTTTACCTTTTACTTTTTGAATGTCAGTTTTCCACTCGCTCACTTTTTGTTACCAAAAGACATTAAATGGTTATCTTTCATTACTTTTCACTATCTTCATTTTTTTTTTATTTTTTTTAAAAATATATTTTATATAAATATTATATTCGTTTTCTAGGGAATTAAAAACCATAAATTTTAATATATTTTTTATAATTTTTAAGTATATATTTAATTTAATAAATGTTAAAAATTTTGAAAAAAAAAAAGCTAATTTAATGAATGTTAAAAAAACCGAAAATAAAAATAAAAAAAGGGTGACTAATGACATGAGGCTAGAGGGCGGGGTAGCTCCCCGCACCCCTAAACCGCGGTCACGATATTATGTTTCCGGCCGCAGTTTATTTCCTACACCTCCTTCTCTGCTACATACCCTCCGGCCTGATAAAAAACCTACATCTAGATACCACCACCACAAACCCTAATCCACGATCTGAGGTGAAAACACTTACATTTCTTCATTTTTCTGTTATATGCTTATTTATTGGATTTTGAAATTTTTAGTTTTAATATGTTGTAGGTTGAGTAAGTTGTAGAAGGAGAAGAAAACAAGCTTTGATTAAGAGCTCTCTCTCTCTCTCATATGTTTTGAGTCATAGTCTCATAGATATGTGAATGTTTGACCCATCAAATAGATGAATTAACGTTGATGCCAAATGTGTTAGTTTTTTTTTTTTAATATATTTTTTAGATTGGAATATTTAAAACAAATGTGATCTGTTTATTTATTTTGGCATAAGTGCATTGTTGTATAGGTAGATTTTTCACTACTATAGAGTTTTTAATGTTTAAATTCCAAAGTAATATGTTATAATCAGGTAAATTTTCCAAGTACAATGCCTTGAAGGAATCTTGTTTTGAAAGTAGAATGTTGTAATGAAATCGATTTCTACTTTTACAAGTTAAAAGCTGCACATGAAACAGATTTTAAGAGTAAAATGATATGACTCTATGTTTTCAGTGTTTTATGAAGCAGATTTTAAGATGCTTAACAAAAAACACAAGGCTTCTATTTATATTCTACAGACATAACATATAAAATGACCTAAAAACCCTTGACCCTTGCATTAGCTTGTTTGACCACAGCTAATCAGCCTTCACCAGTGGATTTTACCTCTATAATCCTTACCTTATATGAAGTACACACCATGTTAATTAGGAACAAATTAATTTGTGAAAGGGATGCATTTTGTATTTTGTATTTTATATCATCCTACTTCTAATACAACACTATACTTTCATTTTTATCTTTTTAGGGCATTATAATATGATTCTGTCATAAATTAATAAATGAAAATCTGTTGCCAATTCTTGCACTTACTACTAATTAATTTGGCAGCTTAAACGATAAGGAGGTTGGGTATTTGAATATCATCTTCTCAAATCATGAAACTTCGTTAGTAGAGAGTGATTTGTTTTGACACTTTGAACCAGCATCAATAGTTTTCTAATAATACTAATAAATATTACTCCTATTTAAAACTTTTTTTAAGATGCCGAGTGTGCGTGTCATATGCAATCATCTATTTTAATATACTTCCTGTGATTTGGTAGCAACTCAAACTGTTTATTTTCTCAAACTTATTTTCGTTCTGTTCAAATCTTTTGAAATGTTTACAATTTTATTTTACTTTTTGCTAATGTATATGTAAAGAACATTTATTTATCATGCGTGAAATCTGACATGAACGAAGACTTTACGGACACTATTATCATATCATGCGTCAAATTGTGATGCTTGGGAAGAAGGTTCAATAAAGGATTCTCATGATGAACGAGAGGCAACGGTTTGCTCAGCTCTTGAGGGTTTGCTCAAAGAATTTGTTTTTAGATCAAGGATTGCAGGTTCATACCACAGTTGTGAAATCGGGTTATGGGTTTGATATGATGATAAACAATGACCTTATAGATATGTATGGAAAATGTGGCAGGGTCGAGATGGCATGTAAAGTGTTTGATAGAATGCTTCAAAGAAACGTTGTTTCTTGGACGTCTCTTATGTGTGGGTACCTAAATCAAGGCAATGCCAAAAGCTCATTATTACTCTTAAGTCGAATGGGAAGTTCCATGGTTAAACCGAATGAGTTCACATTTTCTACCAACTTTAAAGCTTGTGGATTCGTAGGTGTTCCCGAGAATGGGATGCAGGTTCATGGCTGGTGCTGTAAAACGGGCTTTGAATGGTTCCCAGTGGTGGGAAATTCTTTGATAGACATGTATTCAAAATGTGGGAGAATCGAGGCTGCATCTCAGGTGTTCGATGAAGTGCCTGAGAGAAGTCTGATAACTTGGAATGCAATGATATCAGGATATGCAGTCGGACACATGGGTGACAAATCCTTGGATTTATTCAAGGAGATGCAGATACAAGGAAAAAACCCCGATGGGTTTACTTTCACAAGCACTTTGAAAGCTTGTGCTGGTCTTGGAGAATTGGAGGCTGGGAGACAAATCCACGGGTTTCTAATTTCAATGGGTTTTCTTTTGTCACAACAAACAATCGTTGCAGGTTCACTTATTGATTTGTATGCAAAATGTGGGTCTTTACGTGATGCACAGAAGGTGTTTGATCAAGTCGAAAGAAAGAGTGTCATCTCCTGGACAACGCTAGTTGTAGGCTATGCTCAAGAAGGAAACTTGTCAAAAGCTATGGAGTCATATAGTGCACTTAGAAAGAGCAGCTTTCCTATTGACGGGTTTGTTCTCTCCAGCGTGATGGCAGTGTTCGCTGATTTTGCTCTTCTTGAACAAGGTAAGCAAATGCACGCTTACATAACCAAAGTCCCATTCGGTCTAGACATCTCTGTGGCAAATTCAGTGATGGATATGTATCTGAAGTGTGGTGTAACAGAAGATGCAGATAAGGTGTTTGAAGAAATGCCTAAGAGAAACGTGGTATCTTGGACAATCATGATAACAGGATATGGAAAACATGGACTTGGTGAACAAGCGATTAACATCTTTGAGAACATGAAATCAGAAAACATTTCACCTGATGGAGTAACTTACTTGGCCATACTCTCATCTTGTAGCCACTCTGGTTTAGTTGAGAAAAGTCAACAATACTTTTCAAGATTACTCAACGACCCCAAAATCAAACCGAATGTGGAGCATTATGCTTGCATGGTTGATCTTCTTGGTAGGTCTGGTCGTTTAAAAGAAGCAAGAAATCTTATCAAGAACATGCCCGTGAAGCCTAATTCAGGTATCTGGCAGACATTGCTTAGTGCTTGTAAACTACACAAAGATTTGGAAATGGGACGTGAAGTTGGTGAAATTCTTATGAAAATGGATGATGTAAGTGTTGTAAACTATGTCATGATGTCAAGCATCTATGCGAATGCGGGTTTATGGAAAGAGAGTGAAAAGGTTAGAAAGTCGGTCAAAGTGAAGGGGTTAAATAAAGTAGGTGGTCAAAGTTGGGTGGAGATTGATAAATCGATTCACTTTTTCTACAATGGAGATGAGAGGCATCCATTGACATCAAGAATCCATGAAAAGTTGAAGGAAATGGAAAAGAGATTGAAGGAGGAAGTGCAATTTGCTTATGAAGTTAGGTTTTCATTGCATGATGTGGAGGAGGAATCGAGGGAAGAGAGTTTGAGGGTTCATAGTGAGAAGTTGGCTATCGGGCTTTTTTTGGTTCATAATGATGGGATTGAAAAGGAGAGGGGTTGTATTCGGATTTTTAAAAACTTGAGGGTTTGTGGCGATTGTCACGAGTTTATAAAGGGGTTGTCAAAGATATTAACCAAAGTGTTTTTAGTTAGAGATGCTAATAGGTTTCATAAATTTGAAAATGGTGAGTGTTCTTGTGGAGATTATTGGTGACTTAATCAAACATTGTTTACATAACGTGAACCGAAAACAAGAATTGTCATATGCATTCCCCAAGATTGTTAGGTGATGTTTATTGTATTGGGGGCATTATTGTCATTTCATATCAACTTGTCTTCATCAGGTAAATTCTCACAAGAGCATTGGGACTTCGTGACATATCATGTTGCATGAGTGATATAAAAATTGTTACTGCAAAAATGTTATTTGTTTAGTAATTTGGAATCACATCATTGTGCAGATTCATTTGGAAGAAGTTTCCAAGACAAGCACATGATGTGTATTTAGGTGATACTGAAAATATGTTGCAGGTAATTAGATGAGATTAAGAAAAGAGTTGTTTTTGTATTTATTCGAATTAATGTGTCTTATTTATTGACTTAAGTGAGGAGGTATATCCTAAAAAAGCGAGGCATGAGGAGAAGTTATAATGCCTTGGTGATGAATCTCAATTTTTATCTTAATATTTTAAGGTTTGCCAATTTATCATAACAATCATTGTTTTTTGTGGTTACAGGCGGTTTTGGCTTATGATTCCACTAAACAAACAAAAAGAGTCTTTTTCCTATTTTTAAAGCAGGTAAATTCTATTTTCTCGAATATTTTTGGGTCAAACTCTAAGCTTGTGTTTGATTCGCAAAATGTTTTTGAAAGGGAGTTGTTGACATGGAAAATAATTTGTTTTCTATTTGGTTTGCTCAAACAAATTGAAAAATTAATTTTGTTATATGATAGAAATAGTGATTTTTTTGTAACTTATTATATTTTTATAATAAACATGAAGAAGTTTTACAGATATATATTAGGAATCATGAATTGTGATACGAGCCATCTATTAAAAACTTCAAATTATGTATGAAGAGTATTTTTTGCAGCGGCATCACGGCATGTTGATTAAAGAATTAGGGTTACAAGTTTTTGAGTAGATCACATTATTGTTCATCAAATTCGTTATTTTATTTTTCTATTTCTGAATTAATCAATTAACTATTTTATTTTTAATCTTAGACGATTTTTAAACAATTGTGGTTTCAAGTTTTTGAATTATTTTGCTACTCGTTTATATTTTGTAAATTGTTTGGCCTAACGTAAAACCAAATCTTGGCTACGCCACTGATCGTCACGGTTTTCTCCTTCCAAATTCCAAAAATTTAACATGGTTTCCAGATCACGTATTATTTTCCTACTTGCTTTGAAATTTCAGGAATTACCATAGAAGTTTTTTTTCCCTTCTAGAATTGCTTGATTCATGATATTCGTTGTTTTTTTTTTTCAAGTTTTTCTCCAAGAACGTTAGATGCAATAGTTATTCGCTTAATAACAACATCAACTCTACTTTTTCTCTATGCATTTGGAGATTTTTCATTTTCTATGGTTTGTTCTTTAAAACCGTCTTTTATTGGTTCGGATTGTTTTTCATTGTTTGCATCTTTTTCCATTTGGGCAAAATCTTTGCCTTTATTCCCTTGAGCTCTATCATTTCCAAAAAGGATACATAAATCCTCGTAATGAGGAAATATCTTATTTCTTCATTTTCCTGCCTCTTTATAATCTATTTTGTATCATAAAATGTTAGCACATAAAAATATATTATAAATAGTTAAGAAGTAACAAAATACCTAAAAGTTTTAATGTTTGAACGGCGAGAGTACATTTGTTGTTATGAGTGTCTCTCATATGTACTCATCAATTCGTTAAATACTCATTGGCAATTAACATTCCTTTAAGTATACAATTTTGATATTCAACTTTATATGTCATTTTGGTCCTAGTGTATACTCTTGTTGTTATTACCGATTTGTCATTTCTTCTTCCGTGTTCTATGCGTTGACATTTTTGCATGACATCTTTTATGTTTGATATTATTCTCTGATTTCGTGATATGTACGGGCTATTGCGGGTTTCTTTGTGGAGTTTTTGAGCAGGCTATACAACCCGCAACTGATCCCTCTCTTTCTCTAAACTCTCTCTCTCTCCAGCACGTGGTTTCTTTTGTTTTCAATTCTATTCACAATCAAATGTATGCATATGACATTATCACTATTCAACCCATGTGATTGTAATTTTGTACTTTTTTTTTGTTATATATTTTTGTAAACATTTCATTCAATTTTAATGCATGAATGGTAAACCTTTTGTTTCTTTTTTCTTTAATTATTTTAGAACATTTTTTGTTTTATATTAGTAAAACTTTTCTAAAGAAAAAAAATATAATGTTTTATTTTATTTTATATTTTTTTTAATTTAATTAAATAAAAAAATATTGACATAGCAAGTGGGTTGAATGGATTGGAAGGGTTCTCCCTTAGACACTTTAGTGGTTTAAACATTTTTTTTCTTTTGATGTACATTCTAGGAAAGTCATGAAAACGTATCACCAAGACTTTTGGGTGCCTTTTAACATCACTGTGGAAGACTTTAAAACACTTTTAGAAGACTTGAAGTAGTGATAACTTCTAATATTAGCCTGCAAGATAATTATGCCTAAGATACATGTTTTTGGTAATGTAAACATAGTATTTAGTGAAATGGTTTCAAACACATCTTACCAGGCTATATCTTGGTGCTTGTGGACTTGTGGTGATATTATGAGTGATAGAGTGATCATGTAGATTTATGTATATTATAATGAAGATAAGTAATATGAATAAGCCTCTACGTAATATTAATAGGTTTTTGACACACGAGAAGAAAAATATGGTATGAAAAGAATTGTATATTAGTTGCGTGTATGAATTTTGTATAATTGAGCATAAGTTCAATTTTCGTTTCACTATAAAATTGTGTACCTTTATAAATCAATAAAATTTAACCTAATATTGATTTATAAAGGTAAAATTAGACTAAATTTTATTGATTTATAAAGGTATTTTACAATGAAACAAAATTTAAACTTTATTTGTATAATCTATTTACGTTTTAGATGTTTTAGAAATATGAAAGAAAAATAAATTTGGTTATTATTTAATGAGATTGTTTCATTTCATAAAGATATGTCAATGACATATCATTATCAAGTTATTAGTCAAATATATAATAACAATAAGCCAAGTCTCATAAAAATTAAGATAAATGAAAAACTAAAATGGCCGACACTAAATAACTTAAATTTATCTGATTTCACATAAATGAAAGTTTAAATATTAATATTTAAAGGATTTAACATAGGTACGAAAATAACTTGAAGTAAGAAAACATATCCATCTTTTTTATTGGTCAAATCAAACGAACTTTGGTTAGGCACGCAATGCAACAAGTCAGTTTGATTCAAATATTTAAGAGTCAAACAAATATCATATAAATATACTACGGAGTATTATGAAACAAAATCGTTTTTAGTGGCATCTTTTAATTAATTATTAAAAAGATGAATAAACAATATTGAAATGAGATTCGTCAAAAATAAAGTTTGATGGAAAGAGGGAAAGGAAGGGACGAGTTTACTTTTTGTTGAGAAAAGTTAAAGAAGATATTAAAAAGATATTTTTCTAATCTTTTAAAAACACACAAATAGTAGTGTGCCATGATTTAGAAGTAGATTAATAAGATTCAAAATCTAATATTAAGATACCCAAACACGTTTATTTCAACTAAAAATATTTTATTTTTGAAAGATAATAATATACTTATTTATCAATTATATAAATATAAATAAATTATGTTTTAGATTTTTGCAAATATATTATGTTATATTAAAATTTCTCAGATATTTTTTTAAAAATATTAAAGAAAAAAAAAAAACAATCATAAAATAATATAACATAGTACAACTGGGTTTCTGGGTCAACTTGAAAATCGCCATTGGATCACTCACGTCCAAACTCCAAACTAGATGACATCCAATGATGATGACCATAAACGGCGAACCCATTCTTTCGTTAATATCAAAGTCCAAAGACATCTAATGGCATTTCTTGCAATTACCTACAGACCCAAGGGTAAAAGAGTCATATACCAATATATTACTATAATAACTTTCGGGTTTATTAATTTCATGACACGCTTAAACCATATTAGACTTTTTGTTGAGATGAAATGTCATCTATAACCAACTCCAATATAATTTTTATTTTGGTTAAATATAAAGTGGATTCAAAGTACAATCGACAGGCAAAAACATTATGAATGTGATGTCGACCAATAATAACACATGAATTATTATTTATTTTACACAAAAATATCTAACTTGTTTTTATAAATAATTATTAGATATTCAATTTTACTTTAAATGCAATATATATATATATATATATATATATATATATATATATATATATATATATATATATATATATATATATATATATATATATATATATATATGCGATTGTATTTTAAAAAATTATTGAGATTTTTAAAATGAGTTTAATGTTAAATATGTTTTTAAAAATATTAACATATTTCCATAATTTGTCCTTTTTATAATTAATAAAATATGTTAATTTTTATGTTCTAATTGAATATAATAATAAAAAACATGTTATTAAAATATTAAAATATGTTTTTTGATGTAATTTTTCTAATCTAACTAGAATAAAACTGAAATCCCACCCTATCTTCCAACTTCCCTCGATGTAACCAAACTTAACTAATGTTTATTGCTTTTATCTTTGTTTACAAAATCAACATTGAAGTTTTAGGTTCTATTAATTAAATATATAAATTGTTTTTTTTATAAAAGATTAAATGGAGTTCCCATCGTATCATATATTGGTATCATACAGTGGGGTTGGTATAGCAACTTAGCAAGTGAGTTTGGGTGGAGGAACAACATTTTCTTTGGTGTTGTTTGTAGTAAAAAACTCTTACAATTGTTTTCATATATAAATAAATTGTCAACATCACTACCATATATATATATATATATATATATATATATATATATATATATATATATATATATATATATATATATATTTCGAATTTAAGAAAAATAAGAGGATGACATAGCATTTAGTTCGGATAAAAAACGAAAAGAGTGTGAGGGTATGGTGGACATACTTTTTTTTTTTTTTTTTTTTTTTTTTTTGTAACAATGAACTAGTAAAAAATCATTGCGAAAAAATGCTAACAAAAGGTGCGTTTTGAAGCCAACTAAGACAATTAATTTTGCTTTTTCTACAATCTAAAAATACAACCTATCAACAATAATATCAAAAAGGTACTCCTCTTAGATCTAAAAATGATGGTTGTGTTCATCACACCAATAACACCATCACACTACCTAAATTCGTTATCTCAACATCATATTATTTCTTTTCTCCACCAAGGGTGTATTCCATGCCAAATGTTACAACATTAATCCTAATAAAAAGGAAAGAAAGTTAATATAAAACAATCACTTTATATGTGGTTAACTATCGACAAAAAGGATCAATGTTGATGGAAATGAAAACTCCATGCCAAATTTTGAACCGAAATGACAATATACTATATATAATATTAAAGATAAAAAAATTTACTAAATTAATTATTTTTGGTAGAGAGTAGATTGCCAATCCATTTCCCCGATAAAGCTGATTTTCCAGCTTTACCCCTCCAAGCTGTTCTCACTCTTCTCTCTCTTCTCGCTTTGGTATAAGTCCAAAGCTATCGGTTTCCATGTCCAGGTACCCTAAAATCGAGATTAGGGAAAGAAATTTGGGGAAAAAGTGAATTCATCGTATATTCATGGATCAAGAATTTCGGAGAATGGTCTCTTCTTGAAGAATGTTGCTTTTCACCAAGCGATTTTTCCTCCTAAGATCTGTCAACAAAATCTCTTCTATCAATTTATAAATAATTAGGATCTTACTCGATTCCACAGATCGAACTAGTATCAGAAGTATGGGAGGCGAAAGCAAATGGAGGAAGGTCAAGCTCGCTCTAGGCCTAAATACATGCCTTTACGTCCCTAAAACCGCCGACGATAATGAATCACCGCCGTCGCCGTCTTCACGCTCTCGTAAGAGTTCAGATATTCGTCACCGAATGCCCACGACTCCGACTCCTTCGTCCTCCGGCCTTCAGTTATCAAAATACGGTATTAAATCGTCGTCCAAGGTAACTTTGTTTACTATAACTCTCCTATAAGTATCTATTTCCGTTGTTTATCTCACCTTGCCGGGGTTTATCTCACTTTGCCGGGATATGACGTATGATTGAGTTATTCGTTTGACTGAACTGAAGTTCTGCGATTGATTATCTTGTGAATTACTATGTGATTGTTAATTGAAAAGATTTGTCATTTTCACAAGTTACTGAATTACTATGTGTTTGTTAATTGAAAAGATAGAGATTCAGAGAGTTGAGTGGTCGAGCAACCCTTGAGAATCGGCTATTACACTCTGCTACAGTAAAAAAACATAGGATGTAATAATTCATGGTGAGATGTAAAAAGTTAAAATCTCTTTTTGGTCACAAGTTGACTCTGATTATAATCGACGAAAGGATTTTTTTTTAATGTAGTTATGAAATGGCTGGTAATTGCGACAGTGATATTACAGTACAGACGGCAGCGATGGAGATAACGATGGCTTCCTTATTTTATTGTCGTGTAGTTTTCAACTTTCCTTAATCATTTAGGAACGACCATTAATGCTTCTTTTAGGTTATCCTCTTTTCCATTGATAGTCCTTTTTAACTTTGAATGTCTTTGCTTGTATAGTTGTATTTAACTAAATTATAAATATTGTTGCTATTATACACAGTTCATTATCATCTCCCTTACTTTTTTACTTCCCCTTCTCGAAGGTAAAGTGCTTTATCTGGTCAACACCTTCACTTTTACAAATAAAACCTCTCTCTTCAGTCTTCCCTTCTCGTGGTTGAATTTACCCTTTTGGACTTTACTTGTGGAGCATAAGTTTAAGTTTAACTTTTGAAAGAGTAGAAACTCTGTAACTTATTCTTATTGGGTTCCAATTCTTTTCTTTTACATGTGCCTTTTTTTTTCATTATATGATGCATATGCTTTTCTTTATTGCCTTGAACCATTCGTCATTGGAACGCCAGTTGCTTAATGATGTTCACTTTAAAAAGTTCCAATTTTTATAATCACCCAGAATAATCCACTCACTTGTTTGTTGGCCATCTAAAGTGATTTACAACTTGCATGATATTCTTTAAAAATTTAATACTAAACATGAACTTTCATTTGATTTGCAGAGAATTTGTGCAATATGTTTAACTACAATAAAACCAACCAATGGTCATGCCATCTTCACTGCAGAATGCTCACATTCCTTCCATTTCAATTGCATTACATCAAATGTCAAACATGGGAATCGCGTTTGTCCTGTTTGTCGGGCAAGATGGAAAGAAATCCCTTTTGAGAATTCCGGTTCTTCTCGCGTAAAGTCAAACACCAATTCCGGTTCATGGGCCCACAATGATTCCTACATGATTCTACAAGGATTACCCCCACAACAACTCCATTCCAGTCGTAACGTCCCATTCCTATTCCAATCCCTCGAGCCTCCTGTCTTTGACGATGACGAACTACTCAACCAAACACCCGAAGAAGTTTTTAGTAATTCCGATTCCGACCAAGGATTGGAAATGACAACATACCCTGAAATTTCAGCAGTAGCAAAGTCAACTCGGTTTGACAATTTTGCTATTTTAATAAACCTAAAAGCGCCTGTGACTAAAGGAAACATGAACTCACGAGCACCGATTGATCTCGTGACTGTTCTTGATATTAGTGGAAGTATGACAGGAACAAAGATTGCCTTATTAAAACAAGCAATGGGCTTTGTAATCCAAAATCTTGGCCCGTTGGACCGGCTTTCAGTAATCGCGTTTTCTTCTTCAGCCCGACGCCTATTCCCACTCCGGCGTATGACGGAATCAGGAAAACAAGAATCTTTACAAATGATTAACTCATTGGTGGCCAATGGTGGAACAAACATAGCTGAGGCCTTGAAAAAGGGCGCCAAAGTAATGACTGACCGGAAATTCAAGAATCCGGTCAGCAGTATGATATTGTTGTCAGACGGGCAGGACACGTACACGAGCATCAGCCCGAGAAAAAACGGATCCAAAACCGATTACCAATCTCTTTTACCATCTTCTTTCCAAATCAAGAAATCCAATTCCGATACCGATGTGATTCGGATTCCGATTCACACGTTTGGGTTCGGAATGGACCATGACGCTTCCGCGATGCACACGATCTCGGAACATTCCGGAGGAATGTTTTCGTTTATAGAAGCCGAGAATGTTATACAAGATGCTTTTGCTCAATGTATTGGCGGGCTTTTGAGTGTTGTGGTCCAAGAATTACGGGTCGAAGTCGAATGTGTTGATCCGGTTTTGAAACTCGGGTCGATTAAAGCCGGGAGTTATAAAGTGAATATGGGGTCTGATTTTCGATCCGGGTTTATTGAAGTTGGTGATTTATACGCCGAAGAAGAACGGGATTTTCTCGTGGGAATTGATATTCCGGTTGAAGAATCATCGGGTGATGAAATGTCATTAGTGAAATTCAAAGTTATTCATAAAGACCCGATAAAGAAAACCACCGTGACCGTTGGCGGAAACGAAAACGTGACAATCTCGAGGCCGGAAACCACCGCCGGAAAACAAATAGTTTCGATCGAAGTGGACCGGCAAAGGAACCGCCTTAACGCCGCCAGTGCGATAGCCGAAGCGCGGGTGGCGGCGGAGCGTGGGAACCTGGCGGCAGCGACGTCGGTGTTGGATGATTGCCGGAGGAAGCTGTCGGAGTCGGTGGCGGCGCGTGGCGGAGACCGGTTGTGTGTGGGGTTGGTGGCGGAGTTGAGGGAGATGAAAGAGAGAATGGCAAGCCGGAGAGTGTATGAGTCGTCGGGTCGGGCTTACGTGTTGTCGGGGCTGAGCTCGCATTCGTGGCAGCGGGCCACCGCGAGAGGTGATTCAACGGAGGTGACGAGTGTGATTCAGGCGTATCAGACACCGTCGATGGTGGACATGGTTAATTTGTCGCAGACTATGTGTTTTAGCCGGAGCCCATCTTCGTCCATGGGTGCACAGGGTAAGAAGTCGTTGAGGTCAATACAGTCATTTCCTGCACCACGCCCGAGGTGAAAGTGAAATAAAGGGTGATTAAAGTTTGTGTGGTTTTTGATGGGTGGGTATATTATATTGGATTAGTTGGGTGTAATGTAAGGGAATAATTCTTTTCTTTTGGGGATGTTAGAAAATTGATTGATCCTAAACTTGAAAGAATGTATTCTTACGAAATTAAGGAAAAAAAAAACGAAAATAGTGATATTGTATTTGTGATTTTTGTGCCCTCTTTAAAACATTAGGTGGTATTGGGGTGTTTGGGATTTGGTTATGCTTGTTGATTTCTTTGTTTTTTAAAAGGTCAATAATCTTTAAAAAAAAAAGAAAAAAAAAAAAAAAAAGATATTTGGCAAATTGATAAGCGATTTTAGAAATGCCTTTTCAAAACCCTTAAAAGTTGTTTTTAAAATGTCATAAATTCATGACTTTTCTAAGGTGTTTATGTTTCACCTAAAATAATTATAAAAAAACTATAATTTAATTCAAACATTTAAATAAAATTGATTTATCAACTTATAACTTTTTTGATACCATATAAATTAATTCAAATGTTTTATTTTTTATAAATCAAAAATCATTATATATATATATATATATATATATATATATATATATATATATATATATATATATATATATATATATATATATATATATATCGTTAGTTATTTTGATTTCACTATCTATTGTGTGCATGTATGACTGATTCTGGACCTAGGGGTGTAAACGAGCCGAGCCGAGCCCGAGCCTAACCAAGCTCGAGCTCGGCTCGTTTAATTTGAAGAAGCTCGAGCTCGATTCGAGCCTTAAAATGAAGCTCGAGCTCGGCTCGTGAACAATTTAGTGAGCTCGCGAGCCTAAACGAGCCTCTCTCTCTCTCTCTCTCTCTCTCTCTCTCTATATATATATATATATATATATATATATATATATACACACTCTCTCTCTCTCTCTCACACACACACACACACACACACACACACATATATATATATATATATATATATATATATATATATATATATATATATATATATATATATATATATATAGGCTCGTTTAGGCTCATTTAGGCTCGCGAGCCCACCAGCTGAAGCTCGGCTCGAGCTCGTTTAATAAATGAGCCTCATATTTGGGCTCGAGCTCGGCTCGGGCTCGTTTAATTCGATCTCGAGTCGAGCTTTTAACGAGTCGATCCCAAGTAGCTCGCGAGTAGCTCGGCTCACTTACACCCCTATCTGGACCAATCATTTTAGTTATTTTAAGAAAGTAATTAATGTATATTACATGTTGAAGATATAATAGGTATTAACTACATCTTCAGCATTTAATAAGCATTAATTACTTTCTTGAAATAACTAAAATGATTGGTCCAGAATCAATCATACAGGCACACAATAGATACTGAAAACATTTGAACCTAACTCTCTCTCTCTCTCTCTCTATATATATATATATATATATATATATATATATATATATATATATATATATATATATATATATATATATATATATATATATATATATATATATGGGGCTTCCATGGAGGTTTGGAACGGGACTGTCCACCCCTGTTTCAGCCCCCAAAATTAAAACAAGGGTTAATTTTGCCTCCACCTCCGTTTTATAACAAATATTCTTCATACGGGATCGCGGTCCCATGAGATTTTTTTGACATCCCTAAAAGAATATTTATCCAGCTAGAAAAACAATCCCAAACACCTCCTCATATTTTGAGAAAATAACTTATAAGGGTAAAAAACATTAATGTTTAATCATATTTAGATCTACAAATAAACATACTTTTTGTTTTCAAAAAATATTATTATGACCGGTTATTGCAGGTCATAAGCTGTTTCTTTTAACACAAAAAATAAGTTCTTTAGTAAATTATTCATACATAAAAAGAAAAACGATTAAATATAATAAAATTAAAATTTTGTTATCTCATAATTCATTGTTCCTTCTTAATCTTTCATTTTAATCTTATTACAAAAATCTATTAATTTGTAAAGTATTCTATAAAAATTTATATTGTAAATCTATTTTTTTTTTATTTCTTTCTTATCTTGATAAAAATAGTTAAGAATTAAAATATATTTTACCAACTACCGTAATTATAATAAATAAAAATTATTATGATGGTCATTCAAAGTTCAAACATTATCTTGAAACATCAAGCTTTATCAAGCTTTTACAAGCTAGAATGTCACGTGAATATGAACATTAAAATCTTGCATAAACATTTGAATGATATACAAAAGTTTAAAAATAATATTTCTCTCTTAGAACATTAAACATCGGCCTTTGTTAAAATCTTAAAAGTTAACAAATCTTTTTTTCTCTTACAATTTTGTGTCTCGGTAGTCAAATGTTGGCGAAGTGTTTAATGTTCTTATGCACTTGACGTTACTCTTTATGACAACTTAAAGAAAATTAAAGTTTCCAATAACACTAAAACCCACATATAATTGATTAAAATGACTTTGATTGGTATAAAAACATAAAGTAAAAATGATTTGTGAAATATTATTTATAAGTATTTATAACACAAAGTTCTAAGGAAAAAAATATTTACAAATTACTTATCATAATAATTTCCACTATAATTATGATTTATATTTATATTTGAAAATTTTATAGTGTTTTTGTTCGATGCTCCACGTAATACAATTACTTTTGATACCAGAAAATTTTTGTCAGTCCAAAAAGTACAATAATATTACATGGAACATGACTTAAAAGTTAAAGTTTCAAACATTACACTAAAATTCAAAATTTTTATTTGTTATTAACTTTTATTTAAACTCCTAGATTTATGTTAACGTTATCATTTTTTTTAATCTTTATTATAATAAATAAAAATCTATTTCGTCACACCATAAATTTTCATTTAATTTGTCAAATGTTATTTTTATGGTTATTTTAAATTAAATTTTTTCCACATATCATGTTATTGTTTTTTTTTCATTTTATTAAATTTCACATATATTTAAGTGTAATAAATATAATAATAAATGTATATCAATTTAATTATTGCAACTTTCCTTCTAATTCCAAAATTTCTAAATTAAAACCAAATTATTTATTTTCTTTATTTATTTAAATTATTTGTTCAATTTTAAAAAAGAAATAAATATTTCAATTTGAATAAAATTCAAAATGTTAAATGTTATAACTTCATATTTAAGTTTTTTTTTAGATAAATCCATGTAATACACGAATCTCACAAGTAGTAAGTTTTTAAATATGGTGTTTTTGTAACGATAATTACTTTACATGTTACACAATTCCTTTTTTTTAATTGGTCTTGTTTTATGATATGAAACTTTGAAAAAACATATTCATATATTGGTATTTTATATCTTAAAGACAAGAAATGTTTTGTCGGATCATATTCCATCCCATGATATTAAATACTAATGTTTTATGTATGATTATTTTATAAATTTTGAAGTTATTATGATAAATTTTAAAACTAGCAAGCAAAATGTGTCAAGTTTTTTAAAACCAAAAACGTTTAGAAGGATGGGGAATTGTACTCAGAAAAGGGTGAGGGGGAATAGTATGGGCCGGTGAGGAATAGGGCGGGTGAAGGCAAATATGAATGATGTTAATCAAAATATAAGTTTAATGAGTTGATTTGAGTGTTACTCAGAAAAGGGTGAGGGGGAATAGTGTGGGCCGGTAAGGTATAGGGTGGGTGAAGGCAAATGTGAATGATGTTAACCAAAATATAAGTTTAATGAGTTGATTTGAGTGTTAATTGGTTTATTTAGGTGATTGTTTGATATATATATATATATATATATATATATATATATATATATATATATATAATGGCGGAGCCAGAAATTTTAGATAAAGGAGGCTTAGACTTACATTGTAAACACAGATTATAATTAAAGAATGGTAACTATATATAGTGTATTTTTACTTGTACCATCCAATACTTTTATTTTAATTAAATTCCAAGTGAAAGAAATGGAGCATATTATTGACAGTGGGTTTGTAATACACTTATACCTAAAGAGTTACGGGGCAAAACACCCACTAGCCCCCCTACTCTCTGCCCCTATATATATATATATATATATATATATATATATATATATATACACACTACAGTACACTGTTTCTAAATTTACATCTTTTGTCAGTAACAAGACATAGGGTTCTCCTATATACACGAATAAATTCGTGTACGGCATAAAAGTTGGGTACTCCTAAATACACGAATAAATTTGTATATCGTATAAAATTCTGTGAAAAAACGTCATGTACGTCTAATCCATTTTAATTGTCAATTTTTCATTAAGACCCTAGAACTTAGAATAATAATATATATAGCCCCTTTAACTTTGAAATCTTGTCATCTTATTTTTATTTATAATAATAAATTTCCGATGTGATTCCTAACTGTCGTCAAATAACAAAATCATTAAAACCGATCCAGGATAAAAATGGTTTTTTTTGGGCCTTTTGCTAAAAGATAACCATCTTGGTGAGGAGTAGTAAATGTTATTTTAAAATTTAGGGATAGAACCCCCTCATGGGGAATCTGTCGGCATTCTGGACATATTTTTTTCCATTGATAAGTTTTAGAAAGATTATTTTCATCTTGCGTTTAAAATCATACAAATATTAAACATAATTGGTTTCTAATAACGGTCAAACCATATGGTTAAATGGCTATCTGGTTAAATGGTCGACCGTTTGAGTTATCAATTTATAATGGTTAATAATTAGATAATGAGTTATCAAAATCTTTTTTGGTAACTAGTCTATCAATTTAAATATAAAATGTTTATTTATAGATATAAGTATAAAAAACTAAATAGTTTATTCAGTTTTATCAGTTTAACCGAATAAGGTATCTTTATTTGGTTAATCAAACCAAATGAACCAAATATCCGAGTAACCCGAGCCAAATCAACCAACCATCATTTAGTTTGGTTCAGTTAGTCGATTTAAGTTTTTTTTATCACACGCTTGTATTTTATAATCATGATATCAAAATTTTAAAATATCTTGTTATTTGTTTAATACAAAGAAAATGACTATTTTGTTAATGTCTATAGTATACATACTAATTCTTAGAGGTTTTCATTTAAAAAAAAAAATTTAAAGTAACAACCATCATTAGTAATTAGCATATATATCATGTGAAATTAAAAAAAACATATGGAAAATGATAAGAAAATTAGGACTATACAAAAATATAATAAAATAAATTAAAAACCTAAACTAGTAACTTGATTATTATTTAAGTTTAATTTTATTTAAAAAAATTAAAAATTGTATTACGTTAATACTGTATCATAGAAGATTAGAAGTTATGACAAAACAATTTAATATATTAATTTAAACTAAAATAATAACATAGAATATAGTATAGAGATTGAAATGGTAAAAGAAACATATTGAAAGTTTAATAAAAATGGGAGGGTAAGAACTGCAAATTCATATTAAAACTAGTTTTGAGTGATGCCACGTCTGTATTCGTGCATTTAGAATCAGTTTCGTGCAAATAGAATTACCCCAAGACATATGGTCTCAACCTTTGGCCGAGAAACGTCTATCAATCAACTTTTGATACCCTAAGTCAATAGCATTTTGGTACCTATTTAGTATTAAACATTTTCCCACTTTATGAGTTTCGCCACAAAAAGGTTTTTAATTTTGGAGTTTTTCTTCAATTGTTTTGAATTTTGAAAAATTTAGTCCTTGAATTTTTATAATTTATCGAAAAGGTCTCATTGATTTTTTTTTTTTATAAAAACAATTTATTGTTTAAGATTTTTGTATATTGCCATGGACTCTATGTTAAAAAAAATTACAAAAATTGTCCCATAATTTACAGAAAAAGTGTATTTATTTTACAGAATTTTCCATTTGTTTAATTTTTTTACAAAAATAGTCTCCGCCTAATAGAAAATTTGAATATTACACCCCATGCTCCCGCAATATATTATCATGTTTCGTCGCTGCAGTTTTTTTGCTGAACGTTTTCGACACATGACTTTTGTATATTCATAGGTTTTCTCCTTACACTTTTGGCGTTACATACGTTAGTCGCTCACGAAGCGGGGATAGCAACTTACTCGTTTTAATAATTTAGCAAAGTTTTTGAAACCAAATGCAAAATTCCAAAACTTGTTAATACCAATTCCATACATTTGGACTAGATAATCTTCAATGTGTACATGAATAATGAATTGTTATTAAAATATATTTAGTTATTGTTTTCATACCAAGTGTGACATAATAACTTGGAAGTCTGTCCAATCGATGTCTAAAAACTATAAAGAACATTTAATAATAACTTTATGGCAAAAGACGTGGTGAACTATTTACAAATTATATTGCTAGAATATCCATTTGCGTTTTTGAATATGAGGTAGTTGAATTTCTATTTCTATAGATTACTTAAGCTACTACCCAACCAAGAAAAGAGAGACAATCCGTCAAACTTTGACAGCAATCATTGAATATTTAACACTTAACGTTTGATTCAAAAACCAAATTATTTTCCATGGTCCAAACGTTACATCACCAATGTACTTCAAAAAAAACATTTTTTTATCTTTTTGTATTAAAATTGAAAATTAAGCATAAACCTTGAGGAGGTACCTCGGCGTATTTAGGCCCTTACGACAATGGATTTTTTCTTAATTTTGCAAATGGTATGACTTAATAGAGTAATGTATCATGCTCAATATTCACGTTTAATCATCTAATTTTTTCTTGTACACAATTTACTAATAACTTCTTTTCATTTATTCAAAAACCATAATTGTTACCATGTATTGTATGTTATTTTGGTTACCTTATTTATTTGAAAAACAAAATGAGTAAATGTTAATTACATGGATATTACATTGATGGAATTAATGACATGAGATAGCAAGATACTATGCCTCGTGTAAATATTTAATCAATAAACTATATTTTGCATACGATTTAATGTTAAACTCTCTTCAATCGTTAAAGCTACCATTATGACCGTATATTATGGATAATGATCATTTGACAATCAAATACGTGATTGTGGACTAACACTCAGTGTGTAGGTTATCTAATCAGGGGTGGATTTAATGGGTTCCTGAGATGACCGAACCCCTTAAATTTTGCAGCATAGTGTAAATTTTTTGAAATTTTTTCTGATATAATGTAATTTTCCGTCGTACAACCCTGAAATTTTGTCTTGCGTTAGCCACTTTTCTAACATGGATCTCTTATACAAATGATATACCATTCATTTATATGTTATTTATAGGTCATGGATCAGCTCATTTGTGTGCAAGTCGTTTTATATTTGTAGGTATCCCTTTCCATAAAAAAAAAAAAAAAAAAAAAAAAAAAAAAAAAAAAAAAGCTCATCAAAACAAAGAAAAATGGTTACAATGGGAAGTCTGATTCAAGAGGATAAGCCAAAATTGAATGTAAAACCACTTAACATGGAGTTAGGACATACCCTAAAGGGTTTTTGGTACTGTAGCACAACAAAGTTTAGTGAATTTACACATTTAGTCACTCAAGTATTTTTTTGTGCTCAGTTGGTCCTTAATGTTAGAAAATACCGGCTAATTAAGGGTTGGGGGAAATTGTATCCGGTTTATGAATGACATGCTGACGTGACTGAATGTTTTGAGCAAAACAGATATATGATTTTTGGCACTGTAACACAACAAAGTTTAACGAATTTACAAGTTTAGTCACTCAAGTAACCTGCTATTCCTATATCAGGTCATATAATGGTATAGTTGATAGGTAAAATTCAACTTTAATGGTCAATTAGACACAAAAATTACTTGAATGACAAAATGTGTAAAATGGTCAAACTTTGTTGTGTTACAATGCCAAAAACCCTACCCTAAACCTTCTTTAAATCTTCAATCACAAATGCTCTTATTCGAGAGGGTTAGCCAGAATTGATTGGAACTTTGGTTTACCCCTTCATATTTAAGTTAGAGAACGATGAAGAAGACTAACATTGGAACATTATTCTTATTTGAGTTAGATGGCTTAGAAATTGAATATAGGTTCACAATAATGTATTATATCCATCTCTACCATATATAATTATAGATGCCAAATCACTAATTGCCTACAACACTCGGGTAGAATGATAGTTTTTGAACAACTGATGAGAGTTTAATGATAAATTATATAAACAAAAGTTTAATGACTAAATATATACACAAGGCATAATACATTACTACCTAGCAGTATCCATGTAAAATCTACGTAAATTACATTTGATTAATTTTTTCAAATAAGCAAAGTAACTAGTATAACCTATAATACTCGATCATAATAATAGTTTTTGAACAACTGAAAACATGTAATGGTAAACCATATGCAAAAAAATGTTTTATGACTAAATATGTTTACATGGCTTAGTTTATAACAATGTTGTAAAAAAACTTCCGGCGTAAGTTAGTCCAGCCGACTGTGGTTAAAAAATTAATCGGTTAGGCGGGGATTAATCGGGGGACTAAGTGGGGATACTAAAATGCTAATTCGATGAATTTTAAAAAATTAAATAATGTTAATATCATAACAAAGTTCGTAAATACGACTAATATCATAACAAAATAGGTTAACATGATTAATATAACACTTAAACACTCCTCAAATAGTTTTTATTGAGATAAAATTTATTCAAAGTGTGAAAATTTCATCATTTGCTACTGTTTCGCTCATTTTGTAGGCAAAGATTAATCTTTAGGCGACTTCTAGTCGGTCAGGCAGTGTCTAGGGACTAATCAGGACCTAGTTGAGATTTTTACAACATTGTTTATAGTAATGCCCTCTGAAGTCATTAACTTTTTTAATAAAATCATAATTTTTTGATTTTTTTCAATTTAAAAAAACTTTTTTTTTCGATTAAGGTTAATAATCTCTTTTTTGCTTTTTTATGGTTGATTGACAAACCACAAAGTTCTCGATTACTAATAAATTTTGTAAAAAAAAATACTTTTAGTAATATTTCAGCATAAATTTGTATATTTACTAATTAACAGCTATTATAATATAGTGATTATATTTTTTACTATACATAATTTGTTCTTAAGTGTAAATTTTTCGGGTAAAAACGTTAACTGCTAGTAAACACCTATATTAAATGTTATGTCAAGCAAAAACAGTGAAATTTCAGTATGGAAGTATAAGACGTTTGACTAATACTTTCTAAAACTCAAAATACATCTTCTGCAATTTGCATCATATCATGATGGATACCACAAGACCAATAGGAAGGGACAAAGCAAAAGAAAAAGAAAAAACGTATGGCGCGTCAAATTCAAATAATCTACAAGTAATGAAGGATTAAATAGTGGGATTAAATAAAAGTCTAAAAAATTAGTTGACTTTTGTAAAAGAAAAAGAACTCTGAAATAAAAAAGTTTGTTATGTGAAACTTTTACTTAAAGATGTGAGTCACTATATAGGAGAAGCACAGTTTTGGCTTTAGAACTCAAGAAAAAAATATAGTATGTAAATTTTATCTTTTTTTTTATTTTTATTATTATGTTTTAATATAATGTTATGTATTTTTATCGTAAATTAATAAAATTTCTGGTTTTTATTTAAATTAAATTGTTTAAAATAATTTAAAAATAAAAAACTTCATATGGCAAATCATTCATAAAAAGATTTGGCAAATATAGGATAACATTAATGTGACAAAATTGTCCCACTTCCTTCAATCTAAGTCCACAAGGCATAAACACCATGCATAATTCATAAAAGTGAATGAAAACGCTAAAGATCCAAGATACAGAAGTGTATTTTTACAAAGCTAACGAGTCCAAAACCTGAAGGGCCCAACCCTGTATTCAATTTACAACATCGTTGGACTAATTACGGAAGTAATGACTAAAAAAAAGACGAGTTTAATAGTTTGAGTATTTGGTTAATGCGAAATACGGGGAAAACATACATCCAAGACGATTAATATAATTCATATTATGCCTATATGTAAATGTAACTTATATGAAAGGCCTAACGATTTAAAATTTATTCATAATGTCCTTGCTTTAGTTTTGGTAGGATTTTAGATATTTCAAGTAGCAAAGTGATTAAAATCAAAGATGAAAACAACAATAAGATATTTGTGAAATGTTGTTTTATGAAATGGGGATGTAATTTTATAAAAGTAAAAATAAAATCACAGACAAATATGTTAAAACATGTATTTTGTAATATTATGAAAATTTCACAAAAATAATATATTTTGGAGTAAATTACATGAATGGTCCCTATGGTTTAGGGTAATTTACACGTTTGGTCCCTAACTTATTTTTTTAACTCGGAAGGTCCCTATAGTTTATTTTTGTTACACGTTTGGTCCCTTTCTTACCTAAAAAGACTATTTTGTCATTGAATTTTTAATTTATTTAAATAAACACACCCCCAACTCTATTCCCCTCACCTTACCTTACCTATCCCACCATTTTTTCCTATTTAAATAATAGTCTTTTTAGGTAAGATAGGGACCAAGCGTGTAACAAAAACAAATAATAGGGACCAAAAGCGTAACAAAAACAAACAGTGGGGACTTTCCGAGTTAAAAAAATTAATTAGGAACCAAACACGTGAATTATCCCAAACCATAGGGACCATTCATGTCATTTACTCTATATTTTGTTGAGTTTCTTTTATTATATTATATTATTTAATTTGGTTTTAATTATCTCTCTTGTATTACACAATAACATTTAATTTCATTTTTAGTTTTCTGCTTATTAATTCAAAAAAATTGTTCTTTTTTAACTTTACATTTTCTTTTCTTCATAGATAATATATATAATTATTTTTTTCTTTAGACAAAATTGCAAAAATGGCCCATATGGTATACATTTTTTTGGGGGGGTTTTAGTCCAAAACACGATTTTTTTGGATTGGTGGTCCTTTTGGACTAGTTTGTATGTGAAAATAGTCCCTCCGAAAATTGAAATGACTATAATACCCTTAGGGTATTTATTTTTCATTTTTCTTTCATTTCTTTTTAAATATAATACTAATTTATTTATTTTAATAATTAATAAAATAAAAAGGGGCCCTCTCTCTCTCTATACATTATTTACCAGAGGAAGAAATAGGGCATGTTCATCATCTTCTTTATGAATCACCCATCATACATCTCTCCCTCTCCACAACAACCTGCACGACTCCGTTTTCTTATCATATCAACCACCATCTACCCACCGCGACAGCCATAGAAATTCAGTCTCACCATTATCACCTCCATCCATTATTAGAAGAAAATTTCACAAATCTCAATCATTCAAGATTCACCGTTGAGATTAGTCTAACAGAAACAAGAATGAATCGACATCAGATATGGTAGAATCGATTTACAAATTGTAAAGCAAATTGTAATTGATAAAACAAATAACGTGTAACATCCAGAATTTCAGGTACATTAATGTATGTCTAAAATTTTTAAGAATTATGGAGTGACTCGGCGAGTTGAGAGTCCAACTCGTCGAGTAAAGTCGAGTTGTACGTGTGGCTTTAATGAATGGACTCGACGAGTCAAAGAGCCGACTCGTCGAGTAGGTGATGGGCAGAGAAACCCTAATTTTTCCGAGTTTGTGTCATATTTAAAGGGCCTTAAGCCCTCATTTCCGCCTCCCTTATCTCCAGAGAGCCCTGTGGGAAACCCTAGATCAGTTCCATCCATTGTGAGAGAGAAAAAGGCTAATTTGGGTGTTCTTGTGGAACTTTGAGAGGGGTTGTGGATAACATCTTGGCTTGGATCAAGAGAAGGCTTTTGGTTCCAGAGATTCTTCAGCGTTTTGCTTCAGTTGGAGGTAAAAAGATGCTAGCTTGATCTTTTCCTTATGAGATCTTGTTTTAAGGAACTTATTGGGCTTTCTTCCATTTATCTTGTGTCATGGAGTGATTAGTGTATGGATTGAGGTTGGAACCTCAGATTTGGACTATGAGTGGCCTTGTGAGTCTAGAGACCTGAGCTTTATTAAGTTGGAAGCAAACTCTTGTGCATCTAGCCCTTGTTGGAGCATGTTTTGGCATTATGAGCCTGTTATGCCATGCATGAATGTAAAGCTTGCAACTTTACATGCTTTTCGAGCCTTAGGAGGATATATCTGGAGTGTGGGGCTACAGATCTGCCTTAAATCGACTGAACGAGGAATCAGATCGAAGGGACTCGCCGAGTCCATGGCCTGACTCGACGAGTCGGTGTGGGTTTGTCTCGATGAGCTTAATCGTGCGATAACTCGGCGAGTTGGGGGTCAATTCGACGAGTTGAGCTGGACTTTCTTGAGACTTCTAAGGGAATGAGGGAACTCAACGAGTCGCAAGAGTGCACTCGATGAGTCGAGTCAAACATGGACTGTTGACTTGAGTTTGACTTCTGTTGACTTTAGGGTTTGGTCTGCGTAAGTATTGGAGACCATGGAAGGGTAAAATGGTCTTTTACCCAATTCGAGAGTTGGAAAGAGAGGAGTAGTGTTTGGTTATTTAGAGTCGAGAATCGAATATTTATTGAGATAACTACCCTATGTGTTAGGCGGTGGCTAGATCAAGATTTGAGTGCGAGGATGCTTGCTTGCTATCAAGGCGAGTCTTCTCACTATACTTTACCTAGAGTAGTACTTATGGGTGACCAGAGGGTCTTATGTGCTTACATTGAGTATTATGTTATCCTATCTTATGTTGTATGTTGTGCATTATGTCTTTGTGATTTATGTTATGCAAAGTTTTACATACCGGACCAGAGGGTCCAACACCGTGGGACTGGAGGGTCCCACTGAGACATGTTGACCGGAGGGTCTTATAGTGATATAGCCTCGAGTGGCTAATGAGCTGTATGTATGGTATTTTGGGGAACTCACTAAGCTTCGTGCTTACCGTGTTATGTGTTATTTGTTTCAGGTTTTCTCGGGATCGCGGGAAGGCACCGACTTGATTGTACACACATCGGAGACAGAGTTAAAATAAGAGGATCGTAGAGTTTTGATATATACAGATTTTGGATATGAGATTTAATGATTTGAAATTGTGACATTTTGTGATTTTATAATTGTGATAAATGTGTTTTTAACTTGAAAATTTTGGTTTGAAATTTACGGTGTTACAAGTTGGTATCATAGCCTTGGTTTGAGGGATTCGGATGCACCTTCGGGTATGTCTGGACTCAAACTAAGGATTTGAGAAAAAATTTCAAGAGAAACAATTTTTTTCTAAAAACAAGTAAGAGTTTCTAAGAGAAAAACGAGAAAGAGTAGTGTGTACAATCAGCCAGAGCCCGAACGGTGATTTCCCAAAATACCCTTACTTTTTGTGTTATGAGATATTTATGAGAGATATTATGTATGCTATAGAGAAGGCTAGGTATTTCATATTTTAGGGCTAGAGTTTCCTTTTTTGTGATGCCTTAGCCTAGGGATTTTTCTATCTGTGATTTGCCTTGAGTATTTGTGAAGTAAGAGTATCCAGCAGGAATATTGCAAAGATAGAGCTTTGAGTAGAGGGGTAATCTAGGAGAGATACCTAAATGAGCATTGGAGGAGCCTGCTGAGAGAGTAGCTAGATACCTGCATGAGGTAGAGCTGCTTGAGTTCGGTGACACCTTTTGAGTGTGAGTAGAGAAAATAGAGTTGTAACCTAGAGTGGTTTTACGTGCTGGTGGAGATTATTCGATGCCCGAATGATGTTTTCTTCGTGCTTTGTGGAACTCTCGGTGATGGGAGTCAGCTACTAAGTGGATATGACGATATTCAGGTGGTAGATGGTTGACATCCTAAGGAGTTCTTCAGCAGTTGATGGTAGAGCGTGTGAGAACCTAGGAAGAGCCTAGGGAGTGACCTTAGTCAGATGAGTACGCTGATAGATTAGAGTATTCGTTGGGGAGCGACCAGGTTTAACGGGATTGGTGATCGAGAAGGTTGAGCAACCACTTAGGAAATCTGGGACAATCCGTGTGGAAAGTATGGGTAGATGTGGCAGGTAGTATGGGTCTGTACTATTGAAAGAAGAGGTCTTGTACTCGAAACAGGGTGAGTTCCCAAGGTTCTAAGTGGCAGATTGAGAGGAGATAACATGATTCATGTACCATGATTCATAGCCGATCGAGAGGTGGTCACATTGTTCGGGTACCATGACTTGTGGCGGTTAGTGCTTCTGGTTTTACCAGTTATCCCGTTGTGATTGATTAAACTGAGATAAGATGTGATAGAGTGTGGGGCCAGAGGGCCATGTTGAACGAGTTTCAATAGAGCATACCTGAGAGGGAAATCGAGTTTGTTTCCGAGAGATTTTTTGGTGAGATGTCAGTTGGAGTCGCAAGACTTAGGGGTGAGTAGAGATGGTGCTTTATGGAGGAGCAATCGGGCGATAGTGGAGATGTCACTTTCTGTGACCAGAGTTGTGCTTTTTTGTTTCCTATGAGGAGCAGAAGAGCTATTGAGCTTCCGGTTTCCGAGCTTGGAGGTAAACCCTGTGGGGTAGCAGTGGTTGCAATCTTTTGCCAGAGTATCTGGACAATATGTCTGCCGCAAGGTAATATTATAGCATGAGAGGGTCATCATTGGGAACTGAGATGGTCAAGGACAAGGATATACCATATTTGAGTATAGTAGGCCATATGTTGGCAGCAATGTCGGGTGATCAAGATGAGTATTTTGGGGTGGTGGCTCTCATTTCTATGATAGATATCGAGTGTGGGGGTGAGGTATCTGCTCTCATGACAATTCTCATGATGGGACGTTGGTTGGGGAGTCGAAGATGAGGAGTGTGATAGTTCATTATTTTCAGATTGTGAGTCATGGCTACTACGAGACAATTGAGATGTCTGGTAGTGTATCGGTGTGAGATTTTGGATAACACGTTGGGAAGTTTTTCGAGGATTTTATCTGAGATTCGAGATGTTTAGAGTTTCTTGGTCTCTATCGGAAAGATCAGCGAGTGTTATGCGGTACTTTCCAAGAGTAAGTGTGATGTACCTGGTGAAGCAGCCTGTGGAATAGATTGTTGGTGTGCCAAATGGTGATAGTTTGAACCCTGAGTGGGGGAGAACCGAGTATTTTATTAAGAGTATTAGAGATTTTTCCAAGAGCGGTTAGAGGACTGGATATAGTGACTTACGGTACGGAAGCATGAGACCAAGGTTATTGGTGGTCGAGGCGATGTATAGAGCGAGATAATGTAGGTTGTACGTGTTCAGGAAAGGATGAGTGTCTCCACGGTAGGTGACCGTTGGTTTGAGACCTTGTGGTGGTTAGGAACTCTTCGAGGTTATAATGGTTAATTCGAGGTGGGTGGCTCGTAAGGATAGTTCGGTGGTTGAGGATTTCTGGTTCAACCTATGGGTGTTATGTGCACTCTGGGAAGGGTAGAAGTTGATTGGGCAACCAACTTCGGGGTCGGTATGTGTATTATTGCATGGGTTTCGAGCAATAGAGGAGGGAGTTTCAAATGGTTGTCAACGTGTTCTGAGCCATTGACGATTCCTCCGTGTTTCAATTGAGAGTTGGAATATTCCGAAGTTACGAGTTGTGTAAGAGGAATATCAGTTATTAGATTCTGAAAGGATGCATTGTTGTATTTGATTATGATGTCGTAAGAAGGAGATTAGTGGTTGAGGCAAAACATTTTGAGATTTTTTGATGGTGTACCGAGGTATCCGAGTAGAATGCCCTGAATTTCGGATTATTTTGAGACTCGAGTCACGAGATGGCAACTGAAGTATCAAGTGACTATGGTTCCAACGGGAACCCTTCAGCTATTTTTCATCAAACTAGATTACCCAAGAATGTGAATTGCAGCAAGAAAAGCATTGGTCACGCCGATTGCCATAAGGGGTGGTGATGCTTAACCTGGGTGGGTGTGAGTACCAATCTATGTTGAGTCGTGGAGTGTTTGATAGTGAACATAGTGGGGGTGATGACTTGAGGAGGAACTATGGGGGATTAGAGGGTGAGTGGGTCTGAGTGGGAGTAATCACTTCGGATTATAAGGGGAAAACCATGGAGTGAGCCCATGGCCAGTCAGTGAGAAAGTGTTGTGATACTGCGGGGAGCCGTAGTGTTCACCAGTCAGTGAGAAAGTGTTGTGATACTGCGGGGAGCTGTAGTGTTCACTAGTCAGTGAGAAAGTGTTGTGATACTGCGGGAAGCCGTAGTGTTCACCAGTCAAGGAGAGAGTGTCGTTAGCCTGCAGGGAGCCGTAGTCTTCACATGTTAGTGAGAGGGAATGTTATGATTCTATAGGGAGCCGTATTATTCGCTAGTTAGGGAATGACACATAAGAGTTTTTAGGCATGGGTAGCCTTATTCTTTGAGTTTCGGGGACCTGGTGGTCAGACTAGGGGTGAGACTGAGGTCTCAATATTTGTCGAGAATCGATATATTCTGAGTTAAGTTATGGTTATCGCAATAAAAAAGGAATTGGAGAAATGATGTATGTGTGGGTTGGGGGCCATGGGTCATGAGTTGAGTGCTTCATTGGGACGAGTGGTTCCAATTCTGTGTCAGACCAGACTCTCAAGTTTGAGTTTGGCTTTGGTGGTGTTTTGAGTAGGCGAATGAAATTCTGGATTCAGAGATGGGTTTCATTTTGATGGGTATTATGTGTCATTTGATGTTTTAGACCTAAGTGGGTCAGATCTTTGTATGGGAAGAACCGCGAGACATATGGAGCTAATGAGTGGTAGACGACAGAGGTTGAGGGCGAGACGTTTTCAGTTGGAATTGTAATATTCGCTTGGGGGTAAAGCGAACTCCGTGACTTGTGTGTCACAATGGGCCGGGATAGTTATTGTGAGAATGAAGTCAGTGAGAAGTTTTGGGGCATGCAATAGGTAACCTTTGGAGGTTCAACTGTGGGGTCGGGAGTTGACCTGGTGCTCAGTGTTGAAACCCCAAAAATTCGGGTTTCCTCTTGAAATTAGTACGCCCTACGTACATAAGTATACGCCCAGCGTACTAGGGCGCGCCCTAGTACGCTCAACGTACACACATGTACATATGGCGTACTCCTCCTGTCATATTTACAAAGTTGCCAATAGGGCTTCAAAACATAACTTCTTGGACTTAGGGACCAAAATGACATGACATAGAATTATAGGGATGAATTTAGAAGTACTTGAACATCGGGATGTTACAAATAAAGATTAAACTACCAAATTGGTACATGTGGTATCACAAAAAGTGCAGTTTGAGTCTACTTTTTCTTTGTGCATGGTTGGTCCAAAATTGAAATTCCGATGCAGAATGAGTCCCTCGAAATTTAGATTGAACTTGAAATGACTCTTTTACTATTACTAATTTATTTTTCATTCATTTACTTCTTTATCTATTTTTTAGATTAAAAAGGTAAAAATATAATAATAACCCCAACCAACCAACACCTCTCTATTTATAACACAACCTTCCATTATTATATCACCCTTACTCCAAGAAACTAGTAGCCACCGTGTGCAATTGTCGGTTACCTACGGGCACCACTATCTCGCTAGAAACTACTGCAATTCTCGTCGGGAAGCATTGTCATGATGGAAACCACCAAAGTTGTCATCTATTTAAGGCAAGCCCTTACCATCATATATGTTTTCATCTTACCTAGTTTGTCGGAGAAAGAGAGGAAGTTTGTCGGAGGTGGAGATATGCTTTGTATGGAGGTAGGTGGTGGTGGATCTGGACGAAAGTGAATGACAATGGATTTAGACAAAGACAAATCTGGTGGGATGTGGCTGGCAGTAGTGCTCCAGTAGGAAAGAAAAGAGGTGGATAGAAAATGAAATTCATATATTAAAAGAGAAAGGATTTGGTGGGATAGATTATCAGGGGTTTTATTTTGTTTTTTATTTTTTTAATTATAAAAATATTTAAATAAAAAAATAGAAAATAAAATCATGAGGACAAAATATGTCACACCCCAAAACCAAGAACAGTGGAAACGTTCTGGGGCTGAGGACGTCATGTAAAGTATCACAACACAGTATAACAGTAAATAAGCAAACAACATCATCCATTGCATTAAATATATAATTTTAATACAAGTGTGTTCCGTACAGTTATAGACACCAAAAAGTAAATCAAAAATAATAAGACGAGTCTTGGATGCGCTCCATCTTCTCAAAAGCTGGCCTCGGTACCTGTCTACTGACGACCTGAGAATACAAGTTATTTTGAAAGAATTTATCAGCATTAAGCTGATGAGTTCATAAGTATTTTAGTGTCGGTGTTTGTATCAAAACGTTTGAACGTGGTTTTAAGTATGAGTTTGTAAACATTGGTGATAAAAGTATGTGAATGTTTATAAGTGTTTGTAATAGTTTGAATCTCTCAGAAAAACCTATATTTTCTATTAAAAGTAGCCTTCTACCAAAGCGTAATTGTTTTGTATGTTCATTTATCGTAAAAGTGTGTAATTTTCCCAAGTGTAACTATCATTAACAAAATAGAGTTTGTACATTAATGTTTAAGTGAAATGATCACTAAATGTATGTAAAGGGTAAATTATTGTAGTACTGTAGTGTTGTATTATAAGAACTACTGCTGTACTAACTACCTTAAACCGGATTTATATTAAGGTATCATGTGATTAATTGTACCATACTATCGACTAGGTAACAATGAAAAATGTAGGTCGTAAAAATGTATGACGTTTGGCACCCGCAGACCTGCAGGTCCGGCTGTAGCTAGCAGCAAGGTGTAGGATAGTCAATCCAGTATAGATCTATATGCAAACTCACGCTCTCCCTCCAAGAGACTATGGCTACAACTCGGGCCATGACATTGAAGGCATCCTCCGATACAGTGGATCACAATTATGTTAACGTATTCATGTATATGTAATGTATTGTTACTCGTTCTAGTATCGTTGTATATGTTCTCTTTCTAGTATAGTTGTATATGTTCTTCTTCTAGAATAGTTTTATATGTTCTTCTTCTAGTATAGTTGTATATGTTCTCATAGTAATGTAATGTATATGTTCTCATAGTAATAAGTACCGACTCATGAATGAACTGACTCATTGATCTACCAATAGTATAAGTATTATCCTGTGCTACCCCGATGGTAACTTACTAATGATGTAACTAGTAAACATGAATATGGAAACCTTTTATGACTATATATGTACACATGATATATAATTAATATTGAAACGACCTTCGGACGGCTACCCGATATCCCACCAGACCACATCTCAAGCGCGAAAAGGAAATAGGGCGGACGACCTTCCTAAGCCTTCTAAAAATTGCTTATATAACTATACATATACAGGCATGCAATTTATAATAAGTATAAAAGAGTTTAAGTAAAATTAATTGATAAGTAAAAGATTTTGTAAAGCAGTTTGAAGTAAACCAGTTTGATAAACAGTTTGAACAGTAATAAAATCATTGGTTTTGTAGTTATTAATCACATGTGATTGATGTAATAACTATAAGTATTCAACTTGTATCCCCCCATTAAAGCATTTAAAACATTTAAAAGTATTTCAAAGGTTAGTTAAAGGGGTATGAACTCACTTGTGGTGAGTGGATTGGATTGAAGTGTCGGGTACGGTGCTAGGTGACAAATGAAGACTTGTACACACGCACGAGCCTAGTTATCATATAATGAACATATATATAGCTAATTATTCAAAATATAACTAATAAATTAAGTCGGGACACTCTAGAACATGAAAACACTTTGTTTCAAGTGTTAAAGATCACAAGGATTGCATCCAGGTGTTGGTAGGGCAAAGCTAGGGTGTTTGGAGTTCAAGGGTAAACTCCCTTGGAGTTTATGGTTTTGATGGTCATAACCCAAGGAGTTTACGGCAGTAAACTCTAGGGTTTACAGTCGTAAACTCTACTCCTATTGACCATGTGTTGTTTTGTGGTTTAACAAGCCTTTTGAAGCATTTCTACTAGGTGATTTGGCCTTTGGAAGGGACTAGGGCAACAAATACACTCCTTAGAGGAGTTTACGGCCTCATGGTCATTTCCCTTTGGGTTTACTACCGTAAACCCTTATGGAAAAGGGTATTTCCATGTTTTCAAGTCCTTAACACAACTAGGTAATAGTCTAAGTTAGTTTTTAGGCCTAAGGAAGGAAAATGACCCATTTAAACACACTTTAGGGTGTTTACGGTTTTGGGAGATCCCCAAACTGTAAACACCTATAAATGTTGGTCTTTGATGTTTTTCAAGGCTTAAAAACAATAAGGGAAGGCTTAAACATGTCAAGGATGGCTTATACATCAAACTAGGACTTAGATTAGGGACTTAGGAACACTTTGGTGCCATTTTTGGTGTTTACGGCCCAAGAACATTCTTGGACCGTGAACACCTCCAACCTTGTGTTCTTGGCATATTTTCTTGATGTTTAAATGTAATACTAGCTTAATAACACTCAAGGATGGAAGTACTTACTATTAGGAGGCTTGATTTGAGTTAAAAGTCCAAGAAGTTAGATACGTGGAATGTAGAATGTACGTTACAAAGTTCGTCGGGTAGATTGAGTTTGTAAGCTACAGGGCCTATTCTTGCGAGAATCTCGAAGGGCCCTATATATCTCGGATTAAGCTTCCCATGCTTACCGAAGCGTATCAATCCCTTCCATGGTGAGACTTTAAGAAGGACTCGGTCTCCCACCTGGAATTCCAAAGGTTTCCTTCGTTTATCAACATAGCTCTTTTGTCGGTCTCTAGAGGCTTTCAATCGTTCACGGATCTGAACGATCTTCTCTGTCGTTTCCCGAATGATCTCCGGGCCTGTGAGAGTACTGTCAGAAACTTGCCCCTAGCTAATTGGGTATCACCCACTTCAGCCCAGCACAGAGGGGATCTGCACTTTCGGCCATAGAGGGCTTCAAATGGAGCAGCCTTGATGCTCGTGTGATAACTGTTATTGTAGGAAAATTCGACAAGGGGTAAATGAGTATCCCATGCCTTTCCAAAGTCAATCACACAGGCTCTCAACATATCTTCCAGTGTTTGGATGGTCCTCTCACTTTGTCTGTCGGTCTGTGGATGGTAGGTTGTGCTCATGTCCAGCCTTGTTCCCAGGGAATGTTGTAGTGATTGCCAGAATCTTGAGGTGAACCTACTATCTCTATCGGAGATAATGGATATAGGTACACCATGTAGTCGTACGATTTCCCTAATGTATGTTCTCGTTAGCTTCTCCATCTTGTCAGTTTCTTTGATAGGCAGGAAGTGTGCAGACTTAGTCAATCTATCGACGATGACCCATATGGTATGAAGTCCACCCGTTGTCTTGGGCAACTTGGTTATGAAACCCATAGTGATCCGCTCCCACTTCCATTCTGGAATCTCTGGTTGTTGTAGTAAACCGGAGGGCTTTTGGTACTCGACCTTAACCTTTGCGTAAGTAAGGCACTTACTTCGAAGGTAGCAATCTCTGCTTTCATATTAGGCCACCAGTATAGCTTTTTAAGATCCAGATACATCTTATCTGAACCTGGGTGGACGGAATACCGAGTGTTGTGCGCCTCGTTCATGACCAAGTCTCGGAAACCACCGTGTTTCGGTGTCCAGATCTGGCTCATGAAATATAAGGCTCCGCCACCCTTGGCTTCTAAATTTTTATCCATTCCTCTAAGGGATTCACCCGTCACGTTTTCAGGTTTCATGGCTTCAAGCTGGGCCGCCTGAATTTGCTTAGACAAGTGTGAATGGATAGTCATTGTCAACGACTTGACTCTTCGACCAGAATATTCCTTCCGACTTAGGGCGTCTGCTACTACGTTGGCTTTACCCGGATGATAACGAATATCGCATTCGTAGTCATTGAGTAGTTCGACCCACCGTCGTTGTCGCATGTTGAGCTCCTTCTGATTGAATATGTGTTGTAAACTCTTGTGGTCGGTAATGATGGTTCTTTTCGTTCCGTACAAGTAATGTTTCCAGATCTTCAGGGCAAACACAACTGCCCCTAGCTTAAGATCGTGGGTCGTGTAGTTAACTTTGTGTGTCTTCAACTGTCTCGAGGCGTAGGCGATGACCTTACCCCGCTGCATCAGAACACACCCGAGCCCTTGGTTTGACGCGTCGCAATAGACAACGAAGTCTTCTATCCCTTCGGGGAAGGATAGTATTGGTGAGGTGCACAAGGCTCGCTTAAGCGTTTGGAACGCTCTCTCTTGTTTCTCTTCCTAGTCAAAGGCCACGCCTTTCTGGGTCAGTGTTGTAAGAGGTTTCGCAATTCGGGAGAAGTTCTGTATGAACCTGCGGTAGTAGCCAACGAGACCTAGAAATTAACGAATTTCTGTAGGCGTCTTCGGTGCTGACCAGTTCTCAATGGCCTTAATTTTGGATGGGTCCACGTGGATTCCCTCTTCGCTTACCACGTGTCCTAAGAATTCGAATCTTTGGATCCAAAATTCACAGTTAGAGAACTTCGCATAGAGCTTCTCCGTTCGTAAAGTTCCTAGAACTTGTCGCAGGTGATCGTCATGCTCTTCCTTACTTCGGGAGTAAATCAGGATGTCATCGATGAAAACAATGACGAATTGATCCAAGTAAGGTCAGCATACTCTATTCATCAGATCCATGAAAACTGCGGGCGCATTGGTCAATCCGAACGGCATCACCACAAACTCGTAGTGTCCGTAACGAGTTCGGAAGGCTGTCTTCGGAACATCCTCCTCTAGCACTCGTAACTGGTGATATCCGGATCTTAGATCAATTTTGGAAAAGTAGTTCGCCCCTTGCAGTTGGTCAAATAAATCGTCTATGCGAGGTAGAGAGTAACGATTCTTGACCGTCAGTTTGTTGAGTTCTCTGTAGTTGATACACATTCGGGATGATCCGTCTTTCTTCTTAACGAACAAGACCGGTGCTCCCCAAGGCGAGAAACTTGGTCTTATAAAGCCCTTGCTGAGCATATCGTTAAGTTGACCAGATAGTTCCTGCATCTCTGCTGGTGCTAATCGGTAGGGTGACTTGGCTACTGGGGTAACTCCTGGGACTAGGTCGATTCTAAACTCGACCTGTCGTTGCGGAGGTAATCCTGGTAGCTCTTCTGGAAAGATGTCGGGAAAGTCGCTCACTACTGGAATGTTCTTTAGTTCTTTCGTTTCGAGGCTCGTATCGACAACGTGAGCAAGGAATGCATGATATCTTTACGTAGATACTTATGTGCTTGAATACTTGATATAATACGAAGACTCGCACCGGGTTTGTCGCCGTAGACGACAAGAGTTTCGGTAGACGGGAGGTTTAGACGAACTGCTTTCTCGAAGCACATGATGTCGGCGCGATGAAGACTCAACCAATCCATGCCGATGATAACGTCAAAGCTTTTAATCGAGACCGACATAAGGTTGATTGGAAATGAATGATTATCTAGAGTTAGGGTACATCCTAAGTATATGCTATTTGTGCTCTCTGTTTTTTCATTAGCCATTTCTGCTGTGAATTGTTCTTTAAGTGTGTGTGGTTGTTGTTTAAGCATGCGAGCAAATTTATGGTTCACGAAGCTTCGCTCCGCTCCACTATCGAACAGAATGCATGCATAGGAGTTATCGAGGAAGACCGTACCAGTCACCACCGTCGGGTCAGCAATTGCTTCCCCATGGCCTATCGCTAGTACTCTCCCTGCTCCGCCAACATTCTTTGCTTTGGGGCAGCCCCTCTTATAGTGGACTGTCTCGCCACATCCATAGCAGGTCTGGCTCATGCTAGATCTGGGGACTTGGGTGATCGGCCTCGCCGGAGATTTACAGAAACGGACTGTGTGTTCTTTCTTGTTGCAGTCAGAGCACTGCATTTCACGGCAGGGGCCGTTGTGGTGGTAGTTGCATTTGTTGCACTTAGGCAAACTTCCAGCATACTGCCCCACCGGAGCAGTAGCAGCAGCAGGGGTTATTGCGGCATGCACTGCCACAATTTGCTGCTTTTTGGCAGCTCGCTGTTTCTTCTTCTCCTCCCAGAACTTCCGCTTAGTGTCAACGGGTTTGGAGGGTTCCGAGATGGCTAGGGTTGTTGTTGCTGATGGGGCTTTGACTCCATGGTCAATGAGTCACTGTGCCAGTCTCTTGGCACTGTCGAAGCTAGCAGGGTTTGATGATAGGACATTCCCCTGATACGGAGTCACTAGCCCCCATATGTACCTCTCGATCTTTTTCCCCTCAGTGAGAACCATATTAGGGCAGAGGGTCACCAGTTCACTGAATCTAGAGGTATATGCGACTATGTTGGAGCCCTTCATGGTTAGGCTCCACAGCTCCTACTCTAAATTCTGGATTTCGCCCCTCAGGCAGTATTCCTCAATCATGAGGTCCTTCATGGTTTCCCAACCCATGTCATTCGCCACTACGAGAGTTAGCGCTTTAACGTGGCCGTTCCACCACGTCAGGGCTTTTCCTTCAAAGGTGCATGCGGCATATTTGACTTTGCTCGCAGCAGGGCACAAATAAATTTCGAAGACTGATTCAGTCTTCTCGAACCATTGCGAGAGGGCAATGACTCCGCCGGTTCCCTGGAAGGACTTCAGCTTGCAGTTGGTGAAATCCTTGTAGGAGCACTCTCTCGAGCACACATGGATTTCAGTAGGAATAGAGTCAACAGGGGTTCCACCTCTGCTGGCATCAGTAGAGTGATATTGAGCCATGGCAGTTGCCACTGCTGCAGCTACGACAGTATTCAGGGTTGCAGTATCGATGACCGGAGGAGGTGGTGGAGGTGCAGGTGTGAGGAGACATCTTTCAGCTATAAGTTGATAAAGATAAACACAATGGTAAGAATCAATTGTAAGTGGGGTAGGGTGACACATGGACTGACTAACCATAGCCCAAGAGTTGAATGAGTGTTTGAGATCACAACAAAGAAGATTAGTAGGAAAACACAAGTGTACAGATTTTTCCCACAGATTAGGTAAATGTCAATAATACTGGTATTATTGATGTAACAAGTTCAGGGAAAATCGACCTAACAGTAGGTCTTACTGATGGGTTTTAGCCATAAGAACTTTCCTATGTGCGCATGCAAAACCCTAATGCTCGGATGTAGGCTTTCTAATTAAACATGCTTTGAATCCAAGAATTCTAATGACTATGTAGGTGTAATAACAATATTGAAACAGATCTAGAATCATACCTTTGAATTCCTTGTTGATCTTGTTGTCTTGGAGCTTCTAAAGTCACAATTGTCACTCCTCTAATGGCTTACAAACACCAAATAGCAAGGAGGATGATTTTGGAGAGAGGAGAGGGGAGGAAATCGGCCAGGGTTTTCTTACTTTAGATGAAGTCTCGATTTCCCTTTGCCATAGGGTCTATTTATACTTGTAGACTCCTTAAGGGTTACAACCTAAACCCTAATTGGATAATCTTCTCTTAAAGCTATCCAAATCCATTCCTTAGATAACCCCTTGGACGATTTAAAGCAATCCTTAGCTTCTAGAATCCGTCCAATACATATCTATATGGATTTACAGTCTAAAGTTTAACTATCAAACAATTGACAGTTTATACCCTCTTATTTAATTAATCTCTTTAAGTCACCAAATTAATTCCAATTAATTTATGACTTATATTAATCAAATAACAATATTATTATTCTTTATATTATTCCCATAATATACTAATAATATTTATTCTCTCTTAATAAATCATCCTATCAAGTTGCTATGGTGAAGGCAACCCAAAAGGACCATGCATAACCGGGTCAAATACTTGCCTGATATAGTTGCAGCCTTAGACACTATTCCAACAGTCTCCCACTTGGATAAGTCTAGTAAATATATGCACTAGTACAATTCGGTTTGCAATCGTAGCTCTCAAAGACGTTGTCAAACTCTGATCTAATCAATCTTGTCCTTTAGATAAGGGATCGTACAGTCCTCTGTTAGATATCATGCTGACAATCCTATGGAATGGTTAGTCAAGCATTTAGGTTTCTCGATCTCTGATTTATTTGACATAGAACTTAATTGAACACATCAATTCAGTTCTGACCGGGCCCGACACATAAGTCAAATCAAATCATCGAGCGACCGAGATATTGCTTTTACCTTCTTAGATAAAAGTTACAGATAAACTTCGACTTATATGCATTTACTTATTCAATAATCAACTATACACAACAATGCGTTTTATAACATTGAGTTACCAATGCGTTTTCGCATTATCAATGTACAATCAATTAGCAAATAATAAACCATATATCTAGGTTTTAAGACTATATGATATTATCGTCTTGCGATCACCCTTTTATATCATATTCCATAAGGTGATTCCAGCAAGCGCGGGTTTGTTCCAATGCTCAAAACTAGTTCATAAGCACTCATGAACGTCGCAGCAACCCTTTGCTATGTCTAACACCATTTAGACAATCTACGCACCGATTCATGACAATCTTCATTCATATCTACTTCCAACATATGAACGATTGTGGACAATTTGAACAATTCGATTATTCCTAATAAATTCAATTATTCTGGAAGTCAAAACATGCAAAGTGAAACAATAGCTAAACAATTAACATAAGATAGTAACATTACTCATAAATAAAACTCCTTTATTTAATCATCAAATGTTAATTACATTTATCTATTACACGTTTCTAATACTATCTAATCTATGCTAATATCATCCTTCAGCCCAATACTCCTAGCATGCTGCAAGTGCTTAACCCTACTCAGTCCCTTCGTAAGCAGATCTACTGGGTTATCTTCTGATGATATCCTCTTTACTACGAGTTGTCCTTCTTCTACACGATGTCTAATGAAGTGATATTTTCTGTCGATATGTCTTGATCTACCATGATCCCTCGGTTCCTTGGTCAAGGCAACCGCTCCTTCGTTATCACAGAAAATCTCCATGGGCTCCTTTACGGCGGGTACTACTCCAAGATCACCGCTGAAGTTCTTTAGCCATATTGCCTCCTTCGACGCTTCGCTCGCTGCAATGTACTCTGATTCACACGTTGAATCAGCTACGGTTTCCTGCTTGGAACTTTTCCATGTCATTGCTCCTCCATTTAGGGTAAAGACCCAGCCCGACTGCGAACGGTAGTTGTCCCTGTCGGTCTGAAAGTTGGCGTCACTATACCCTCGCACCTTCAAATCATCACTCCCTCTGAGGACTAAGAGCCATTCTTTCGTCCTCCGAAGGTACTTAGGATATTCTTCACCGCAATCCAATAGGCTTTGCCAGGGTTCCCTTGATATCTGCTAACCATGCTCAAAGCGAATGCTACATCAGGGCGAGTACAAGTCATAGCGTACATGATTGAGCCAACTGCGGAAGCGTATGGTACTCGGCTCATTTCTGCTATTTCAACTTCGGTACTCGGACTTTGAGTCTTACTCAATTTGGCATTACTTTGTATCGGTAATTCTCCCTTCTTTGATTTTTCCATACTAAAACATTTTAGTACCTTCTCCAAGTAAGTGTTCTGACTAAGTCCAATTAGTCTCTTACTTCTTTCTCTTACTATCCTTATTCCCAAAATGTAAGAAGCCTCTCCGAGGTCCTTCATAGCGAAGCACTTCCTGAGCCAGGACTTAACCTCCTTCAGAGTCGGGATGTCGTTTCCTATGAGTAATATGTCATCGACATATAGAACGAGGAAGCTTACTATACTCCCACTGGCTTTGACATATACACATGATTCATCTTCGCTTCGTACAAATCCGAACTCTTTGACTTTCTCATCGAAGCAAAGATTCCATCTGCGAGACGCTTGCTTAAGTCCATAAATGGACTTCTCAAGCTTACACACTCTATTCGGATGCTTCGGATCCACAAACCCCTCTGGCTGAGCCATGTAAACATCCTCAGCCAACTTTCCGTTAAGGAAAGCGGTCTTGACATCCATTTGCCAAATCTCATAATCATGAAATGCGGCAATCGCTAGCATCACTCTAATAGATTTTATCTTCGCAACTGGTGAGAAGGTCTCATCATAGTCAACTCCGGGAGTTTGAGTAAAGCCCTTCGCAACCAATCGCGCTTTAAATGTGTGTACGTTCCCATCCACGTCGGCCTTCTTCTTGAAGATCCATTTGCACCCAACGGTCTTACGTCCGGGCACATAATCAACCAAATTCCAAACTTGGTTATCATACATGGATTGGATCTCGCTATCCATTGCCTCTTTCCATTTCGCAAACTCCGGGCCTGCCATGGCTTCCTTATAGTTATTCGGCTCATCAAGATTTATTAGTGTACCATCACTAATATACGTGTCCCCTTCGGTAGTAATATGAAAACCATAAAACTGAGGTAGAACTCTAACTCTATCGGAACGTCTAAGAGGTAAGGATTCGTCAATCGGTTCAACCGGAGTTTCCTCCTCGGGTTGAGTGCCAGCGGTAGAGGTTCCTTCATCTATCGACTCTTGAATCTCTTCAAGATCGATTTTCCTCCCACTGTCTCCTTGGCCTATGAGTTCTCGCTCTCGGAAAACTCCTCTCCTCGCAACGAAGACAACATTGTCCTTCGGTCTATAGAAGAGATATCCAAAGGATGTATGCGGGTAGCCGATGAAAATACATCGCTCACTTTGAGGTTCAAGCTTGTTGTGAGTATCTCGTCTTACGAAAGCCTCGCAACCCCAAACCTTGATATGTGCCAACAAGGGAGCTTTCCCTGTCCACATCTCGTGAGGTGTTTTGGCAACCTTCTTAGTAGGGACTCGGTTAAGGATATGGGCGGCAGTCTCTAAGGCATACCCTCAAAAAGAGATAGGTAGTGAAGCACGACTCATCATAGAGCGAACCATATCCAATAAGGTTCGATTACGCCTTTCTGCCACACCATTCAACTGCGGTGTCCTAGGAGGCGTCAATTGCGAAACTATTCCACACTCCTTGAGATAATCGTGGAATTCAAGACTTAGGTACTCTCCTCCTCGATCGGATCGAAGCATCTTGATTTTCCTGCCCAATTGATTCTCCACTTCATTCTTGAACTCTTTGAACTTTTCAAAAGTTTCTGACTTTTGCTTGATTAAATAGATATACCCATATCTACTATAATCATCGGTAAAAGTCACGTAGAAGCGGTTCCCATCCTTCGTGGTTGATCTAAACGGTCCAAATACATCGGTATGTATTAAGTCCAATAGACCCTCACCCCTTTCACACGTACTCGTGAAGGGTGACTTAGTCATCTTTCCAAGTAAACAAGACTCGCATGTGTCATCTTCCCTAAGGTCGAATGACTCCAACACTCCATCCTTTTGGAGTTGGGCTATGCGTTTCTTGTTGACATGTCCAAGACGACAATGCCACAATGATGCTTTATCCATACTAGTGGAAGAATGTATGTTCAAAACATCATTTCCTAAGTTATCAACAATCATAACAGTTTCATAAATTCCATTACATGGTATAGCTTCAAAGTAAAAGACACTATTTAGATAAGCCAAAATAGAACCATTCTCATTATTAAAAGAAAATCTAAAACCTTGTCTATATAAACCATGAAATGAAATGATGTTTCTAGCCATTTCTGGCGAATAGCAACAATTGTTCAAATCTAAACATAAATTGTTCCTAACCACTAAAGAATACACTCCAATCTTGGTCACAGGCGACGATCTTCTGTTCCCCATGATTAGATTGATACTTCCTTGCTCCACATCCCTACTTCTTCTTAGTCCCTGCACATTAGAACAAATGTGGTAACCACAACCGGTATCAAGAACCCAAGAAATAGCATGATTAGAATCGTTAGATTTAATTGTATATATATACCTGCGAAAGATGGCTTGATCTTTCCTTCCTTGATAGCTTGCAGGTATTCTGGGCAGCTTCTCTTCCAATGTCCTATCTTGTGGCAGTGGTGGCACTCTGCCTCCTTAGGGTTAGGGCAGGGCTTAGCGGGATCAACTTTGGTCCCACTAGAAGAGGCACCATCTGGGGCTTTAACCTTGTGATAGTTCTTAGACAAAGCCTTCCTCTTCTTTCCCTTTCCTTAACCAATAGCCAAGACAGGAGCAGCGGGTGGATTGGGAGTTGGTGCAACAAACTTGTCTTTGAAGTTGCTCTCAGCGACCCTCAAGAGACCTTGGAGTTTGCTTAGGGTGACCTCTTCTTTGTTCATGTGGTAGGTCATCCTAAATTGATTGTACATCGGAGGCAAAGAGTGAAGCACCATGTCGATCGCCAAGTCTTCCCCAAAGTCAATATTTAACTTACGAAGGCGGTCGACATACCTTTGCATCGTTTGCAGGTGCACGGTAAGAGACTCTCCATGACCCATCTTAGCGGAAATCATGTTAGTGAAATCTCATAACGCTCTTGTCTCGCGTTTTGGTGGTATCTCTCCAATAAGTCTCGATGCATCTCGTACGGGTACATGTCCTCGTAGGACTTTTGGAATTCGGAGTTCATGGTGGCTATCATGATGCAATGTACCTTCGTTGCATCTCGCTCATGAGTTTCAAAACCGGTAATTTCAGCCGGAGTAGCAATTTCAGGGTTGATTTTCTCGAGCTTCTCATCGAGGACATACTCCTTATCCTCATAGCGAGCAATGGTGCGAATGTATCTTATCCATTCGCTAAAGTTCGTTCCATCGAAGGTGACCTTTTGGCAAAGGCTCATCAACGTGAAAGAACTAGCAACATCGTTTTTTGCGTTCGACATCTACAAATAGAAAGGACAAAGACAGATTAGAATATGAATCCCTAATTATCACCCAATAAGAAAAATTAGGGCTAGGATCCAACAACAACATTTACATATTAGAAAAGGGATGCCGTAATCTAACATGCAAATAAATTGAAGGTAAGTGAAGGACGATTCACTAATTCTCCACCATAAAACCTAACTATTAGTCCTAAATGTATTGAGAATTCCTAGGTTCGGATGAGATTCATTGAAAACTATTCAATGGCATGTTTAAATCTCGATATGCCCTCTTGTTTGTGACTAGGATACCGAGGATCACAAAGCGGGTGTGAATTACCATGCAAATTCACATGGTGCCTTCATTGTAACGATCACCTATTCGATGTGCCAGTAAACCACACACGCTCCATCGAACTATGATAAACAATGAATCACCCTTTGCCACCTTTGCTTAGAACCAATTAGTGTGCCGGTAAACCACACACGCTCCACTAACTTCTTAGCAAGGGTGCAAAGTGTAATTTCATGGGATTGTATCAATTCACTTTTCCTAAAGTAACTAAGATTGGGAAATTTTCAAATATGTGCAGTTACTTTGTATTTCCTATTATACTTTTAATGAGAGGATGAGGTTGCCCTATCCTACCCGTTCGGCTAACGACCCTCCACCGATCAAGCAAGCGGTGGGTGTGAGTGTACACTCATTAAGCGCCATTTTATAGGCCGCAACCTTATACCCACCTTATAGATCGGCTTCGTGAATGAGGCCTACTAGCGGTAAGACTAGCATTTTAGTTATACATATATATATATATATATATATATATATATATATATATATATATTAATCTTGTAATATTATATTAGTATAGGGTTTTATTTTAAACCTTTTAAAATCTAGGGTTTGAAATTTAAATTGTCTAAATTAAAACTTTTAATCACAAAATATAAATTTCAAAACTTGAGGACAAGTTTTAAACATTTAAAACATGAAGGATCAAATAACAAATAATTTTAATTAACAATTAATTTCCTAATTATCTATATTTGATTTATTCAAGATTTCTTTCAAGATAATTACCAAAATAATCAAAATAATTAATTAATTATCATATAAGGAAATTAAATATTTTATTAGTTGATAAATATCTTTAATTAGATCAAGATAATAGTCATATATATCAAAAAATCGGATTAGGGTTGATCTAATATGATTAAGGTAAGTTTCCATAAGATAATCATGAAGAAATCCCGGATCTGGCCATTCCTGACGCTTGGACTTGCCGAGTGCACCAAGGGGCTCGCCGAGTCAGGCCAACTCGCTGAGTCCACTATGGAACTCACCGAGTCCATGACTCAGAAACACAAAAATCAAAATTTTCAGTTTAGGTTCAAACAAATAAGCATCAATTTAATGAAAAACAAGCTAGGCTCTGATACCACTGATGGGTTTTAGCCATAAGAACTTTCCTATGTGTGCATGCAAAACCCTAATGCTCGGATCTAGGATTTCTAATTAAACATGCTTTGAATCCAAGACTTCTAATGACTATTTAGGTGTAATCACAATATTGAAACAGTTCTAGAATCATACCTTTGAATTCCTTGTTGATCTAGTTGTCTTGGAGCTTCTAGAGTCACAATTGTCACTCCTCTAATGGCTTACAAACACCAAATAGCAAGGAGGATGATTTGGGAGAGAGGAGAGGGGAGGAAATCGGCCAGATTTTTCTTACTTTAGATGAAGTCTCGATTTCCCTTTGCCATAGGGTCTATTTAAACTTGTAGACTCCTTAAGGGTTACAACCTAAACCCTAATTGGATAATCTTCTCTTAAAGCTATCCAAATTCATTCCTTAGATAACCCCTTGGACGATTTGAAGCAATCCTTAGCTTCTAGAATCCGTCCAATACATATCTATATGGATTTACAGTCTAAAGTTTAACTATCAAACAATTGACAGTTTATACCCTATTATTTAATTAATCTCTTTAAGTCACCAAATTAATTCCAATTAATTTATGACTTATATTAATCAAATAACAATATTATTATTCTTTATATTATTCCCATAATATACTAATAATATTTATTCTCTCTTAATAAATCATCCTATCAAGTTGCTATGGTGAAGGCAACCCAAAAGAACCATGCATAACCGGGTCAAATACTTGCCTAATATAGTTGCAGCCTTAGACACTATTCCAACACTTACATCATACCATACGGAAAGTTTGACAGTTCCTAGATTCTTAGTTAGAGTACTGAAAGTTAGGAATATTTTACAGACAAGTGCTACTTAGAGCACAGATACTAAAGGTTATTCCTTAACCAAAAGACAAAGATGTACTAGACATCTTCTAACGGCGATGGGAATTCCTCGGGCAAACCCTGGGGTCTGCCACTTGACGAACCACCTCTTGAAGGTGTCGTTCATGAGCCCTTTGACGAACTCGAAGTTCTATGACTTCGGCTCGGGTGGCAGCCATCTGTTGCTGCAGGGTCTCATTGGTTCTCCTGGTCCTTTCATTTCCTCTTCAAGACGGCGGACGCGGACTGTGTTGACACCAGAATTAGCATCAATCTCCATGACTCGGTTGATGGCTGCTCGACCTTGTTCATCATTACGAGCTATTCTGCGGATAATGACGGGCAGAGCTCGATCCGCAGAGCCACCTTCGCTAAGATTGTAAAAGCTTCGGTCCCCAAGGTAAGGTAAGGGTTGACCCTGTTCGTCACTCCAACGATTCAAGTTGGTTGCCCACAAGGGTGTGGGACCTGGGAAAGTTGGTCGGGGATTGTTGTTTGGGGTTTGACCTACTGGCGATAGGTTGTTGACTTCGGGCTCAGAGTCAGATCCATCAGAAAAGCCTTCTGCGAGGTGATCATCCAAAGGGATTGGATGCTCATCTTCGGGCTCTTCCTTGATCAACCCAGCATTGCCTTTATTTGGGAAGTACAGGTCGCCATGATGGAATCCAGCCATTTAAATCTACGCGAGAAGAGAGGTATAAGAATCTAGTGTATAAATAGCTTGTAGTAGCACAAAATACCCCTATAGTATTTTAAGTTTAGGTTGTACCATTCTCCTTGTGGTATTGTTGGTAAGTTTTTAGACTTGTTAACATATCACAACCATTCTAGGGCATATGCTAATCACTCCTTGGACCAACATAGTTGATCAGGCTATGCCATTCCCAGGACTGACCATACATCCCCGAGCTCACTTGTGATATTTAACAATCGTAATACTTTTGTTCTTGTCATTATGACACTAATTTTAGTATGAATGCAGACTTGTATACTTAATTAAATATTTTAGTATTTAAAGTATAGACTCTTGGTCAGAGTGTTTTAATCCCAAATGGGTTTATAGTTAGTATATCTTTTATGGGTTGATATACTCAATTCACTATAAACAATGCTAAGATACGAATCTGTCACACCCCAAAACCAAGAACGGTGGAAACGTTCTGGGGCGGAGGACGTCATGTAAAGTATCACAACACAATATAACAGTAAATAAGCAAACAACATCATCCATTGCATTAAATATATAATTTTAATACAAGTGTGTTCCGTACAGTTATAGACACCAAAAAGTAAATAAAAAATAATAAGACGAGTCTTGGATGTGCTCCATCTTCTCAAAAGCTGGCCTCGGTACCTGTCTACTGACGACCTGAGAATACAAGTTATTTTGAAAGAATTTATCAGCATTAAGCTGGTGAGTTCATAAGTATTTTAGTGTCGGTGTTTGTATCAAAACGTTTGAACGTGGTTTTAAGTATGAGTTTGTAAACATTGGTGATAAAAGTATGTGAATGTTTATAAGTGTTTGTAATAGTTTGAATCTCTCAGAAAAACCTATATTTTCTATTAAAAGTAGCCTTCTACTAAAGCGTAACTGTTTTGTATGTTCATTTATCGTAAAAGTGTGTAATTTTCCCAAGTGTAACTATCATTAACAAAATATAGTTTGTACATTAATGTTTAAGTGAAATGATCACTAAATGTATGTAAAGGGTAAATTATTGTAGTACTGTAGTGTTGTATTATAGGAACTACTACTGTACTAACTACCTTAAACCAGATTTATATTAAGGTATCATGTGATTAATTGTACCATACTATCGACTAGGTAACAACGACAAATGTAGGTCGTAAAAAGGTATGACGTTTGGCATCCGCAGACCTGCAGGTCCGGCTGTAGCTAGCAGCAAGGTGTAGGATAGTCAATCCAGTATAGATCTATATGCAAACTCACGCTCTCCCTCCAAGAGACTCTGGCTACAACTCGGGCCATGACATTGAAGGCATCCTCCGATACAGTGGATCACAATTATGTTAACGTATTCATGTATATGTAATGTATTGTTACTCGTTCTAGTATCGTTGTATATGTTCTCTTTCTAGTTGTAACGACCCAAAAATTTTTTTTTTTTTTGTTTGATATTACTTTAGAAAACATTAATAAATAAAAACATTGTCTAAATAAAAGAAACATTGTTTGTTCACACCATAAAACATTGCAACCATGTTCTCAAAAGCCAAACCGTACATCCCATCAAATATCAGAGTACAATCCCAGTAAATCTCATAAATGCGGAAACCGAAGAGTGTGTGTATGACGTGCCGCTACCGCGCCGGCTCCTTCCCCTTCGATGCAGAGGTACCTGAAAACAAAACTGTAAACGTAAGCACAAAGCTTAGTGAGTTCCCCCAACGTACCGCATACCATACAAACACATAACATATATACTGCCAGGCTATTCTGGGGTGCCTGACTACCCGGTACGGCCATTCTGGGGTGCCGACCTACCCATACGACCATTCTGGGGTGTCGTCTTACCCGTGTCAAGCCATTCTGGGGTGCTGACTACCCATCAGTCCTAACAACCGATCCTCGGGGACTATTTCACCCCTACTACTACAATCACATATAACATAACAAGCCAGCATACATACATATCGTCACATACTGTCAGACGTATCTGGGGTGTCTGACTACCCTTCGGTCCGAACAACCAAACTCTACTACTATCACATACAGCATATCATGTTAGCATATAACATGTCAGGTACTAGCGAACTTAGATGATATCACAAAGACAATCATCTATCATACAACTCCTACTGGTGGGTCGGCATTGTGGCCTTAGACCCACCGCTACTGGAAGGTAACTCACCTCAAAGTAGCTGCTGAACTGATCGGGTACTAACTGACTGCTGCTGCTCCGGGAGTCCTCCGGCTGCAATTTCCACGACATACTCAATCAAACACTGCTAACTGTCCTTTAGGTAAAATGACCATTTTACCCCTGGATTAACTCTAAGCCAAAGCTGGAGTCAACTTTCAGTTGACCCGACTCGCCGAGTGGATCACCACTCGCCGAGTCCCTAGCAAACCAATGTCCTGGGTCCCTGGTTCTACTCGTCGAGTCGGGCTATGACTCGACGAGTTCGCCTTCTAACTGCCATTCAACACCTTCATCCTACTCGCCGAGTTGTATGAACAACTCGTCGAGTTCATCTTCATCCGATGAACACTTTATGCTAAGACTCGCCGAGTTGTATGAACAACTCGCCGAGTCTGTTCTTGAGCTATGAAGATTGCCTTGGACTCGCCGAGTCAGGGCATTGACTCGCCGAGTCCTAACATGGGTGAGTTCAGCTCCCAACTCACCGAGTCACCCCCTGTGACTCAAGGCTCAACTCGACACATGAAGAAGGGACCAATTCGGTGACTCGCGACCAGACTCGCCGAGTCACCTATGCGACTCGCCGAGTCGTCGCCATGCACTCCTTAAATATACCGATTTGCTCGGTTCCAGACCATGCCATTCATAGATCTGGACTTCTAGGACACGAATCACACGTAAAGTTTCCAACTTTACGTGTGGATATTCACCAATATGGATTATAAGGCTCAAAATGGTAGATCTAGGGCTAACAATCCTCATGAGGCCAAAAAGCTAACAGATCTGAGCTCCTGGAGCTCAATCTTACATAGATCCAAAGGCCAAACGCCTTATTACAACATATAATGAACATACAAACTTGGGGAATTGACCAAGAAGGACCCAAATGAAGTTTTAAGCATAGAATCAAGGGGAAAACGGGTTGTACCTCAAAGGAAATGTTGAAATGACACAAGGATGGCTGATCTCCTTCTCCTCTTCTTGATCTACTCCTCTTACTCTTCAAAACCTTCAAGAACACACCAAGAACACCTCAAACTCTCAAGGAAACAAGGGAAAACGATGTAGGGGGAGTTCTGGGGGTGAATGGGGACGAGTTGGGGCGGAATGAGAGTTTAAATAGGGTGCAAACCCTTGAAACTTAGGGTTTCATCCCGCAGCGGTGACTCGCCGAGTCCAGGATATGGACTCGTCGAGTCGCCTACTTAAAACGCGTCCTGAGTCTCGTCCCTACTCGGCGAGTCGGACCCTATGACTCGCCGAGTCCAAGGCTAAATTAGGGCAATGCTTAAATAAAATTCACATACCGGAAACCAGGTGCTACAAATCTCCCCCACTTATTTTAGACTTCGTCCTCGAAGTCTGCTGCCTGATCCTGAAACAGCTCGGGGTAGTGCTCCATCATCTCGTCTACCAGCTCCCAAGTCCACTCTGAACCCTTACGGTGCTGCCATTGCACCTTCACTAGCTCCACCCTCTTGTTCCTTAAATCCTTCGACTTCCTGTCGAGGATTGCGACTGGGCGCTCGATGTAGTTCAGGCTGTCATCAACCTGAATATCCTCCAAAGGTACTACTGCAGAATCGTCCACTAGGCACTTCCGCAACTGCGAAACATGGAAAGTGCTGTGGATCTGGCTAAGCTCGGCTGGCAGATCCAGCCTATATGCTACCTTGCCCACCCGGGCTAAAACCCTGAACGGTCCGATGAATCGCGGGCCCAACTTGCCCCGCTTCCTGAATCGGATGACGCCTTTCCACGGTGACACCTTCAGGAGGACCATATCCCCGACCTGGAACTCTAAATCGGATCGACGCTTGTCGGCATAACTTTTCTGTCGACTCTGAGCAGTCTGAAGCCTGCTCCGGACCTGCTGTATCCTCTCAGTCGTCTTGAGCACGACTTCGGTGCTTCCCATAACTCTCTGGCCAACCTCACCCCAGCATATCGGGGTCCTACACCTCCGTCCGTACAACATCTCGAAGGGAGGGCGGTCGATACTCGCGTGATAGCTGTTGTTGTAGGAGAACTCAGCCAAAGGAAGATAGGTATCCCAGCTACCACCGAAATCCAGAACACACGCCCGCCACATGTCCTCCAAAGTCTGGATGGTCCGCTCACTCTGTCCATCTGTCTGCGGGTGAAAGGCGGTGCTGAAATGCAGACGAGTGCCCAACTCGTCATGGAATCTCTTCCAAAACCTGGAAGTAAAACGCACATCCCTGTCCGAGATCACCGATACTGGCACCCCATGCCGCGCCACAATCTCCCTGATTTAGATGTCGGCCAATTTCTCGGCCGATATGCTCTCCGGAATCGGAATAAAGTGAGCACTCTTGGTCAATCTATCCACGATGACCCAAATCGAATCCACTCCACGCGCGGTCCTGGGAAGCTTCGTGATAAAATCCATCGTGATATCTTCCCACTTCCACAGTGGAATGTCCAACGGCTGCATCTTGCCATGCGGCCTCTGATGTTCGGCCTTGACCTTCCTGCAGGTCAAGCACCGCTCGACGTACCATGCCACATCCCGCTTCATGCAGGGCCACCAATAGCCTAGACGAAGATCCCTATACATCTTCGTCGCCCCGGGATGAATAGAGAATCGGGACTTGTGCGCCTCCTCCATCAAAATCTGGCGCACGCCCCCGCGATACGGCACCCACACCCTATGGTGTAGTGTCAATAACCCTCGGCTATCATAATCGAAGGAGGAAACCTGACCTACTACGCGCTCGTTCTTCCGATGCTCCTCCTTGATAGCCTCCTGTTGAGCTTCCCGAATCTGCTCCAACAGGGGAGTCACCACAGTCATCCTCAAACAGGCGTCCCTGATCGGCGCCGTCTTGCGGCTAAGCGCATCGGCCACCACATTGGCCTTTCCCGGGTGGTAAAGGATCTCGCAATCATAATCCTTCACCACATCCAACCACCGACGCTGCCTCATGTTCAGATTCGGCTGGTCCATGAGGTACCTCAAGCTCTTGTGGTCCGTGTAGATGGTACACCGAACCCCATAGAGGTAATGTCGCCAAATCTTGAGGGCAAATACCACCGCCCCCAACTCCAAATCGTGCGTCGGGTAGTTCGCCTCGTGAGGCTTGAGCTGCCTCGAAGCGTAAGCAATGACATGCCCCCTTTGCATCAGCACCGCGCCCAACCCAGAAATGGACGCATCGCAATAAACCACGAAATCCTCTACGCCCTCTGGCAGGGCTAAGATCGGCGCCTCACACAATCTCTGTCTCAGCGTCTCAAATGCAGCCTGCTGCTCGGGTCCCCACCGAAAGACCACGGCTTTCTTCGTCAGCCGCGTCAGGGGCACGGCTATCTTGGAGAAATCCTGGATAAATCTCCGATAGTAGTCTGCCAATCCTAGGAAGCTCCGAATCTCAGATGGGGACTTCGGAACCTCCCATCTCATCACGGCCTCGACCTTGGCCGGATCGACCAGAATCCCGTTCTGGTTGACGAGGTGCCCCAGAAATTGCACCTCGCGCAACCAAAACTCACACTTGGAGAACTTGGCATACAAGCTCTCCCTCCTCAGGGTCTCTAACACCTCTCTCAAATGCTCCTCATGTTCCTCCCGGGTCTTGGAATAAACCAAGATATCATCGATAAAGACTATCACAGACCGGTCCAGCATCGGTCTGCATACACGGTTCATGAGGTCCATGAACGCGGCAGGAGCATTGGTGAGCCCAAACGGCATCACCACAAACTCGTAATGGCCATAGCGCGTCCGAAACGCGGTCTTCTGCATATCCTCCTCCCTGACCCTCATCTGATGATAACCCGAACGCAAATCAATCTTGGAGAACCAAGATGCGCCCTGAAGCTGGTCAAAGAGGTCATCAATCCTCGGAAGCGGGTAACGGTTCTTCACCGTTACCTTGTTCAGCTCCCGATAGTCTATACACATCCGATGCGACCCATCCTTCTTCTTCACAAACAGAATCGGGGCTCCCCAGGGCGAACTGCTCGGCCGAATAAATCCCTTGTCCAGCAGCTCCTGCAGCTGCGTAGACAACTCCTGCATCTCGGGAGGAGCCAACCGATACGGTGCTTTGGCTATCGGAGCCGCACCGGGAACGAGATCAATCCTGAACTCCACCTGTCGCTCCGGAGGTATCCCAGGTAGTTCCTCCGGAAAAACATCAGCAAAATCTCGAACCACCGGGACCTCGCTCACGGTCGCCTTACCCGCCTCCCGGGTGTCCATCACGTACGCGACATAACCCGCGCATCCCTGCTGAAGGTAGCGCCTAGCCCTCGCTGCTGAACATACAGTGGGTCCACACTGCGGCCGCTCTCCATGAATCTCTAACTCTCCCCCGCTTGGGGTCTTGACTCGCACTAGCTGCTGTGCGCAATCTATCACTGCCCCATTAGGGCTCAACCAATCCATACCAATAATCACCTTGTTCCCACGCAATGGAATGGGAACCAAGTCTACCAGGTAACACTCCTCAAACAGTCGCAGGACACAGTCTCGAAACACCATCGATGCTCGCACCGATCGATCATCGGCAATCTCTACCTCTAACGGGCAATCTAACTCGCCTGAAGTCTCATGAAATCTCTTGCTAAGAGCAAGAGAAACGAACGATCGGGATGCACCCGAGTCGAACAATACCTGAACCGGGATGCCGTTCACATGGAACGATCCTAATACACATGTATACACACGGAGCACATATCAATATCATAACAACGTAAAATAAAAGATAGAAGGAAGGAATCATACCCGTCACCACATCGGGCGCGGCGTGTGCCTCCTCGGCAGTCAACTGAAATGCCCGACTCCTCACCACTGGAGCCTCTGCCTTGCCCTGACGGCCATCCGTGATCCGCAGGGTCGCTGGAGCTGGCGCCTTCACTGGCGTTGAAGCTGTCAACATGGGGCAATTGGCCTTCTTGTGGCCCCTCTGGTTGCAGTGGAAACACAACAACTCCGATGTCTGAATAACGGTCGCAGGAGCAGTGCAATCCCTGCTGATATGCCCAAACTTGCCGCACTTGTAGCAGCCTGACGATCCCATCCTGCACGCCCCCTCGTGCGGCCTGCCGCACCTCCTGCAGCGGCTCGGTCCCGACTGGCCTTTCGGCCTCCCATCTGATCCCTTGGGGCAGAAGCTGATCAACTGGGCGGACTCGATATCCGCAATCCACCGCCTGGCGACAATGGGGTCCTTCACCCCATGGAAATCCGGCGCACCACTGCTCCTGAAGTCCTTGAAGGACAGTGTGCGAGATCCTGACTGGCTAGAGGCCAAGTCGCTCCTGAATGCCCGTAGGCGATCCTCCATCATCTCCACGATCCCTTCCTTGATCGACCCAAAGATGATGGGGGTCGACTCAAGGATGCCCCTAGTGATCTCCGACGTGATGAACTCACGTAGCCTCTCCTCAATCGGCTCGGTGCCAGATCCCGAACCTGACCCCTCTCCTGACCCGCCATCTGTCGGTCTCGGTCGAAGTACCACCATTCTGCAAAACATCAATAATAATCATTAGTGGTACTGCTACTTTCTGAGGGATCTCAACTACTTACAGGTTCCTTGGTCTCGTCTTGGCCTTCCTCGGCTCGGGTACGGATCCTCTGCTTTCAGTAGTACGGGCCCATACTACCTTCCACATCTATCCGTACCTTCTCCGAGGAATTCCTCGACTCCACCAACTCCCCTCTACTACTGCTACTAATCTCTGCTGCTCTCATCCTAGGCTTGCCCTAGGTAACTTCTGACTCTACTCAAACCAGTCCTCAGCTGCTGAAGGCCTCATTGTAATGCCAATTAGCCACCACCTGAATACCATCACATGTAATGAGGCTTGGATAATCCTTCGAGTAAAAGTCTCGTCCCTACAACGGTTGGACTCAAACGAGAGCTGCGCAGTAGGGCCAAATCCAGCACTCTGAGATTATTCAACCCTGCTCACATGTGATGTGACGTTTTCACCTAATGGCTAACTCCCACCACTCAGAGTCCCACAAAGCACAAAGCAAGCAGCATTCGGACAAGGGGAAAATCTAACCACAACATACTCAAACAATCATATCCACAAAGCAAGAATCTAAACTAGCATGCAACACAAACTCATAAACTCAGGCATAACCTAAACAGGCCATCCTACTACTGTCTAATCAGCACTATCATGCAGCTAAAAAGCACAAATAACAGGCACATAAGGCATCACTCCTAGATCCTTAGCCTATTCTAGCATGCAATATTCACAAAGCTGATAAACATAACATAAACTTGTATGGGTACTATGGGGAATACTTACTTGAGCTCGGCCGGTCGCGCACGTCACACACTTTACTCTTTCTCGTGACTCTTTTCCGGGTTTTAAAGAATAATTTCTTTTGAAAAATCTTTCAATCCCTCGGTTTGAGTCCAAACACTCCCGAAGGCGTGTCCGAATCCCTCAAACCAGGGCTCTGATACCAACTTGTAACGACCCAAAATTTTTTTTTTTTTTTGTTTGATATTACTTTAGAAAACATTAATAAATAAAAACATTGTCTAAATAAAAGAAACATTGTTTGTTCACACCATAAAACATTGCAACCATGATCTCAAAAGCCAAACCGTACATCCCATCAAATATCAGAGTACAATCCCAGTAAATCTCATAAATGCGGAAACCGAAGAGTGTGTGTATGACGTGCCGCTACCGCGCCGGCTCCTTCCCCTTCGATGCAGAGGTACCTGAAAACAAAACTGTAAACGTAAGCACAAAGCTTAGTGAGTTCCCCCAACGTACCGCATACCATACAAACACATAACATATATACTGCCAGGCTATTCTGGGGTGCCTGACTACCCGGTACGGCCATTCTGGGGTGCCGACCTACCCATACGGCCATTCTGGGGTGCCGTCTTACCCGTGTCAAGCCATTCTGGGGTGCTGACTACCCATCGGTCCTAACAACCGATCCTCGGGGACTATTTCACCCCTACTACTACGATCACATATAACATAACAAGCCAGCATACATACATATCGTCACATACTGTCAGACGTATCTGGGGTGTCTGACTACCCTTCGGTCCGAACAACCAAACTCTACTACTATCACATACAGCATATCATGTTAGCATATAACATGTCAGGTACTAGCGAACTTAGATGATATCACAAAGACAATCATCTATCATACAACTCCTACTGGTGGGTCGGCATTGTGGCCTTAGACCCACCGCTACTGGAAGGTAACTCACCTCAAAGTAGCTGCTGAACTGATCGGGTACTAACTGACTGCTGCTGCTCCGGGAGTCCTCCGGCTGCAATTTCCACGACATACTCAATCAAACACTGCTAACTGTCCTTTAGGTAAAATGACCATTTTACCCCTGGATTAACTCTAAGCCAAAGCTGGAGTCAACTTTCAGTTGACCCGACTCGCCGAGTGGATCACCACTCGCCGAGTCCCTAGCAAACCAATGTCTTGGGTCCCTGGTTCTACTCGTCGAGTCGGGCTATGACTCGACGAGTTCGCCTTCTAACTGCCATTCAACACCTTCATCCTACTCGCCGAGTTGTATGAACAACTCGTCGAGTTCATCTTCATCCGATGAACACTTTATGCTAAGACTCGCCGAGTTGTATGAACAACTCGCCGAGTCTGTTCTTGAGCTATGAAGATTGCCTTGGACTCGCCGAGTCAGGGCATTGACTCGCCGAGTCCTAACATGGGTGAGTTCAGCTCCCAACTCACCGAGTCACCCCCTGTGACTCAAGGCTCAACTCGACACATGAAGAAGGGACCAATTCGGTGACTCGCGACCAGACTCGCCGAGTCACCTATGCGACTCGCCGAGTCGTCGCCATGCACTCCTTAAATATACCGATTTGCTCGGTTCCAGACCATGCCATTCATAGATCTGGACTTCTAGGACACGAATCACACGTAAAGTTTCCAACTTTACGTGTGGATATTCACCAATATGGATTATAAGGCTCAAAATGGTAGATCTAGGGCTAACAATCCTCATGAGGCCAAAAAGCTAACAGATCTGAGCTCCTGGAGCTCAATCTTACATAGATCCAAAGGCCAAACGCCTTATTACAACATATAATGAACATGCAAACTTGGGGAATTGACCAAGAAGGACCCAAATGAAGTTTTAAGCATAGAATCAAGGGGAAAACGGGTTGTACCTCAAAGGAAATGTTGAAATGACACAAGGATGGCTGATCTCCTTCTCCTCTTCTTGATCTACTCCTCTTACTCTTCAAAACCTTCAAGAACACACCAAGAACACCTCAAACTCTCAAGGAAACAAGGGAAAACGATGTAGGGGGAGTTCTGGGGGTGAATGGGGACGAGTTGGGGCGGAATGAGAGTTTAAATAGGGTGCAAACCCTTGAAACTTAGGGTTTCATCCCGCAGCGGTGACTCGCCGAGTCCAGGATATGGACTCGTCGAGTCGCCTACTTAAAACGCGTCCTGAGTCTCGTCCCTACTCGGCGAGTCGGACCCTATGACTCGCCGAGTCCAAGGCTAAATTAGGGCAATGCTTAAATAAAATTCACATACCGGAAACCAGGTGCTACACTAGTATAGTTGTATATGTTCTTCTTCTAGTATAGTTGTATATGTTCTCATAGTAATAAGTACTGACTCATGAATGAACTGACTCATTGATCTACCAATAGTATAAGTATTATCCCATGCTACCCCGATGGTAACTTACTAATGATGTAACTAGTACACATGAATATGGAAGAACTTCTATGACTATATATGTACACATGATATATAATTAATATTGAAACGACCTTCGGACGGCTACCCGATATCCCACCAGACCACATCTCAAGCGCGAAAAGGAAATAGGGCGGATGGCCTTCCTAAGCCTTCTAAACATTGCTTATATAACTATTCATATACAGGCATGCAATTTATAATAAGTATAAAAGAGTTTAAGTAAAAGTAATTGATAAGTAAAAGAGTTTGTAAAGCAGTTTGAAGTAAAACTGTTTGATAAACAGTTTGAACAGTAATAAAATCATTGGTTTTGTAGTTATTAATCACATGTAATTGATGTATTAACTATAAGTATTCAACTTGTATCCCCCCATTAAAGCATTTAAAACATTTAAAAGTATTTCAAAGGTTAGTTAAAGGGGTATGAACTCACTTGTGGTGAGTGGATTGGATTGAAGTTGTCACACCCCCAAACCAAGGATGGCGGAAACGTCCGGGGGTGGAGGACTTCATGTAGAGTATCACAACAACGAGTATAATAGTGCTCAAAGTAAATACAACCATCATAAATATAATTGAAAAAGTTACACCAAAGTATATGTTTACATGATTCAAATCAATTACATTATGATACAAAATGAACTGTTCGACGATTTATCGTCCCATCCTCAAAACGTGGTTGATTTCCTGTTTCACTGAATTCCTGAGAATACAAGTAGTTTTGAAAAGTGTCAACACAAAGGTTGGTGAGTTCATAAGCTTTTGACAGTAAGAGTTTGAAAATCGATCTTTGTAAAGAGATGTATGATACCAAGAAAAATCCAATATTTTCCTTACAAAAGTTATGTAGTCCTAAATACCAGGACCGAAAATGAACAACTATTTGTCATACTTAAAGATATAAAAGTGGTTTTAAATCGGCATAAAACCCTTTCTGATGTGAGAAAAATCCCGTAATGAATGATGTGTAGTCTTAAATACCAAGACCGAAAGTATATAATAAAGTATGTAATTGTTGATGTAAAAAGTGATTTTAAATCGACATAAAACCCTTTTTGATATGAAGGCGTATAAGTATTTTTCCATACTTAAAGTAATTTCAGTGAGCTAAATAGACATAACTCGCTAATTTAAAGTTAGAACCCGTAAATCTTATGATTGTTAATACCACATGTGAGCTATCATAACCATACTTGACATAGACGGCCTCGTAATACGACGTTCTTCAGGCGTCGCCGTTAAATGACACTTGTCACCACAGACCTGCCGGTCTAGCTGTTGCAAGCAGCTCTGGTGTGGGTTTGTCAAACCCAATATAGATCTATACACAACTATCACGTTCTCCCTACAAGAGACTCTGGTTACAATTTACAGGACTTTTTGACTTTGTTACTTTGGAAGTAACCCGAAGGGAATGACTCACAAATTTATTCATTAACAGTTTTACGTGAACTAAACTGAAAACCTTTGGTAAATAAGTTTGAGAAGTAAATGATACATAAACTATACCTATTATAGTTTATCCAAAACGTTTGTAATGTATAAGAATTCTTTTATGAATGCTTTAATGCTATGAATCCATAAACTATGCTCATTATAGCTTAATATACGTGTTCTAAATGAATGAATAATCTTATCATGAATGACTATAATTCAGTTTATGATGATAAACTAACAAGGAAACACATTCAATATTTGGAACTTATCGTTATACACTTTGCTCAACATAATACAAAGTGTTATGAAAGTTATAAGCTGTTAACAAATTTTCAACCTTTCTACACTGTTTTTGAAAAGTCATAGAAAAATCATACGAAGTTGAAAACTAAATCCGCAAATTCTGAGGGTTCCCAAAATGTGTCTAGTTTACTCATAATTTTTATCATGATTTTTAATGACCTCCAACTTGGGTGAAAAAGTCCATAATCACAGACTGGTCCGGATTGGTGTTTGAAATGATAGGCAGTTTTGTAAAAATCATCATAAATTGTAGAAAAATCGTATGGAGATGTGCAAGTAGTCATTTTAAAGCTAAGAACTGGGACTACTTACAACTAAAACAGTTTTTCAAACAAAAATGTTTAAGTTGTCCAAAACAGTCCATGAATGGAGTCCAACTTTTCTGATGAAAGCTGTTAGAAAATTTTAGTTATGTTCTTGGTGTTTTAACTTGTATTCCCCCCCTAAAAACTTGAGAAAACATGAAAATGTAGGGGTATGAACTCACCTTGAGTGATTTCAGTAGGTAAGTGTTGAAGAAGAGAAGTGTTCAACCCAAGAACACTTGAAGAATCACTTGAAGATTCGAAGATCTAACAAGAATGTGATGATGTTTGTGTAAGCAATCTATGATTTTGAGTAGGAGGGTGTGTAATAATCATAAGAAAGATGATGATACTTACTAATTGTAGGAGAAGAGTCTTGGAGTATGCCTTGAAATTCTCGAATTAGAGAGAAAAAGATGAGAGAGTTTGGAGTGTGATTCTTGGTAAAAATGAGAGAATGACTAAAGTGTGAGGAGAGAGGATGGATGTTCCAGCCCTAAGAACGTGGGAATAGTTGAAAATAGTGAGAAAGAACCTATGAAGTGACTAGGGATGGGCTGGTGGTGAATAGTGACATGGAGTGGGTATGGGAGTGGTTGCTTGTGTCATAGAAATAAGTAAAGTCAACACTCCACCTTTGTACTTCACCCACTCTTTTGGATAAGGTTTTATTTTTAAAACATGATTAATTAATAATTAAGGGTCCTTATATGTTAAAATAAAGTTTTGGGTGAAAATCTCGTGCTAAAACAATTAAAAACAGGCTTAAAACGCGAATTTAATCGAAAACCGGGAGAAAAAGGCTTCCCAGCGAGGCCTCTCGGTCCTAGGCCGAGGTTCGGTCATGGTTGGTGCTGAGCCGGAAGCAAGATGCGAACCAGAGGCGAGATGCGAAGGGTCCTAGGCCGAGGGTTCGGTCCGAAGCTCAGAAGCGAGGGTCAGAAGCGAAGGTGGTCAGAAGGGAAGGTTCGGTAGCCATTAGAAGAGAAGAGGTCAGATCCGAAAGGTGCCGAACGTTCGGGTTCGGTTGAGGCATGCGAGGTTCGGGCCCGAGAGGACCTTTCGGGTTCGGTTCAGCAGCCTTCGGCTCAGAAGGGTTCGGTTCCTAAGAGGGGTTTCGGTTCCTAAGAGGGGTTTCGGCTCCTTAAGTCCGTTTTTCGCGTAGACTTCCGTTTTTGGGCTGTTTTCGCCAAATTCGAGGGTCGGAATGCCCCGAGTGATTATAGAAAGTTGGGAGAGATTTCGAGAGAGATTTGAGAGAGATTCCACATACTCAGAGAGATTTGGGAGAGATTTGACATACTTGGAGAGATTTCACATACAGAGAGATATTTGGGAGAGATTTCATATTCTTAGAGAGATTTGGGAGAGATTTGACATTCTTGGAGAGATTTCTCATACAAAGAGATATGTGGGAGAGATTTCACATTCTTAGAGAGATTTGGGAGAGATTTGACATACTTGGAGAGATTTCACATACAGAGAGATATTTGGGAGAGATTTCATATTCTTAGAGAGATTTAGGAGAGATTTGACATTCTTGGAGAGATTTCACATACAGAGAGATATTTGGGAGATATTTCATATTCTTAGAGAGATTTGGGAGAGATTTGACATTCTTGGAGAGATTTCTCATACAAAGAGATATGTGGGAGAGATTTCACATTCTTAGAGAGATTTGGAAGAGATTTGACATTCTTGGAGAGATTTCTCATACAAAGAGATATGTGGGAGAGATTTAACATTCTTAGAGAGGTTTCTCATACAAAGAGAGATTTGGGAGAGGTTTCACATACTTAGAGAGATTTGGGAGAGAATTCTGATAAGAAGAGATGGAGTGAAAACGATTGAGAGAGGTTTCATTAGTGACCTTTTTGAGTGTCCGGCTTCGCACTACAAGGTCCGTAAACCCCGTTAAGCCTTGTTTAAGGATCTTGCATACTCCCGATGAGTATGTAACATTGTTTTATCGGTTTGGCTCTCCACGTACCACCGTTTTAGGTTAAGGAGATCTAGATGTACGCACTTTTCGATTTATGATCTCTCATTAAAATAGAGAGTTGTTTAGAAATTACATAACGTAAACTCTAGTACCTACGGGCAAATTGAGTTGACCGGTTTGACTTGTTGACTTTAGTTGACTTTGACTTGACCGAAAATTGACGGTTGTCACAGAAGTGTCGGGTACGGTGCTAGGTGACAAATGAAGACTTGTACACACGCACAAGCCTAGTTATCATATAATGAACATATATATAACTAATTATTCAAAATATAACTAATAAATTAAGTCGGGACACTCTAGAACATGAAAACACTTTGTTTCAAGTGTTAAAGATCACAAGGATTGCATCCAAGTGTTGGTAGGGCAAAGCTAGGGTGTTTGGAGTTCAAGGGTAAACTCCCTTGGAGTTTACGGTTTTGATGGTCATAGCCCAAGGAGTTTACGGTAGTAAACTCTAGGGTTTACAGTCGTAAACTCTACTCCTATTGACCATGTGTTGTTTTGTGGTTTAACAAGCCTTTTGAAGCATTTCTACTAGGTGATTTGGCCTTTGGAAGGGACTAGGGCAACAAAAACACTCCTTAGAGGAGTTTACGGCCTCATGGTCATTTCCCTTTGGGTTTACTACCGTAAACCCTTATGGAAAAGGGTATTGCCATGTTTTCAAGTCCTTAACACAACTAGGTAATAGTCTAAGTTAGTTTTTAGGCCTAAGGAAGGAAAATGACCCATTTAAACACACTTTAGGGTGTTATGGTTTTGGGAGATCCCCAAACTGTAAACACTTATAAATGTTGGTCTTTGATGTTTTTCAAGGCTTAAACACAATAAGGGAAGGTTTAAACATGTCAAGGATGGATTATACATCAAACTAGGACTTAGATTAGGGACTTAGGCACACTTTGGTGCCATTTTTGGTGTTTACGGCCCAAGAACATTCTTGGACCGTGAACACCTCGAACCTTGTGTTCTTGACATATTTTCTTGATGTTTAAATGTAATACTAGCTTAATAACACTCAAGGATTTAAGTACTTACTATTAGGAGGCTTGATTTGAGCTAAAAGTCCAATAACACTTAGTGTGTGTTCTTGTTGTTCTTGGTGTTTTGGAAATCTAGACAAAATACATAAATGAGTGTATGAATAGATGCACAAACAGTAGATTAAGTGTTTTACTAACTTGAAATGATTAGAACACTTACTAGTTTGAAGATTTGGAATCAAATCTAGGATGATACTTGAAAGCCTTTTTTGGAGTTTACTCTTTTGGGTATTTGGGGAGTAAACACATAATGGCTAGTCTTGGGGAGTAAACTCATACATAGGTATGAGTTCACGGTTTTTGGGATGATTTTTCAACCCAAACATAATAGTTTGTCCGGGAACTTCTAAGACGCGAGGTGTTTGCGGTTTCTAAAAATCAAAACCCGAGACGGCACTTTGCTTCACACGTCCGTTTAAAAATAATATTAAAATAATCAAACGAACTTTAAATTTCTTTAAAAATAAGAAATAATGACATTAACTTATGATATGAAGTGGTTGACTTTTAAGGTTTGACTAAATGGAAATTTCGGTTTGTCACAAAATAGTCTATTGAATATATTCAAATTTTTTAGGAAACAAATCTACATAATATTTTAAATTTTAAAGTAATCATGTGAAAAAAGAAAAAAAAAACCTATATTCAAAATTCAAACTGTAATCTGTAATGTATCTACCTTAATAAATAAAAATCAATTTTGTCAATGTCATGTTTTCATTGAATTTGACACATGTTATTTTTTAAGAGTTTTTGAATTATTTCTTTTGCACTTGTCATTTTCTTAAAATTTTCATTTTTTTTTTAAATTTAAAATCCACATTTTAATGAGATTTATAATATATACATACATATATATATATATATATATATATATATATATATATATATATATATATATATATAATTTCATAATAAATGATCTACAACCTTTATTACTTGCTTTATTTGTTATATTCTTTGTATTTATGTAAAATTTTTATTTTAAAAACTATGTAATGCTTATAATTTTATATTAATTTTTTTTTATAAATCCATGTAATATACGGGTCTCACACCTAGTTTTTTTGATAAAACACTAAGAACAATTTTACTATTTACTCTATAATAATTAGGGACAGTCAATTGTATGGATATTTGTCGTTTTCATTTTTCTTAACTATCAAATTTCCCACTCATCCTCACTTCTCTCGGAAGATCGAAACACTTTTTCATTGTTAAAATCCTTATTTTTTATTTCATCGCATTTAATATTTTTTTATTCAACTTATATATATATATATATATATATATATATATATATATATATATATATATATATATATATATATATATATATATATATATATATATATATATATATATATATATATATATATCAGTAAAGTTTCTTGGTCATTTTTGTTGAGTTGTTGGTGTCATTTTTAATATATGTACTATAAAAATGTTTAATTCATGAAGATGCAAAAACACATGTTCCCGCATTTAAACGAAAAAAAAATACTAGTTTTATGAAATACTAAATATCAATAAAAGATGTATTTGAGTCTACCATGACTTGCTGAAAATATTAGTTCTTTTGACATGGCAGCCTTACTGATTTTTGAATATTCTTAAAAATAAATATTCACAAACAATGATTGATGTATAAATGTAACTGGCAAATCTTGTATGATGGTAGTTCTTTTGTAATCAATTCGGGCACCGAAATGAAGGATATGTATTAAAAAACTAGGATGCTATAGGAGTCCCAAAAAAAGGTATTTATCGTGTAATGATAGGGTGTTAGCTTCTTTTTTTTATGTATAAAAATGAAAATCTTCTTAAAAATTATTTTATTTTAGAATAATTTACATTTTAGTCCCAAAAAACTTTTGAAGAAAAAAACACTCGGGGAATCGGATAAATCAAACATGTTGGCCCTTTCCATCCGGTGATCCTCATTTAACTTGTAACACTTGATAATGTGACCTTAATCGACTTGTGTGGAATCATTCTCAATCTCATTTACAAACCTGGACATTTATTCTCCCCTCTCTGGTTTCAACCTCTCAGTAAAGTAGGGTTTTTACCCTTGAACACATACACGTTGGTGAAATCATGGAAGAGATCCATGATTTGGATACCATAAATGTGGAGCTTGATGAATATTTTAAAAGGAAACAAATTTTCCGATGCAAAGACGATTTTCTAAATATTCTTTGTGAAGAAGACGACGACGACGAAAAAGATGGTGCTCAACCTAAAAATAATATAGAAGAATCGGATAAAGAGTATGTGGAAAATAGTGATGAAGAAAATATTGATCACGATTTCGACTATTCCACCCACAACCCAAAGGTGAAATAGGCCTTAATGAACCAATGCATGGTGAAAGGTATGAATCCCAACATAAACTGAAATTGTGTTTAACCAACTATGATATTAGTAAGGGTTATCAAATTCGTTTAAAAAATTTGATAGTGTTATACTAGTGAGAATATGTGGCAGTGGTCCAGAGAAGTGTCCATTCATAGTTAAGGCCTCTTGGATGAGTACTGAAAGGCCATTCCAAGTCAAAACATTATTGACATCCATACATGTGTTAGGAATTTTAACAATTCAAGGCTTATGAATCCTACCTAGTTAGCAAGGAAATTTGCGAATGAGGTGATCAGGAAACCTAACTTAAAATGCAAGGAGATGCAGATAATTATACAAGTAAATTTCATTACCAAATGTCATGGTCAAAATGATATAGAGCAAGGATGAGGGGTTTCTCATTAATTGATGGCAAATTGAGTGACCATTTTGCAAGAGTTTGGGATTGTGGACACGAGCTGATGAGATCCAATCCAGACAATACAATTAGGATTTATATTAATGTAAACCCATGTAATATTACAACATTTCATAGAATCCATACTTGCTTTAAAGCAATAAGAGAAGGGTGGAAAGGGGGATGCCATAGGGTAATTGGGTTGGATGGTTCTTGTTTGAAGGGACGATGCAAAGGAGAATTGTTGATTGAAATAGGTAGGGATGCAAACAATCAGGTGTATCCTATAGCTTAGGAAGTTTTTGATGTAGGGAACGAGAATAAATAAAAATGGTTCACGGATTTGGTTAATGATAACCTTGGATTGCAGGGTGGAAGGGGTGTGTATGTAATCAGTGATCAAACAAGGTAAAGTAACTATCTTTTTATTTGTGATTACTTGCTTCTTGTTTACATTAGTTTGTGCACTTGCTAATTAACTTTTCATGTGATAAGGTCTTCTTGAAGCTAGGATGAATACTCTACCCTATGTTGAGCACAGACAATGTGTCAGGCATATCTATGCCAATTTTAGAAAAGTTTATAGTGGAGTGGAGTTCACGAACATGTTTTAGGCAACTGCAAAATTTACACTAGAAGGGGATTTCAAATATAACATGGAAAGTATCAAGGCAATAGGTTCTCCTGCTTATGATCATCTCATGGCTATGGAACCATATTCATGGTGCATGGCTTATTTCTCTACTGGCTTGGTTTGTGAGGCTGTAGAGATGAGGTTTCTGAGTTTTTTAATGCAATCACCATAGATGCTAGAAAGAAACCTATGTTGACTATGCTTCAAGAATCCTAGAGGGTATAAATGTGTCACACCTCCATCCAGCGGCGCAAACGCCAGACTGTGCAACTTATTCATGGATCACAATCATTTGCATAGACATAATAATATAAATACATAGCGAGGAGTATAAATTCTATTAATTGTTCAAAAGAAAATTACATTGCATCTTGTTTTATCATTACATAAAATCTTGAAAGATAATGTGTGCCTTAAACAATTAGGCATTAAAATATAGTATAGTGATGAATAAACAAAAGTTCTCTAAGTAACCCGAGTGGGTGTACTTATAGCTTCTTACGTCCCTGAGAATAAATGTGTTCTGAGAATACGTCAACATAATGTTGGTGAGTTCACATATTTTAACTCTTAGTAGTTTTTATTATCAAAGTATACGTTTACAATACATAAGTGCTTTCCAAATTGCATAAAATAATTCTTTTTACAACAAAAAAGTATACATTTATAGTATATACGTGTTTTCTAATGTACTTTTTTATAACCAAAAAGTATGTGTTTACCATGTATAAGTGCTTAGTTGACTTTATATATATATATATATATATATATATATATATATATATATATATATATATACTGTAACGTCCAAAAATACGGTCCAAGAATTTCGTTTTAAATCATTTAAAAAAACCATATTTCATCAAACATCATAATAATAAAATCACAAGTCATGTATCTCAAAACAACGTATCAAAAATATTGTATCAATCACGTGTCAAAATGTCAGAATCTAAACATCCCAGACTAAAAACTATGGTGTGTGCCATTCAATCATCCCGAGCTCTTCCCTTGCTAGCGGAAGTCCCTGAAACCAAAACTGAAAACTCTAAGCACGAAGCTTAGTGAGTCTCCCCAAACTATCACATACCATACACATAATCACATAATACCATAAATTTGCCCACTACATCGGACCCTGCCCGACATCGGACCGAAGTCTGGCATCGGGCCCCGCCCGGCATCGGACCGAAGTCCGGTATACATATCACATATGAACAAGCATATAACATAAACACATAACATAAACATATAAGCTAAATCCTTCATCGGGCTTGCCTTGACATCAGACCGAAGTCCGGAACATATAACATATAGCATATAACTAAACATTCGTCGGGCTTGCCCCGACATCGGACCAAAGTCTGGAACATATAAACAAACAGATGCAAGAATCACGAAGACATTAAGCATACAAATGCTCCTCAGGCTTGCTCTGGCATCAAACCGAAGTCCAGAATCATATAATCTACATCGGGCTAGCGCCGACATTAGACCTAAGTCCGACATACACTAACATACATAAACGGGTCGACATTTGTGCCGTAGACTCGTTCCTACTAGAGGAAAATTCACCTTTCAAGTTGGCTGCTGAAATATCGAGTGAGGAATCTCTGATGGCTGCTCCAACGACTCCCCGACTATCATTATCACAATAATCACTTATTCAAAAACTGAGAATCCTTCTAAGGGTAAAATGACCATTTTACCTCTGGTTAAAGTCAACATTCTAGTTTGACCCAACTCGCCGAGTTGCTCCATCAACTCGCCGAGTCCTAGAACCCTGAAATCGCGATCTAACTCGTCGAGTCACCCCCTGACTCGCCGAGTTCCATGGCTAATCATAGTCGCAATTTGGCGAATTAACTCGTCGAGTCCCTTCACAGACTCATTGACTTCTACCTTAAGCTGAAACATGACAACACGACTCAATGCGTCGAGTTCCTCTATGGACTCAACGAGTTCCCCTGTCTGTTTGGGCCATCTTAACAGATTAAGCCTCTACTCTCCAGATCCAAAGTCCATACTTCATCTACACACTGGAAAAACCCTTTTAAGGGTAAAGTTTCCAACTTTACCCGCTAATAATCCCTCTTAGTGGGCTTAGCTAAAATCCTAGTTCCTTAGGACATAGATCTTTGTCCAAAAGCCTTATTACTCCAACCCAAAGCATGAAAACTGAGATCAAAATCCTAGACACCAAATGAACACGTAAAGTCTCAGAATTTACTTCAATGCATGGCCTTTTGCGGCTTAAAAGGCCATAATAACATCTATAAGCTTGCATAGGGCTTCCATGGCCATAAAGTTTGCACCTTTATGCCATGAAACCCCTTATAGATCCCAGATCTGAAAGGTAAGCCACTTGGGACGTCCATGTGCCAAATATCAAGATTCTTGAACCAACACCCTCATAAAATAGAACTAAGGAGATCTAATGAACTAATAGCCAAGTTAGAGACTTGATTACCAGAAAATGATGAGGATGGAAGGAAGTCTCTGGATCTACTATCTTCTCTTTGAACCTTCTAGCTCCTTCTTCTTCTTCAAGCTTCAAGAACACACAAAGATTACTCAGGAATGACTCACACACTCACAAAATGCTCTAGGGTTTCATGGATTAGGGTTTGGGACTTGGAAGCTAGAAATGAGGCCATAAGGTGGGGACTAAGATGCTTAAATAGAATGCAAAACCCTGAAATTAGGGTTTCACTCTGGCAGACCTACTCGCCGATTTGAGGTCTCTCAACTCGTCGAGTAGATTACTTAAAACCCCACATCCAATCTCGTTTCTACTCGATGAGTATGGGGCTCCCAACTCGTCTAGTAGCTCTACAAAAGTAAATAAGTTATAATTAAATACGTACCAAGAACCAAACGTTACACACACACACACACACACACACATATATATATATATATATATATATATATATATATATATATATATATATATGTATGTATATATATATATATATACATGCATACTTGTAAATCAAACAATACTTGTAATCGTACAAGTATATGCTTGGACTACATATAAGTACTATTCATATTTATATGAATGATTTTAGAGTGTAGTCGGTATTACTATGAGACTATAACCGAGCTATATGACCAGTTCAAGCTTTTGTGTGACGCTACAAGTGGCACGCCAAAATAAGTTCTCTAGACACTTCATCGACATCTTAAACGCATGGGCAATTATCACATGTTATGACTCGTCAGACAATGGTTGTAGCTAGCAACCACAGGTGGAGATGTCAACCCGTATAGATCTATACACAACTTCCTAGCTCGCTCAGGATTGATAGTTATAAGGAAAATGTCTTTACTATGTTTCTATTTTATGTTGATGAATGGATATCCCATGTAGACTCCCCAAGTTGAGCATAGCCAAAAGTGAGTGATTGTGAGCCTTAAACTTTAAGTAATAAAATTACTAGACAAAAAGTTTGACCGTACGTCATAATCAAATAAAGTTTCTAACAAAAATTGGGGAGCATAACAGCTGTTAATTGAGTAAAAGCTAGGTTTTAACCAACGTAAAACAAACAATTCCAAATATATGTAATAGTCTAAATAGATGTATATATCGCTTTTGACAATAAAACAACTATTTAATGATTTATAATTATAAAACTATAAATAACTATTTAACATTTATAATTATAAAACTATAAATAAATATTTAACATTTATATAACTAATAAACATCAATAATATATCGTGTATTCTCCCCCGAAAAACTTTAAAAAGTTTAAAAGTGGGGCCGTAAAACTCACTTTCGTTGTGTGCTTTAACCAGATCGGGAATCGGAAATCGGAACGAAGCAAACAACACTCCACTTAATGAAACGTTGAAATGGAGTTGTAGATCACGACACTTTGGATCTTATCCAGGCTGGAAGAATCACGTTGGAAAATTGTTCAGACTCACCAGAAAATGGTCGACAAAGGTTGTTGTTGAACAATAAGATGTGTTTTGTAGTGTTTGTGGGAGGTGTTAAGGAGAGGGGTGTTTGGTTCTTATAAAGGAGCTCAAGAGGGTTAGGAGATCAAATTTTGGGAGGTGATGGTGGTGGTCGACGATAGCAACTGGTGGCGGTTTTGGTGGCTGCCGAAGCCTTTCTCATCGAATCTGAGGTGCTCGAGAGTAGGGGAGCTTCTATAGAGGTGGTTGGATCAGGTTGGGTGTTGGTGGTGCTTCAGTGGTGGTGGTGCGTGACAGAAGGAGCGATGCGGTGTTTCATGGCGTCGAGAGGGATAGAGTGGAAGAAAGAGAGAGAGAGAGAGAGAGAGAGAGAGAGAGAGAAACGTAGGGAGAAAGATGATCTCCCCTTTCTTGTTTATAGGAGGATATGGTCCAAAAGATATTAACAAATGTTCCCCTCCACTGAGTGACAAGTGACACCTCTAGAATGGTGACGAGTGTCACCATCCATTTCGCAACACATCATCACCTCGATCTACGTCCAATTCCGAAATCTCATATTTTTTTAGAAAACACTAGTTCGATGTCCCATAAATTAAAATTTGGAATATGTAAAAACATGCACCGAATGAATAGTGTAGCTATATCAAACTCGTGTTATAATTTGTTTACTAGGTATTTTCGGTTGTTGTGATTCGACGGTTTTCACGAAAGTATAATGACTTCAAGGTTCAAAACTTTCAAAGGTAGAATCAAATACTAGAGTATTGTCTGATTCATAAAATGTAATCATTTTTACTTAACAAAATGTGTAGCTTTTGCAACAAATCATTCGAATATTTGTTTATGAGAAAAGCTTGTGTTGCACTATCGTTTTTTCTTATAATAATCTTAACTTTTACTTACGATCTCCGTTTCGACATTCTTTATATCCACAAAATCGTATTTTTATGGTCTATCTGTTTAGTGTGTTATTTGCACATAAATAAAATACTTAATACATAAATATTGTTTTAGTGTATCAGTTCATTACTTATGTATTATGAACAACGTTTTGTTTGTCAACGATCTAGATCCATCGAAGACGAAAGTGGTATTTTGAATGCATTTCTAAGTGTAAAACCTTTAATTACATAAAATGTCTGGAATAGAGTATATTAGGTCTATTACATAGTGGGTTCATGGTGCTTAAAATCGGAGAATGATCAGCTGGAGCTTGCGAATAGACCCCAAAATACCTTACGAAATATTTGATTTTGTGATATGTTAGAACAAGATGCTAGTACTAGGCTAGGGATCTTCAGGAATTGCAAGATAGAATTGTCTCATTATATGATTCCTGGTAGCCTAGGGTTTTTCCTTATTTGAAATTGACATCATTACTGCAGTTGCTCAGTGTATGCATCACGACTATACATAATTAAGATCTTATAGCATGAGAATGTTTGGTTTGGCCTTATTTCATGTTCTTGTTTGATGAAGGACTTAGGGTAGGATCAGGTATTCAAAAGTCTATAGGGTCCAACATTATGTATGGCTAGCATACACAAGTGCTGCAGGGTTGTTGGAAGTTTAATGGGTAGGTTGTGTGAGGTCGGTAGGCCATATATGAGATATTTAGCCTTCCTTTAGGAGTGAGGATTGAGCGCTCACCATGTTTACGTATATTGGTAGGGAATTATGATGATACTTGAGACAAATATGGGTAGGTGTGGAAGGTAGTATGCGCCCGTACTACTGAAAGCACAGGACCCATACGTGTAGCAAGGAAGTCACGACCCCTAGGGTTTTGTTGGTAGTTGGCTTTCCGTTGTTGCAAGGAATGTCTGATATCGTCCTGGTATGTATATTCGGTATGGTGGTCACGAGACGTATTGAGACCGGATCCGGGTCAGGATCGGGAGCTGGCAGCCAGGATAGGTCAGTATTGTTAGACGATCGTGTCAGGGAGCTCATCCGGGTGGAGGTGGTCGATATTGTCCAGGGTCAGATTCCGGAGATGTTTGGGTCTATTAAGACCGCCATGGTTGAGTACTTTGACGAGCGTTATGCAACCATTGCTGAGACGGCTGCCGCAACAACTTCAACAATTGTAATGGCGGCAGAGGGAGGATGTCACAACTAGCATTTTAGCTAGGAAATTCTATTCTCATTTAAACATCATCTATTGTAAGGCATGTACTCTAAGTGAAAATCATACTCTATGCTTAATCGAACCATCCATTTGAATCCGAACTCTTGATCTATGTTCAAAACCTAATACAATACATCTCATTTGGATTGAAAACCCTGTAAATCCCGGTTCAAGTTAATATGGACTAGGATTCTCTTATAGAGCCTAATGAACCAATAAACTTACAATTTAACCACTTTCGGCCTAGGAACCCTATTTGGGCTCTAATTGGACCATATTCATTAAACTATAGCATTTGGGCCATAATGGGCCTAGAATGTCTCATATCATTTTCATGGGCCTTATTGGGTCATAAACCCCATTCCTTCACCACCTTTGGGTCGTAAACCCATAAAAGGGGCCCAATGGGCCGGAAAAATATTATTTGGCTCCGTAAATTCGAACTAGGTCAAGGAATGGCCCAAACTATCTCACTTCCTTTTTCTCCTAGCTTATTCTCGGCCCATTTAAATAAAAAAAAAAGAGGAAAATGGGTTTAATTTGCAAGTGCTACCTCAATATTGCATGGTGGTCACCCATGCACCAAAGCCACCATATAACAATGTAAGTCTCTCATGTATCTAGGCAAGTTTTCTCTCTCCCTATCGCCTATTCAAAACTCACGGCCATAAGGCCTCCTCACCATCACCCTTCACTTTCAAACTCAATATTTCCTCTCATATTTTCCTCCCAAAACTCAAAGAAATCCTCCCCAATTCCGTGAATTGTGTGGGTGTTTCAAGAAGACATCATCAAAAACTCATCCATTTTGGTAAGCTACTCTTACTCAAGAAGTTTAACTTCAAGTTACACCTTAAAACTCTTCTTAACCCACATTATTTTATGATCTATGCTCTTAGAACATCTTAGAGCTCGAAAATCATCCCAAGAACACACCTAGGGCCGAGATCTCCTCTTTTCATCACGAAAACCGAAAACATCAAAGAAATGTGAGTTCATACCCCTTATTTTTTTATTTTCATAATGTTTTGGGGGAGAATACAAGTTATGTTGTGTAGATCTATGTGTGTATGCATGATTTTGTGTGTTTTCATGTTATATGTTGTGATATGTGTTTTATTTTTGGAGTTTTACTTGAATTTGAAGTTTAGCACTTGGATCTTAATAAAAATCTTGAGAAAAGTCTGTGTTATCACATATATTACATGTAAACTTGTAGATCTAGGATTTATACACCTAAAATAGCAAAAATAAGTGTTGTGTACAAACATGGATAACTTAAACTCAAAAATCAGCATTTAACAGAAAAGTTTTGGTCTAATCTTGGACTGTTTGATCACCTTAATGGAAATATTTTTCAAAACCGTTTTAAATGAAAAAATTTCATGTTTATAACTTTAAAATGACTACTCTCATGTGTTCATACGATTTTTCTACAATTTTTAGCGATTTTTACAAAACTGACTATCATATTTAAAATAATCTCAGACCAGTCTGTGAAGGTGAGAAATTTCACACTGGTTTGAGGCCATTAAAAATTATGAGAAAAATGGCGAACAAAGTAGATAAAATTTACAAACTTCAAGAGTTTACGGATCCAAAATTCGACTTACGATGATTTTTCTACAAATTTTCTAACAATAGGGACAGAAAAGCCAAAAAAATCATAAAATTGTTTTTAACTTACTAAAAGTATTTATACTTGTGTTCGATGCAAGTCTTGGTCTTTGAAAGGCCTAAAATGTTATTTTTACTAAAATTGGGCCTTAAGTGTAAAGTTTTGGCTTAATGGGCCAAGACTAGTGTCATTTTCTTACAAAAAGTGGGCATTTTATATCATTTTAGTAAATAATTGAGCTAAAACTAGCAATACAATATCAAATGGGCTAATTAGGTCATTTTTAGGTTTATTGGGCCCTAGTGACCCATTAATATGTTTGATAGGTCCTGAATACTATTTATTTGTTTATTAGGCCTTACTGACCCATTTACATGCACGATGAACCTTGGATACTATTTGCGTACTATTTGGGCCTATAAATACCTTACATGTGAAATGAGCCTTAGTTTTCCTTTTACATATATTTTGGACCCATGTTATATAATCTCATTTCTTTCGGGCCTGAAAATGACTTACGTGTTCAGTGAGACTTAGTGGTCCACAGACATGGTTCACTGGGCCCGGAATGAGTTTATATGTTTCTCTTCGCGTAAAATTCGATTAAGGATCTAGTGAGATATGTCGGTTGACACCTATTAAGTGTACGATCGTAGCATGTAGTTATGACCGGAGTCTCTTGGAGGGAGAGCGGGGATTTGTGTATAGATCTATACGGGGATGACACCCCACACCTGAGCTGTTCGCTACAGTTAGACTACATCAGTCTAGGGTGACGAAAACCTTATTCTATTTTCCGTCGGCGTCCTTAAACGCCAAGATAGACAAAATTATCATTATTTAGTATGGTTATAACGACTCACTAAGAGGAATTAACATTATGAAATTTACGGGAGACCATCCTTTCTTTCTTCTTTGGATTACTCGGATACATACTTGCACTGGTACTCAACCTCGGGGGTTGGTATGGCAGCATTCTCTTTTACAGACAACATAGGGTTGTATAGGGACATTCTATTTACATTCTCCTTACGTTTTCTGCTTGATCTTGATACAATCTAATAAACATTAACACACATGCATTATTACAAGATCTGACACAAACATACTAAATTGTTTTCATAAAATATAGGATTTTCTGGTGGTTACAAAGTTATACAAATCTTTTTCGCAAACATGCTTATGAACTCACCAACATTTTTATGTTGACCTTTTTAAATTAACTTGTATTCTCAGGAAACTATTGAAGCAGGTTGGGATGAACAAACTAGTGGATGTTTTGTTATATTCTAGTTCATCAGACTTTAATTATTATGGCATGTAATATTCAAACACAATACTCGATGTAACCAATGTACGTTGTTATATTACATGTGTGGTGATGATGATGTTATGTTTCAATTATATACTTTGTGATGATATTCCAATAATGAAGTCACACACAAGCCCCCGTACGTTTCCGCCGTCTGGTTCGAGGGTGGGATAGAGGAGCTGGTCGAGCTTTCCAATACCACGACTTGTTACTGGGACATATTATGATGAGCAGAGGGTTGTAGTTACTTGGGATCAGGGAGATGTTCCGTACTCGTTACATTTCGCGGGTTGAGCGGGAGAGGCTGGCACAGGAGTTTCTGGATTTGAGGCTTTGGGGGTTTTGCTTGAGGCAGGGGTGCGAGTCGCGGGGATTAGGAAGGGAGTGATGATTACGATCAGCTCGAGTTTTGTAGTTGGAAGGAGAAGAGTTGATTGATGGATTGGAATGATGTTTTCGAGGGCAAGGGTTGTGCCCTTTCAGTTTTCTGAGTTCAAAGGAGTGAGCATGCTTGTGAACCCTGGGTCAGGTTGTATTTCCAGCTCAAGGTCAGTTATTCGCAGGGGTTGGAAACAGTATTTCAGTGCTGGTGAGCATGGGTGGGTAGATATGGCATGAGTATCTTGAAAGGCGTACGCGATTACCGTCCCTACCCATAGGAGCTAAGGTCTGGTTCGCCTTGGATCTCTTGTATCAGGCCACAAGGATTGGTTGTGCGATCTATTGCACTTTTGGGATTAGAGACTATGTCTTGGGAGTAGTTTGTAGCCCGGTTTAGGGCAGAGGTTGCTTTAACTACTGCAGTTCAACTGTGGACGATTGAGCTGGTGAGTACGTCAGGGTGAGACACTCTGGATGTTATGACTTCTAGTTCCTGAGAGCGGGAGATTTGTTTGGAGCACATTGGGAAGAGGGGTATTATGTGGGAGGTCTGCGGATAGGGTACCACAGGATGGTTATTTAGCATTGTCAAGATCCAGTGGTTTTAGTAACCGTTATTGATTGGTTGTTGGAAGCACCAAGGGAAGTGGCCTGTTGATGAGGTATTGGTTGGAGCATCTGTCATTGAGCTTCAAGAGTTGAGTGCAGTGTCATTTCAAGCATCAGGGGCAGTCGGTTACGTTGGGATTTAGGAAGTGTCATTTGGTCTTTAGAAATTGTGTGGACTTTTGGGGTTCAACTAGCGATGGAACACTAGCATTGGTAACCGTTGGTTACCATCAGGTCGACTAATAGAAAGAAAAAGAAGGATTGGGAGTCCTTTAATTCTCATGTGCTTTGAGAATTTAGTCGATTCAAAGTGGGGGAGAATAATCCCGGGATTCAGAAGCAGGAACAGTTTTGAAACTGGGATAAGTTTTGCATTTCCGTTAGGGAGGAAGGCAACCCAAGTGGCTATTTGGTTTGAGGGTTGTGTGAGTTTGGAGTTCGGTGAAACTTCCCAGCATGTGAATTGCGTTTGCTTGGCGCTTGATAGCAGAATTTGGGGAATCAGGTTGGGGTTCTAATCATGAATTGAGTTCAGTTCGGGTGTTCGGTCGAGTGTGTGTTCGACTTTAAGGGTTTTTTGATTGATAGATTGAGAGTAAGGTATCGGGCTACAACTGTGTTAGGGAAAAAGTGTTGTAAGACTGCGGGGGTAACTGTAGCATTCATAGATTCTTTCATATGATTATGTAACATCCCAAAATTCAAGACTAAAAATTTATTTTAATAAAACATTACTTAAAGCAAATTCATCAATCCAAAACATAATCAGAGTATTAACTTCCAAAAACACATGTTCGTTATCAGAGTAAAACATTCCCAGGCTGTCTAATCTATGGTGTGTGCCATGCGATCAACCTGAGCTCTTCCCTCCGCTACCAGAAGTACCTGAAACCAAAACTAAAAACCATAAACACGAAGCTTAGTGAGTTCCCTACCCTACCACATACCATGCATAACCACATACTGCACATACTGGGCCACGCCCGCTATTCTGGGCCTCACCCCTACCTCAGGCCTCGCCCGCTACAACGGCCCCGCCGCTCCAGGCCTCGCCTGGCTTCGAGCCTCGCTCGGATACAGATCTATTTCACTTAGGCCTCGCCTGTCACTGGGCCTCGCCCGCCAATGTATAATAGCACATAAACATATCACATCACATAAGCTAAACATATAGTAACGGATCCTGTCCTAAGGCCTCGCCTATCCTGGGCCTCGCCCTTGTCCTGCTACTGATGAGTCATGGAACCCCTTCCATGCTCCTACTGATAGTGAGATACGGGCCCAGCCCACACTCACTCTTTCCCTAACTTGGGCCTCGCCCCTGATCTGCTGCTAATGAGATGTGGAACACCATCCACACTCTGCTATTGGTGAGATACGAGACCTCGTCCACACTCACCTCCCTACCAGGCACATACTGTTGGATTAATGTCTAAGTCCATAACTATAATTGGTAAGACTTGACCCGACCCGGCATGGTCCATTTGGGTTGCATGGCATCATGCACTTGGATAGACTAAATGAGAGAAATAAGACACTTATGGTTATTAATGTATTATAAGCTCTAGTATATTAATAATAAGAATAACAATATTTAATTAGTATTGATCAAGAATTAATTTAGAATTAATTATGTGATCAAAAGAAGACTAATTAAATATATGGGTTGATCGTGCAAATCATCCATAACTTATATAGTGGGCCAAATCTCCATGGATAATCAAGTTGGTTTAAACCCATAGGATGCTCCATGGATGCTCCATGGAGGTTACATAACCCATTGGTCATGGAAATGAAAGGTCATGACAATTAGGGTTTACATGGTGTAACCCTAATTGTAACACACTATATAAGCATCATATTATTCACCAAAATCGACACTAGTGTGTGTAATAGAAGGGCTAGCCGATTTTCATGAAGTGTAGAATTCTCTCAAGTTATTCCAAGTGTATTTGGTGTTGTGTGAGCCATTTGAGGTGTCACGCTTGAGGCACTTGGCACTCAAGCTTCATGAAGACATTCTACATCAAGAGGTATGTATTCTATCTTGTTATATTCATTATTTTTATGCTAGATTAGGATAATACTTTGGATGTTCATAATTGCATGTATAATAGAGAAAACATAGATCCAAGGTATTTAGGGTTGCATGTACACTTAGGAGTGTTAGAATGCTCAAAACTCAACACATACAAGTATCACACTGACAACAAGTTTAAACTATCATATAAACCATTCCTTGGGCACCCGCCCGCTATCATTGGACCTCGTCCTGAATATCATACTAGCATACTATGCCTAGGGCTAACCCCCAGGTCTTCTACTCATAACTACATGGGCCGACATTGTGGCCTTATACCCATTCACATAAAGGGAAACTCACCTGCACTTGCTGAACTTGCTGATAACCCCTCTAGCAGCTGCCCGACAACTCTCTGAACTCCTGCTCCACTAGCTCCCCGAGCTACCAATATCAAAGCAACACTTAGTCTAACTGTCCCCCGAAAGTCAACTAAGTCAACTCTGGTCAAATTCAAAGTCCTGGTCAAAGTCAACCTTCCAGGTCAACCCTACTCGCCGAGTCTGCCTACTGACTCGCCGAGTTCATTAGCTCAAAATCCTTTCATCCGCGACTCGACTCGCTGAGTCGGCCCCTGACTCGCCGAATCTACCGATTTCCGAGTCCTGACCTGTTCAACTCACTGAGTCCCCACTCAACGCACTGATCCGAGTCTTAACTTGAAGGGTTTGAGGTTTCGCGACCTGACTCGCCGAGTCCAAGAACAGACTCGCCAAGTCCAAGGCAATATTCAACAGACTCGCCGAGTTGTTCTTCCAACTCGCCGAGTTCCTGCCCAACTTCATCCAACTCGCCGAGTCCACCCATGTGACTCGCTGAGTCGCTCCAGTTCTTAATCCATACAGTGGCTTTTCGAGCCATGCAGGGGATCCAAATCATAGATCCATACTTCCAAAGCTCAATCCTCACGTAAAGTTGCAAACTTTACGTATAACTAAAGAGATCTAGGCTCAAAACACTCTAGGGCTAGGTTTAAGGACAAAAGGGCTTCGCCGACTACTCATCTTCTGATGCTTTATGACATATTGGGCCATCCCAACACTAGATCTGAAGTGGCAACAACATATCTAAGCCCCAAACTCGAACTGGGTCTCAAACAACCATAAAACCCCCAAATCTTATAACAAAAATAGATCTAGATGCAAATGAGGGAAAATAGCAGCTTATTACCTCTAAGATGAACACAAACTGAAGTAGATCTCGGATCTACACCTCTCCTTTGAAGCAACCTTCTTGATCTTCAAGTTCCTTTCCAAAGTTTCCTTCCTCCAAAGCTATTTCTCTCAAATGATGGAAGCTCACACGAAATCTAGGGTTTACAGGTTCTCTTGGATGACATGGAGGATGAGGGAGGGGCATAACACCCTTTATATAGGATATAACTCCCGGGATTAGGGTTTTCCTCGTTCAGACCAGACTCACCGAGTCCCCTTAGCCGACTCGCCGAGTCGGTCACTTACTCCTCGACCCGGATCCCGCTCGGACTCGACGAGTTGGCCCTTAAACTTAGGGTTTCCTTTCCTTTCTTGGTCTTCCTAAATTTGGGTGTTACAGATTAGGCCAGGGTGGACCAGTTTGTAAGATTGTGGCTAGACCAAGGCATGATTGGAATCAGGGAACGGTAGGTCGTTGGAGAGCAGGCAGGATGTAAGACTACAATTATTCTGGTAGCATTCAATTTTCGCATTGGATTCGATGGTGACAAGTTGTCAGGCTATTACAAATGGATGAACCGGAAGGATTGATGGAGCCATGAGTGGTGATATATCTAGGGCAGTTACTGCTAGTCGAAGTTTCCTTCGGAGGTTGCGTGGAACGACTGTAAGGTCACTCGTTGGTTCAGCAACCGGGCAGGAACCTAATATTCCGGATGAGTTTTTCTGCCAAGTATAAGTGTACTGTAGGGAAATTTTTTTGTGGCTTTGTGTTCTAGTAGGAACCTCATGTTATCAGAATTTGAGTAGCCAGTTAGGAGATAAGTGCAATGAGTCCGACAATGATTCATTGTGGGCGGTCTGTCAGGGAGCTAGACCATCTCGAGACTTCAGATGCCAGATTGTGTAAATGTGATCATATTTTAAGGAATTCGTTCATCTTCGGGTTTCATAACCCTACGAGGGTTGTTTACGGTTGCCTTGGAAAGGCTGGAGTATGCTTCTAGTTTTGGTCGTGTTGCTCAAGTTATTTGGCGTGTTAGGAATGGTAAGGAATGATTTCGAGGACAGAATCCAATATAAGTGGAGGAGAGTTGTAACATCCGTTTAAAATAGAGTAATTAAATAATAAACTCGGAACCCCGAGACGTAATTTTTATTATTATTTTATATTATTGTAACCAAAATCAAATAATAATTAGCGGGGTATTGGTTTCGGGGAGTCAAATGACAAGATTTGAATCTTCAGGGGGTTAAAGTGTAATTTTGGGACTTATTTTGTAAATATTTTCAGAATTTAAGGGGTGTTTGGTATCATTTGGAGTTATATTGAATAGACTCTTGGGGGTAGGGGCTGAAAGGTAAAGTCTGGACCTAAGTTGAGAAGGTTTTTGTGATGAGGGGCCATTTGGTAACTTTTGGATTTAAATAGAAAGAAAAGGGAGAAGGAGGGACTAAGAGTGTCATTATGGACCAAAGTTTGAATGGATCAGGTATATAACTTCACCTCGTCCAAACCCTAACCCTATCCATGTTTCAGCCGCCACCCTCCTTCTTCAACTTCCGGCATCGCACCACCCTTATGCCTCCCTTCACCACTGGTGCTACCACCATGCCGTTTCCGATCAGAAAACGACGACAGCGACCACTAGACGTCCTCCATTCTTCTCCTTCTTCATCTGCCACCTTACGAACCTCCAGCCGCCACCATGTGAATCCCTCATCTGCCACCCGCTACTTCGCCATCGAAATGCCACCACCACTGTCGGGAACATAGCAAATAGTCAGGAGATCCACCTAAGGATGGAGGCGGAACAAGAAGTGATGAACCACCGAGATTGTTGCATGAACCACCGAGATTGTTGCCCCTGTTGCCTCGAAATAGTTGAAGACGTAGTCGCCGACGCCCATGCCGCCATCTAGCACCGAAGACGCTGCTGTTACCGCCGTTAACCGAGGTTGTCGTCGCCATTTCATGCCATCACCGCTGCCGTACGCCACCGGGTGGGTGGTTGGACTCAGTTACGAGCAGAACAGCGTGTGTGTGTGTGTGGTTACTTGGTCGGAAATCGCAAGAGAGCCACCACCACCAACGTGAGGTGGTGGCTAGCACCTCCGACCACCGCCTGTCGCCACAAGGGGCGGCTGTGTGTGTTATTTATTATGTATGTTTATTTTGGATATTTGTTGTATAGATGGATCATTCTATCGTGGCCGGAATAATCAAAGAAAACAACCCGTCACCTCCGTGAGGTGGTGGTTGCCACCTCACGACGCTATTATGTCGCCACCAGCCCCCACCTTGGGTGGTTGTGTGCTTTTGTGTGTGTGATTGTTATTTTGGGATGCTTTGATATTTTTTTAGCCAAAAATCATAACCACCACCATGAGGTGGCTGCCGCCGCTGTCCGCATAGGATAGACTGCAGACCCGGGAGGGCATACTAGTCAGACCGAAGGCCCGAAGAGCGGTCAGGATAGGCTGAAGGCCCGCGAGGCGGTCCAGACGTGTCGTTGGCTTGAAGAGCAGTCCAGATAGATTGATGGCATGCGATGCGGTCCAGTCAGGCTGATGGCTCATTATGCATCTTGTTTGTTTATATGATATGGTTATATCTGTATGGCGTTGGTATTTTAGGAGAACTCACTAAGCTTCGGGCTTACAGCTGTTGATTTTGTTTCAAGTACTTCTGATGATCGTGGGAAGGAGAAAGCGTGATCATGCACCTCCTTATATTTTTATGATTTGATTCTGCGATACTCTGACATTAAACCATTTTGAAAACAAGTTTTGTAATAATTATTGGTTTTGAAATGTTTTAAAAAGTTTAAATTTGGCATGATTTTTTGTGGGTGCTACACCACCACAAAGGACGATAACTCTATTCGTCATAATTTACTGATGCTTCGGTAAATATGGTTGTATTTATGAGATTAAGCATAATTCTAATACTTTGAAAAAATTCAAAGAGTAGTAGAATGAATATAAGTTATATTAGACAGAAAGATAAAAGTTTCTCCGATCTGAAAGGAAATAACAGTACTTTAGTATCCTGTTTTATGATCATCTTAGTGATTATGACTAACAAGAGGAATCAGATATAGTTGGAAATATTTCGATTAAGAGATGAGTCATACTTCATTCCAAATAAAGTTGTAGAGTCATGCTCTAGTAAAAATAAATCATATCTTGAAACTCTTTTGAAACTAAGAAGGTTGAAAGCACCTTGAAATATGTGGAGTAAAAATGTTTTTTTTTTACTCTAGCACATATAAAATTGGAGCTGTGATGTTTTCGTTAATCAAGAAACAAAAGATAAACTATGACCTTTTCTATGAAATGTTTTCTTGTCGAGAATCCACACGAGCTTTTGAATATTTGTTTTAGCCCGTCAAGGAATGCTTCTTTAGAGAAAACTCATATGTCAAGAATTTAGTGGGAGTCATATTAAGCTTGAGAGTTCAAGAGTCAATCGACAATAATCCTTTTAGTTATCACTAGCACGCGACCTGAGATTGATAACCTATCGTGTTTGGTTGACACATTCTTATTTTTGTACACATCTAGTTGAGTTGGAAATGCTTATGAGTTATATATTTTTCGTTTAACTACAAAAACATATAACGTTGATCAATGAAAGTACATTGATCAATATGGGTGAGCTGTTAACAACATGGAAGCACGGTAGGCCCTTGTGCTACCATAGGGCAAGAAATTTAGAATACCGAAGTTTAGTCGATGAAGGAAAGCTAAATTTGAATTTGGTTTTGTCCTAAACATTGTCTTATGATTGTATGTTGGACATGATAGATTCACATGGAGGGGAACGTATGCACCATAAAATCTAGGCAGGGGCGGAACCCTTAAGGGGCCTAGGTGGGGCCATGGCCCCCAGCTTTTTGGACTACTAACTACTAAATACTATGTATTAGGGCCTAACCTGTGTTGAATGTGTCTCAAAATGAGATATGATCTCCAAAAAATTAAGTAATGAAAACAAGATATTATTTTGTTATAAAAGAGTTCAGAAAATTAAGGAAAGAAAATACCGCCTCTCATGAAATCACGGGACACTAGTGAAAAAGATAACTGATTTGAAAATATTTAAAAACTATTAAATAAAAATGAAACAAGATTCAAAATATTTCAAATGCCAAAACCAAAAAAAACTTATTTTACGGTTTAAAATCCTCTCAAAATCTGTTGGTCATGCCTACCAGAACACACATTAGCATCATCATACGACAATCATTTTCTCTATGGGGTCAGCCTTTTTTCCTGGACGGCCTCTCCGATCTTCGCCCATCTCCCTGTTAGTCTTTCACGTTCTCACTTCTATTCTTGCCCTCTAATTTGATTCTTGACTCTTCTAATAAATTTAGGTTTTTAACTTCACTGAATTTGCTTTAAAAAGGTATAATTTTTTTATTATTTAATTGTCATGTAGAAGCTACAATACTCTCTTGCTTTTGCTTTACTATGCTTTGTGTTTCCAAAATTTCAATTGATAGTAGTAGTGTTCTGTCACTTCATTTATGTCGTGATTTATCATTTGTTATTTAATTATTTTTTGGTTATTTTGTGATATAGAACTTGCATGGTTAGACAATATTTATGTGAATGAGTAATAAGAGGATTTTGTAACCGATAGTTTCTAAAATCTATAAGTCACATAAAGCCATTGTAAACGTAATTTATTTCTCATAAAGTTATTCCTTTTACTTAATTTTTTTAGCATTAAAGATTAGATCATGACAAGGGTTGATATTTAATAGTTCTGCCACTTAAATAACTAGTAATATAAAGAAATAATAATTAATCAATATCAAATGATGATGGTGATAGTGAAACTTGGCCGTTTGAGAGACTTTTTAAGTTTTAAGTGGTAACGTGGTATAATTTGTTTTATAAATCATAACTTCGAAACCAAGTTAAACTTGTTTATATTGTTTCGGCCCCTTCATTTGTAATGCTTGTGTTCCGCTCCTGAATCTAGGTGACAAAGTTTTCGCTCTAATTCATGAGAATGATTATGAGGAAATACTTTAACTGACAAATTTTAAAAGATATGATAAAGATATTGGTTGTGTTAATTGTATTATCAAATTCATAATATAATTAAGGCATCCCTCTTTATATTTCGAATTATGAGGAATGGTAAGGAATTGTTTGAACTTTCAAGACATATATCTATAAGTTCTGAAAGGTTAAACACACACACACATATGCTATCCAATGAAGGTGCATAAGCTTAAAATTCTATTCGTCTGTTTCTTGCCTTTGCTTCATTTAAGAACTTCAAAGTCTATCAAATGGATGTCCAAACAACCTTCTTACATGGAGATCTTCAACAAGAAGTTTTTCTAAAGCAACCTCCAGGGTTTGAAAGTGAAGAGTTTGCAAATCGTGTGTTATTATGCCTAAGAGATATCATGTCTGATAGTATAGGAAAAGATAATACCTAGTTATTATAATGGCTAAATTTCCAAAGATAACGTAGTACCTAGAAATTATGCTGGTCAAATATAAGGATATGCAATGTAGTTAGTTGTTACTCTGCCCAAATATTATGTTTTCAAATGACCATAATTAGGATATATATAAATACTTATATATATAATAATTATAAGATCAGAGATTATAATTAGAAAATAAAAGATAAAAGAGTATATTGTGATAGTTATAGAAAATCCCTAGGAAGGATTAAGATAAAAGATTATAACTATCAAATATAAGATAAAATACTTATATTGCGATAATTATAGGAAATCCCTAGGAAAGATTTAGATAAAAGATAAAAGATAAATACCTTAGAAAAGCTAATTGTTCAATAACAAAGTTTAGATATTGAAGCTATTGACATTCCTACTATTACTAGAACACACACACACACAAAAAAAAAAAAAAAAAAAAAAAAAAAAAAAAAAAAAAAAAAAAAAAACCGACTAAATCAAATAGAAATCACCCAAATTTTCTTCCATATAACAATATTAGATAAAACATTATTCGATTTTTGGTAAAAAAACTCAATAATCTCTGTCTTGGATAAATACATAAAAACTATAATCACATAAAAAGAAACATCATATTTAATAGACAATCATAATTTTAAAACCAATAGAAAGAAAAAGAAAAAGTTAGGATAATATGTTAATTTAGAAGTATTTAACAGAATAGAGTTAATAATAATAATAATCTCAAAAACCATGAATGTAATTATTGAAAACTATATTAAAAAGTATTGTCAAAAATAAAAAAATTAAAATAAATAATTTGTACACAAATTTCTTTTTAGTTTTATATAACAATTTATACTTAAAAAAGTTAAAGTGTATCACTATATTAACATAAATTGTTGTATATGATTAAAATATATTTAAGCAGATGAGATAATGACTTAAAAGAATAATATATTTTTTTATCTGTACACATTTGGTCACTGAGTTTTTTTCATCAACATTTTTCCCTTCAACTTGTTTAACTATACACATTTAGTCCTTATAACCGGTTATTTCAGTTAAAACTCGAATTGTAATATATAAACTAAAACCTTGAAATGTTAAAACTAAAATCATATAAAACAAATAATTTAAAACTACAATATGAAAGAAGAAAATTAAAAAGGTTAAAAAACAAAACAATTAAAAGACTACAAGCTTAGGGATCTATCTTGTAAATATATACTTTTATTTAGCAGTTGACATTTTGTCCTCAGATATCTGTTTTGTATGTAATGAGGCTTGTATTTGATCATCCAGTCTTATTATCAACATATGTTTCAAGTGGATCCAACTTTAGTTGTCTTTATGGTGGTTACAAAGATGGTTGGGGTAGATGATGGCTATTTTGCCTTTGTTGGCTCCTCTTGCTGCTCTTTTTTGTGGTTATTTTTCATGTTAGTCGGTGTGGATGTTATTACCATTGGTGATTTAATTTGCATTTTTTTCAGCATTGTAGATTGAAACTCTATGTATTTCAGCAATCTACTTTGATTTTTTTTCCATTTTAGCATTATACTTCCAAATCTTTTTCTTATTTTGAGTTGTAATTCATTTTGTTTCTCAATCGTGGTTTTCATGGGTTTAAACCTAATTAATAGTATACAAGTCAAAACATCTTATTTTTAAGTAGATTAATTAAAAAAATAAATGAAAATATCATCTCTTATATTTATGTATCTTCCTTTTGTTATCATTATTGTTGCTATGACTTAGAAAAGTAATGTCTATCACATTATCCATGTTAGTAAATTACATGATTTAAATAAATCAAATGGACTTGTTAATGATTTATATTACATAACTTAATTAAATCCAGTGACTAACTTTATTGGGAAAATGAGTTTAAAAAGAAAGAGAAAATATATGATAATTTGTTACAATCATTCAGATTAATCTTTTAAGCTTCCTTTTAAATTATTTTCGCATTTTCTAAAGTTTTGATTAACAATTTTATACATTCTAAAATATGAAAAATAAAAAAAAAAAGGAATCAAACAAATTCAAGTGTATTGATTGTGATGTTTTGAAACCAAAGTCTTGGTCTTTATTATAAGTTTAGAAATCACTCAAACTTTCTTCCATATACCAATATTAGATAAAACATTATTCGATTTGTAGTAAAAAACTCAATAATCTCTCTTTTGGATAAATACATAAAAACTATAATCACATAAAAAGAAACATCATATAATAGACAATCAGAATTTTAAAACCAATAGAAAGAAAAAGAAAAAGTTAGGATAATATGTTAACTTAGAAGTATTTAATAGAGTAGAGTTAATAATAATAAAAATCTTAAAAACCATGAATGTAATTATTGAAAACTATATTAAAAAGTATTGTCAAAAATAAAAATATTAAAATAAATGATTTGTACATAATATTTTTTTAGTTTTATATAACAATTTATACTTAAAAAAGTTAAAGTGTATCACTATATTAACATAAACTATTGTATATAATTAAAATGTATTTAAGCAGATGAGATCATGACTTAAAAGGGTAATATATTTTTTGATTTGTAAACATTGGTCACTGAGTTTTTTTCGTCAATATTTTCCCCTTCAACTTGTTTAATTGTACACATTCGGTCCTTATAACCGGTTACTTCAAGTAAACTGAAAAAATCACTTAATAGGGTAATATATTTCTCACTTTATACACATTTAGTCCTTAATATTTTTTTATTGCAAAATAAGTCATTGCAGTTTTGTGCACATTCAGTATATATGAACGGTTTTTTTTAGGTTTTTCTCACAACATCCTATTTGAGACGATCATTAATGAGGTATTCGGGGTTGTTCGTGTTTATGGATATCACGACCTCAACTGCTTGGTTGCTTAGGTTTTATGTTTTGAACGTTGTAACTTCATACGATCTTGAATTTTTACGATCTTTATATCCACATATTCGTATTTGTTCTGTTATGAACATCATAACTTCTTTATATGATCTTGAATTTTAATGATCTTCATATCCACATGTTCGTATTTGAGTCTACCAGAGCTTTCGTTTAGATTACTCCCGTTAAAAAGTAATATATTTTTACTTACATATATTTACAAAAAACTCATGTATATAAAGATCGTAAGTAAAAATATATTATTTTTTAACGGGAGTAATCTAAATGAACGTTGTAGTAGACTTAAATACAAACGCATGAATATAAATATCGTTAAATCTAAGATTATATGAAGAAGTTACGACGTTTAGATCACAATAAATATGTGGATATAAAGATCGTAAAATCCGAGATCGTATGAAGAAGTTAAGACGTTCAGAACATAAAACCTAAGCAACCAAACAGCTGAGATCGCGACAGTCATAAATATGAACAACCTCAAACATCTCATTAATGATTGTCTCACGTAGGATGACGTGAAAAAAACCTAAAAAAACCGTTCATAAGTACTGAATGTATACAAAAATAACAAAGACTTACTTTGCATAAAAAAATTGAGGACTAAATGTGAATATATATATGAAGGACTAAATGTGTAAAAAGTGAGAAATATATATTATCATGTTAAGTCATTTTTTCCGATTTATCTTGATTAACCGATTATAAGGATTGAATGTGTACAGTTAAGCAAGTTGAAAAAACAAATATGAACGAAAAAAATTTCAATGATCAAATATATATAAATCGAAAAAAATATATTATTTTTTAAGTCATTATCCCTTTTTTTGAACGCCTGAATTAATATATATATATATATATATATATATATATATATATATATATATATATATATATATATATATATATATATATATATTAGAAAGAACCAGCTAGGAGTTGGGACAGTTACAGGAAATAGACTACAAATACATAAGAACAAAGAGAAAATACATAGGAATTTAAAAGCAACACTAAAACACCTGATGGGCAATATCTAATTGATTGGAAGAGGTACCTAGTGTCCAATGAAGAGAATATCTAGGAGAAAGACAACAGCAACATCCAACATTGAATACCAGCCTTTATTTTAAGGCCAATTACTCATATCATTTGATGACCGACATGAAATGGTGTTTCACTGGGGCTCACCAAAAGACAACGGCCACAAAATTTAAGAAGAAGCCAGGGAAGAAATCAATTTTAGAATTGCCTAATATACTCAAGGGTTTAAGGCTTCCTTGAGACCAAATTTTGTGGAGCAGACAATCCATGACCAATAATATCGACAAATGACTTTACTGCTATCCCATCACCCAATAAGGGCATTTTTTTTAACATGAACTAGTCTTCAATATCTGCATATCCATGATCCAAGTTCGTAACTGATATCATCATCTCTTTATGCACCAAGCCTAGTAAACAACTTCAATGATACCGCCACCCCATCACTAGGGGTAATTTCCTCAATACTTCCAACAACAACACCTTCACATTCTGATTCGAATGAGCTAACTGAAATGTGTTTTCCTGCACTTAGGAGAATATTCCAATACAAGAGAATGAAAAGAAAATCAAAGAAATACTTACACACACTAAAGCTTATCCCCCCACCACCCAATACACATACGAAAGAATCAATTAAACATATAAATTAAAGAATATCCGGCACAACGTATATCCTATTTGATGTCTACCCTATGAATTAAAACACATGCTGAACACACACTAGTTGCGCCAAGATATGTCACCAAGAGACCCCAAAGTATAACCCTTTCCCCCACCCACCCACCCCCTAGTCAATGCGACACCAACATCAAATGTACAACCAATTAAAGTTGAAACAATATGAACAACCTGATTGGAACACCACAACCACATCAGAATACAAAAAGATTTTTTTCCTTTATTTTTTTGCCACATCCCAAGAGTATATCACTTACAATAAGCGTATTGTATTGATTGGATCGAAACACCAGTCCTTCCACCCAATTGACCTATTTTTTAACCTTGCATTTATCCATAAGTGTGATATCGTTTGGATATTATTTGCCAGATCATTGTGAGATTTTATTTTTTCTGAATGGGCCTTCGAATTCCTATAATTCCAGATGACCCATATGTAGACTAGCATTATTGCTGACTGGAGTTGAAGAGTGATGTTTGATGTCCTGTTTTCCCAAAACAAGTCTGTCACTGATGTCAGGGAGTCTGGGAGTGTGCACCACCATGTTTTGAGACTATTCCAGACATCATAAGAGATTATGCAATTGAGAAAAAGATGTTCTTCGGTTTCTGTTTCTTGCCTGCATAGAATGCACATGTGATTAGTACCAATTCCTCTCTTCAAGAGGTTCGCCCTTGTTGGGATCCGACCGTGAGCCACTCTCCAGGCCAGTATATTGACCTTCTTAGGGACTAGATTGTTCCAATCCCAGACTAATGTCGATTTAGGCAATGACATTTCGTCAATCAAAGTCCGAAGGGAAGAGACCGAGTATATTCCTGATGGTTCCAACTTCCAGTTCCAAATTGATCGTTGATTAGACTGTGATTTTGTGAAGAGCTCTTTAAGGTCAATGTTTAATTTTGCTAGAGTTGCTAGTAGGTTTGCAATATTACCCCAACAACAACTTTTTCGCTTTGTTCTGGAGGGTGCATTGAAACCCCCATATTGTCCATAGATTGCAGTGATGACACTCTTCCATAGTTCCTGTTTGGGTTCTTTGAAACGCCACCACCACTTTACTAACAATGCAAGGTTATGGGCTTTGAGACTACCGATACTTAAGCCTCAATTCTCTTGTTTCGATAGAACTTTTTCCCAGCCAATCCATGTTAATTTTGATTTCTCTGATGAGCCACCCCAGAAGAAGTGTCTTCTTATCTCTTCAAGGTTATTAAGAACTTAATTGGCGCCTTATATAATGAAAAGAGGAATGTACCAAGGCTACCCAACACCGCTTTGCATAATGTTAATCTGCTGCCAAAGGAGAGCATAGGGCTTTCCACTTTGATAATTTAGCTTGGAATTTGGCAGTCAGCCCACTCCATTGGGATATCCTTGAGATTGTAGCACCCACAGGCATACCCAAATAGATAAAAGGTAATTTACCAATGGAGCATTGGATGCTTCTGGCCAATAGTTCAATTTCAAGATTGGATGCTTCTTGGCATTTTGCATTGACCACTCTCCTAGGAAAATTACATCGTCCGCATATTGAAGATGAGATATGGTTGGGCCGTTATTTGGAAGGGTAATGCCTTTGAAGATGCATTGGTTTGTAGCTTCTTCCAGAGCAATATTGAGTCCCTCAGCAGCCAAGATAAATAAGAGAGGAGATAGAGCCCCCCCTGTCGAATTCCCTTCTCTAGCGAGAATTCTTTGGTTGCTGATCCGTTGACTATTATTGAGGCCCCGATGGTGGTAAGACAAGACCAAATCCAACTGCTCCGTTTTAATCCAAAATCCATCTGTGTCATTATAGAATCCAGGTACTTTCAATTTACACAATCAAAAGCCTTTTCAAAATCTACTTTAAATAGGAAAGCCTTGGTTTTGGATTTCTTAACCCATGAGATGATTTCATTTACAATCAACGGCCGTCAAATATGTTGCGGTTCTTTATGAAAGCTGTTTGGGTTGGGCTAATGACTTTGTCTATCATAACTTTTAACCTTTCGGCTTAGCACCTTCGAGATGATCTTATAAAAGGCAACCGATTAAATTGATCAGTCTAAAGTCATTACCCCTAAACAAATTAAACTGAAACTACAAATAAATGTAAAACACGGTAAACTATAATGGTTTACTTTAAAAATAATTATTGCCCATCATTCCCTGCATATTAAAATACTCCGTAATTATTATTTAATTATTAAAATTAAATAACCAAGACGGATTCTCACTTTCCAAGAAAGCGAAAAAAGAATACGAGGGTAGTTTAAAGACAAAACCTGAAAAAGCAAAGGGCTAAATTTTAAGAGGGAAGGATTTTAAGCTCTGTTTTTGAAGTGGTCCGTTCTCCTGTATTGGGGATGCACTGTAAGGATTTACGTTTGACTGCCCCAAGATCCAACAAGGATTTCATCAAAACCTATTTGGACAATTTACAAAACTTAGCCCTTGTGAATACAAAAATACAAAATGATAATTTTAGCTTTTAAATTAAACTCTATATTAGTTTAAGACTTTAAGTTGCCACAAACGATAAAAATGTGTTCCCAAATCAATTGCAGAACAATGAAACTTTTATGGTGAATGACCTTTTTAGACTTTTATTTTATTTTATTTTTAAAAAGTTATAGTTTGCCAGTTGTTAGAGAAAATGAATTCTGCCACTCGTTTTCACCATTGTTATTTAATATATTTTGGAAGTCTAACACTATTGATGTATATAAAGCAATGACTAGATTTTAGATAAGAAAATGAGAAAATGAATACTGGAGACTTTTATTATATATAATCATTTAAGATTTAATAATTTAAAGTCAGTTGCTTATTTTTAGAATTTTTCTAAAATAAGATGGCTCCATTTGTCCAAAGTACAAATAGTGCAAATTTAAAGAACAATTTTATGAAATGAAATCAATAATATATGATAATAATAATAATAATGATTTATCATATACTTTTGAAATATAAAATATATTTTATAAATAATGCAAGTTTAAAAAGCTAATAATTAATCAATTTCAAGAAATAAATAAAAGGAAATAAGAAACAAACTAATGATATAAAATATGAACCAATAGATAATATTAAATGTTTTGTAAAAGTGTCTTTAAAATATATAGATTTAAGAATAGATTAAGAGGGTGGATAGTAAATAAATATAAATTTAAAAATAAATTTAATGAATGTGTGATATGTCTATTCCAAAAAATGATATAAAATTTAATTTTTTTATGAAACAAGAAAGAGAAATACCATAAAAAAAATCTTTCTTTCATGGATTCACAAACGAGAGGGGCTCCAAATTGATACAATTACTTTATAAGGACTAAATCTGCGTGATTTACATTTGACAAGGAATTAAATGCGTAATTCACAAAAGCAATAAAGGCATGTGGAGAGTAGGGACCATGGCCGATGATGTGTAAAAAATGACGAGAACTAGAAGATAGTCTGAACTCCAAAAGCTCCACCACCACCACCTTCTCTCATCCTCCTCCTCTGCAACTTCTCGAACTGCGTGTTCGGAGCTCACACGACAGCCGACCGTTGCATCTCTCTCTACACGAAAACAGTCGAGTATCACCAACGGCGATCGCTCTAGCTCTCCGCAATTAGATACTTTTTTCAAGCTTTTTTTTTTTCGCACTCTTAAGTAAGCTGCTGTTTGTAGCTTCGGGAGTTCGATTGATCGTTACACGAGAATCGGTTTTTGAGTCTCAATTCAACAAGTCTCTGGCGTTGTTACGAAATTTTTTGAGACTAATTTCAGCTCGTTAGCAGATTTACAGCTTGCATTCTCTTCATTTGTGAGTTCAATCTATAGCTCATTTCATCTAAACCACATATAATTGTCAAAATTTAATTCCTGAAGATTTTGACACCTAGGTACTCTGTTTATTGGACAGGTGTCGGAGTAAAGTAGAGTGTCGTTGGTGGAAGCGCGTACATATTTCTCAATCTCTTTCTTGTTATTATTGGGTACGAATTTACAACACGCCATTTTACTTGATTTTATGTTTCAACGATACTTTTGTTGAAAAATCTACGCTGAATTCAAGCTTCTTGTTACTTAATACTTGTTGATTTGAAACGAAAAAGATGTTTCAACGAGATATACAACAATACAAGCACGAAGTACAAATTAGGGTTCATGATGATAAAAGTGGACTGTATATTCATGTCCGGGCAGCCGACACGATATATGTGGGGTCGGATTTACAATACTTTAAGCTTTTTCAAGCATTGCTCAAGAATTAGATACAAACAACCTTCTTTTCTTTGAAGGCAAGGATAATCGGATATTTTGTTTTATCCGTTATAAAACTGTTGGAAATGAAATCATTCCTGTTTCAAAACTCAAAAAGTATGCAAAATGATGGCATCAAGCACTACTGATCAATTAAATAAGTTCGATAATTGTGTGGGGATGGAATATTAAATATGTATTCGTTTGAAATTGGTTGAGGAGTCGCTTTCCAATTAGCTAAGAGGCGACTCTCGTAGCCTGAGATAAGTGGGTGAGGGTGATTTATTTTAATCTTTCTATTTTTAATACAAATCTCTCATCAACTCACTAATATATGTCCATTTCAATCAAATTTGACAATTTTGTTTTAATATGTGATGGATATTGCCTGAGATTAATTGTCGGTCTTTAATTGATCAATGCTCTCTGGTATATGCTTCTTTCTGCTAACCAGCTTTCACCTCCTTTTTATATCCTTCATCTGTATCGGTATCCTACTTGGAAATAATAGCAAATTAGCAAACATATATGCAGAAACAATGAAGTGTTTTTGTAAGTATAATATACTGACTGCATTTTGTTTAGCTTCTCTTCCTCCTTTAGTCATAATACTCATATTGTTAATCTGGCATGTCCATGTGAATCTTCATTTAATTTAAGCTTCTAATTAAGGTAGGTGTCCTTATATAAAGTTGCAAACTACAAACTTTCCCTTTTTAGCATTGTAATTGAGCTATAATATAACCCATTATTTATATTCTTCAGTGATAAAGAGCTTCTTTTCATTATATATGTTACTATTTCACCTAACGCATTGTTAATGAGAAATTTTAAGTAAAAGAGGTTGTTGGTCTACCTTGTGTTTGGTTATTTGGTTATGGCTACTCTTTACTTTTTTTAGCATGTCCATTGTTTCTTAAATTAGTTGATCTCTTTTTTTTTTCTATGTTCTACACAGTCTTTTATCAGCTTATTTGTTTTTATAATTTCTGGGTTTGTTTCTGCTACTCATGATTAGTCTTGATGTCTTCAGATTCATCCAAATAGATGAAGCTCCAACTGGAAGTTGCTTTGGCTTGCTTTATCAGCTTGATCTTGATTCAACACATCATATGCGGTTAATATCAACTCTAGCATTGTTATAATTCTAAACTAACTCTTGATCATCATTTTATCTAATAATGAAATTAGCTTAAATTATTGCTTTAATTTGAACAGATGAAGTTGCAGAGACCCCGGATATAAACAAGTGGACATGTACATGCTATGCAAACGAACTAAACCATCATGTTATCATTCCACCAAACTGCTCTTCTTCCTGTAACTGCATCTCTGGTATCATTTAACTACTTAGATTAAAGTATATACATATATATTTAATAATATATATACATTTACGAACAAAATGTTAAAAACACAGAAAATTCAAGTCAAAACAAATGGAAATGCACATGTCCCAGTGATAAACTCCCTGAAGTGGCTACAAGTCATGAAAGTAATTGCTTCAGGTCCTGCAACTGCAATTCTGGTAAATTAAATCATGATGTTCCATTATTCCTAGAATTACTAAATACAAAAATCTTACACATCATGTTGTTGTTCACAGGATCTTTGAGTGAGGCACAATCTTTAAAGAAGCAATTTTCCAGCAAAGCTGTATTAATCATCTTATTGCTATGCATGGTGATCACAACTCTTGCAATTTTCACTTCAGTAATGTGCCTCTACATATATCGAAAGCATACATGCCCTAAAAAACAACCTCCTTTATCATCATCATCTGATAAAGATACAAGTTACAACAGTAGTACAAACTTAATCAGCTACAAAACATCTTCACTCCAAAACTCCAAAATATACATCCATTCTCCTAAAAATCCAATCACAGGATTTATACACAAGGCTTCATTCTTGTTTAGAAAACAAACAAGAACTGTTCAAGGAACAATCACAAGCTTTCCATATTCTGAATTAGAAACCGCAACCAATCGATTCTCTGAAACTAATTTAATTGGAGTTGGGGTGAGTAGCCATGTTTACTACGGTCAACTCAAAGATGGTAAACTTGTTGCGGTCAAACGTCTTAAATCTCAAGGAGGAGGCCCAGATGCTGAAGTAACATTTTTAACAGAGGTAATGACTAATTAATAATTACTAGTTAAATATATATATATATACATATAAGGTTTTATGATATGATATTAATAATTAATGTTCAGATTGAACTGCTGTCAAGACTCCATCACTGTCATGTGGTGCCATTACTTGGGTACTGTTTGGAATATCAATACCACACAAAACAGCCTGAGATGCTTTTGGTGTTTGAATACATGCCAAATGGCAACCTGAGAGAGTGTCTAGATGGGGTTTCAGAAAAATGTCTAGACTGGGGGGCCCGCATTGCAGTAGCCATTGGAGCTGCTAGAGGGTTGGAGTATCTTCATGAAGCAGCTGCACCAAGAATCCTGCATAGAGATGTTAAATCCAGTAACATTCTCTTGGATGACAACTGGCGAGCAAAGGTGGGAATTGGGATTAATACTTTTTAATATCGTATTTGTGAATATTATTAAGTTTTGATTTTTAATTGTCTGTTGGTAGATTACTGATCTGGGAATGGCTAAGAGTTTGGTGAGTGATGGTGTTCCAAGCTGTTCTAGCTCACCTGCTAGAATGCAGGGGACATTTGGCTATTTTGCCCCTGAATATGCGATTGTTGGAAGGGCATCGCTGATGTCAGATGTTTTTAGTTTTGGTGTTGTGCTTCTTGAACTTATTAGTGGTCGGCATCCGATATACAAGTCACAAGACAAAGGGGAAGAGAGCCTTGTGATTTGGGTTAGTCATTAGTATTATTTTTTACTCTTATATTTTCTTTTACTAAAATAATAAGGACGAAGATTGCAATAATAAGAATTATTGGGGACCAAATTTGCAAAAAAAAAAAAAAAAAAAAAAAAAAAAGGATCAAAAATGTAATTTAGTAAAAGAAATGATAATTTTCAGGCGACGCCACTTTTACAAGATAGCAGGAGGGTGAGTAAGGAACTGCCGGACCCACGTCTGAAAGGGAAGTTTGAAGAAGAAGAGATGCAAGTGATGGCTTATTTAGCAAAAGAGTGTTTGTTGTTGGATCCTGATGCTCGCCCAACAATGAGTGAAGTTGTTCAGATACTTCTAACTATAGCACCAGAAAAATCTAAACGGAGGAATTTTTCTGTTGACCGCTTTCAGGTTTCACTTTGAATTTGTCTCTGTTAAGTCGTTTTTTCTGCCTTCTGAAACAAATCTTAATTTCTTAAATAGGATTACACCATTAGAATGGAACGCGAGCTTCAGCAAATGTCCAGTAGATCATTTTCGTCTGAATCTTCATTGCTTGTGCATACCCCTCATGAAAATGAAGAGCCAGTTACAGTTACGGTTACAGGTCCCGGTTCACATCGTGGAGATGATGAAGTCACTGTTGATTTAACTGAACCACGTTTTGAATCCTTTTGTGTGTCCAATATTTCATCTGCTTCATAACTTGCAATCAATTTTCATAATTTATTTCAATCTTTGGTTTATAACCAAATCTTGAAACCCAGAGTTTAAATCTCTCTCTCTCTCTCTCTCTCTCTCTCTCTCTCTCTCTCTCTCTCTCTCTCTCTCTCTCTCTCTCTCTCTCTCTCTCTCTCTCTCTCTCTCTCTCTCTCTCTCTCTTGTGTTTCATATTTTAAAAAGGAACATTCACCATTCATTTCATTTTTCTAGTGCCGCTTTGTAGAGAATGTGTAGAGATCATGTATGATTAGTGTAGTAGTGTTTGTACACATGTATTTTATGTCACGTTATAGTTATAACATTACAATATGGTTGGTTAACTTTCATAGAGATGATCTTTTCTTAGTTATCATTCTAGAAAGATATGTTTGCACTACAAAACCCTAGTTCGCACATGGCGATCCTCCTTTTGAGGGTATATTGGCATTATTTTATTGGAGTTTCAAGCTTTTAATCTTGGTTTCAGTGATTGGTCATTGATTTTAAAGAACACTGCAAATCAGTAAATTCTTCGAGTGCAATTGTATATAGGGAAAATGACACATACGATCTATGAATTTTTTAGGGTTTATCCTTTTAGTTGATTAACCTTTTTAGTGGCTTAAGAAGGGAACGAATTATGTTGCAACCTAGCAATTTAGTCCCTTTTACTTATTATACTCGGTAACCATGCCATATCATCCCAATTTGACACATCATCAATGACATGGCGAAATTGTATTTACGTCTTGGATCCAAACGACGTCGTTTTAGAATGTGAAACGTAGAGGCCACGTTCACAATGTTCACCCCACCTCCGTATAAAATGTGAAGCTTGTGCCCTAAAATTGCACAATTTGTAGCCTGGTTATCCCAACTGCACCCTAAACTTCAATACCAATCGCAGAAAATGATGTCTTCACGATCATCTCCAAATCATTGTTGGTCACCCAACTAAAGTCTGCACATGGATGAAAATGTCTTGAATGAAGTCACAAATGAAGACATGACGATCAATCTGTTGCAGACACAGTTGGAGGTGTCGCTTGTGAGGAAGAGATTGCAAACGACCTTCGTGAACTACGATGCAACATCACTAGAGAGTTGGACACCCTCAATCATGAAGTCGATGATGTTAGGGCAGGTTAACTCGATCTATCTAACATGGTTGCTGATTTGAAGAAACATTTGTGTTCATTGTAAGTGTCGTATGTCAACATCGTTTTGGGAAAAAACAAGTGGAAGAAAGTGAAATGGGTCCTTGGAGTTTTTGTCGTTGCTATTGTGGGGGGTGTTAACCTACAAGTTTTTAAAATGACAGAAGAACTTTAGATTATAACATTTCAATCTTGGGTTTCTATTTTGTTTTGATGTGCATATTGTTTATTCTCCTTATTAGTAACGCGTTTTGTTCATTGTCTTTTGGTTTCTGGTTGTAGTATTTAGTGGTTTTGTGATCATGTTGTTGTGATTATCATTATTTTGATGGTGATGGTTCTCGTATGTACTTAGATAGACGTGGAAATTCTATTTTAACTTGTTTAATAGATGTAAAGATGGAGAAACCCATGAATGAAATGTTGGTTAAGCTAAAATGTTCCTGTTATAAATGTAAATGTAAATGTGTCATGAAGTAATACGCATATTTTTTGTTGATTTTCTGCCTGGGACCACATGAAACAGTCAAACTTTTTAAACCATTAAAACATGAACCCCAATGTTAGTGTGTGGGACATGGGACAAAAGAGAAGAATCTAATACCCAGATTTGTCGTTGCCTATAACCCAGAAATGGAAAACAATGGAAAAGTGCTTTTTTATTGTATTTATGATTGCCCACTTTGGATAATTGTCTGGAAGAAATGAAATACCCCTAACGGGTTAAGTCAAATAATAAAGTTATGACTGAAATACCCCTAGTGGGTTAAGTCACATAAGAAATATTGAATGTAATACCCCTGCTAGGTTTAGTCAAATAAAAAATAATGACAGAAATACACCTAGTTCTTTAACTAATTAAAATGAGACTAATACATCTAAGGGGACTTTATGTAATTTAACTTATTTGATTGACTAAAATACCCCTACTTTAATACTTACTTGAAACAACATACACATAATATTGGATTAAGTGATTCGAATGACTAAATTACCCCTAAACTAACATTCACATGCCCTCTTGAAATATTTTTAATGACTAAATTACCCCGTACACACTAATATAAATAAGATCATACATATTATAAATACATACACGAATCCAAATATCAAATGTTAAGATTATTATAACATACATGAACATAGCAAACATAAATTCCCTTGTTCAATCCACATAACAAATACACAATTAAAACTGTAATTAATCTAACTCCATTGACGATCCAACACTACTACCTTCACCTTCAATTCTTTTAGCAAACTTTAGTTTAAGAATTCTATCTGACTTCTTCCTCTTGCTTGGTTGACATGTAGTATACACTTGCCCAACAATTTGATTAACCCTGCCTAGTTCCTCAGCTTCATTAACTTTCACCAGTTGCTCAAATTTGTTTACCCTCACCGCTTGCTCATATTTGTTTACCCTCATAACTTCATCAGTTTGTGGCTCAACTGCATCACCCATAACATCTTCTCCACCCCGTTGTATATTCACTGATTCTTGTGTTTGCATGATCTTTTGTTTCTTTATAACATTGGTTTTAGGAGGACTTGGCACTTGAGTGCAAGTGGTCTTGTTGTGCCCTTTCTGTTTGCATATGCCACAAGAAACCTTTTTCCATGCCTTTCAAACCGTGTGTTTTCCAGACCTTTCAGAAACATCCCTTATTCTTTTGATTGTTGGCCTGCATGACATTTTTCTTTTTAAAGGAGGCAATGGAGGTATAAAGTTTGTTGAAGGCCACATGTTCATCCTATTTATGCCACTAATAGACTAATTGTAGGTATTATGGAAGAAGGCTGCCAGGTACAATGGGTCTACATATGGCCCATCAGGTGTTACATATAAAAACGCTAATGTAGCTACCGAATGAACACAACCATACCTATTTAGTTGCTATAACATGCAACTGCATTCCTTTTTTGTGACATCGACAATGTACAACTCATCCATTTTCCTTTTTTCAAACTTCATACCCCATAAGACACAACCTGCCAATGCCTACATAATGTAATGAAAATGTTTAGAGTTGACAGATGTAAGGTATGTATGAAAAAAATAAGTGTGCATACCTTTGCTCATTTTGGAGAATATTCAATCTTGTTTTGATGTTTGGACAAACAGAATAATGATTTCATCCTTCACCTGTGAGTTTCATAGTGACCATCCTTTGCATCACATATATACGAATGTCCTCTAACATGCTGATAATAGGTTTCTTCCTAGCATCAAAAATGACACTATTAAAGCTCTCTGAAAAGCCATTCTCCACAAATTCACATGATGAATTGCGAACTCTAAAAAAAGCTAGAGACCAAGTCTTTAAATCTCTATCCATAAGATGTTTAATGGCTTCAAGATTCAACTTTTCAATATCTTTCATTACTGTGTTAAAATGTGCTTCAGTTGTTGCCTTGCTTTCTCTCCAAAACAAATTTTCAAACTTGGCTCCACTAAACTTCTTTCTAACATTAGCATATATATGCCTAGCAGACCGCCTATGTTCTACTGTTGGGAATACTTCTTTGACTGCCTCAACCAAACCCTGCATATGTACCAGTACTACGTGAAGTTAGAAATGTAAATATTTATTATACTACGTTTAATATTTTACAAACATACCTTGTGTTGATCAGAAATTACAACCAAACCACTTCCTTCATTCCGACATTGCAAATCTTCTGCAAGATTTTCAATGAACCATTTCCAATTGTCCTTGTTTTCCACACATACAATTGCCCAAGAAATTGGGAATATTCCATTGTTAGCATCCCTACCAATAACACAAAGCAACTCACCTTGACAAAAACTTTTCAGGAAACAACCATCCAAGTTAATGATCCTTCTACACCCTCCACGCCACCCCTCTTTGACTGCAGCAAAGCATATGTAAATCTTGTTGAAGTAATTCGTACCATCAGGCATTGTATCCGCATAAATTTTAACAGTGGGTCCAAGATTTGATCTTTTAATCTCCTCACCGTAAGACCATATTCTAGCAGAATTTTATGCAACAGTGCCTTCTGCTAGACTCAATGCATATTTATTGCTCTCTTACACTGACTCATACTTGCAATAATGCCAAAAGTAGTTTTCACCTCCTCTCTAAGTAATTTCACACTCATCTTTTGATTGTTGAAAAATTGTTAGGTAAAGTGGGTACCTATCCATCTATACGTAACAATTGATCCGAATTTGAAATTCTTTGAACAATTATGGTCACTAATTAGAGATGTAACAGCCCGGATTTCCAGGTATCTTTATTGATTGATTATTTTGTGTTTTGAGAGGGGACTCGGCGAGTTGGAGCCCAGACTCGCCGAGTAGGGTCGCGATTTTTGGACGCGGGATTCGTCTGGACTCGGCGAGTCCAGGATATGGACTCGGCGAGTCTGCGCTGTTTAATGAAACCCTAATTTCCCGGTTCTAAGCCCTATTTAAAGGACCTTATGGCCCTCATTTGCGGCCACCTTGAACCCTAAGAGCCCCCATTCGTCTGTGAGCCCTTGTGAGTGTATTTGGAGGCCATTTGTTCACCATTTTGTGTGTTATTGCAAGAAAGGAGGGAGAGGATCAAACTTGAGGAGTTGGGGAGCGTGGATCTGTTGCTAATTCATCAAGGGAGCCTTCTTGAGGTAACTTTCAGAGCTAAACTTCGTGTTTTGTGTTGATGTGTCAAATCTAGGGTTTCTTCTTGTATTTCTTGGCTTAAATTGGAAGTATGAAAGGTTCCATGGAGATATGGAACCTAGATCTGGGCTTTAGCAGGTCCAGGAGACCCCATATGACTAGCTTTATGTCCATCCTTTTGAGTTAGAAGCTAGGGTGGTCATATTAGAGGTTGTTTCCCCAAAATAAGCCTTGTACGCATTGCATGGCAACCAAGACTGAGACTTTACGTGACAAATAAGCTTGGGAAGGCCAGATCTATGAATGGATGGAACGGATCTGACCGCTAAGGCCAGTTTTAGCTGGTGCATGGCATGGACTCGCCGAGTCTGATGAACAGACTCGACGAGTCGCTTGAAGATTGTCCTTGAGGACACCCAGTGTGTAGTCCTGACCGAGTTGTGGGCGACTCAATGAGTCGCAGAGAGTTGGAAAGGTTTTGGCAGGTGGTCGAGTCAAGCTGGGACTCGCCGAGTTGTTCTTGAAACTCGGCGAGTTGAGTCGGGGTGGCCCCGCGACTCTCCCAGGTGGAACTCGTCGAGTCCGGGGAAGCACTCGACGAGTAAGAAGGGAATCCTATGGAGTCGGCGAATACGTCTAGACTCGCCGAGTTGCCCCTGTGCACTCGCCGAGTCCGGTCAAGTTGACCGTTGACCGTTGACCAGAGTTGACCTATGTTTGACTTCTTAGGGATAGTCAAACTTAGAAGATAAAGTGTTAATATGAGATGTACGATGTTATAGGGAGATTGTAGCTCGGCGGATCGAGCACGAGTGACTTCGGGATTTGCTAGCTTTTGATATTCACGAGGTGAGTCTTCTCACTATACTTTACCTTGAGTAGGTAATCAGAGTTATGTGTTAGTGTATGTATGCTATGTGTATGCTACGTGTTATACTACATTATTTCTATGAGAATTATGATGTGCATGATTACAGAGTTGGAACCGGAAGGTTCCTAGAGTCAGAACCTGAGGGTTCACAGAGTTGGGTGCACGGACCCATAGAGTTATAGCCTCGAGTGGCTAATATGTGTTTTATGTGTGGTATTTTGGGGAACTCACTAAGCTTCATGCTTACAGTGTTAGTGTTGTGGTTTCAGGTACTAGCGATGACCGTGGGAAGGCGCCGGCTTGATCTGTACACACGCAGGGGATTTTTGATATGTTTATGTGATCTTGGGATTTGTATGATACAGATTGGAATTTGAAACTTAATGTTTTTATGAAATTAAACGGGAAATGTTCTTTTATATTGCGAAAAATTATTTTGAAATTCACGGTGTTACAAGTTGGTATCAGAGCCTTGGTTTGAGGGATTCGAATACACCTTCGGGCGTATTTGAACTCAAACTGAGGATTTGAGATGTATTTTCAAAAAGAGTAAAAGATTTTTTTTGAAAGACGCAGAGCAAGAGATGTGTGTATGATCAGTTAGCGCCCGAACGGTGATTTCCCAAAATACCTATATATATTATGTATGATGTATTCGCATGCTAGAGTAGGCTAGGTATTGCTATTAGGACTAGAATGACCTGATTTGTGATGCCTTAGCCTAGGGAGAGGTGAGCTGCTATGAGATGCTTGAGAGTGAGTAGGTAGCAGCGAGGGACTTATGAGAGATTTATTAGAGAGTGGTCTACGCATGATAGAGTACTTGAGACCTGGGATCCGAAGAGGAGGACTTGGAATGTATTCTGGTGCGGTGCGGACAGTAGTATTGGGCCCGTACTACTGGAAGCACCGGAGCGGTGTGCAGCCCAAGTAAGAATCTTTGGAATGCCAAGAATCAAGGAAGAAAGAGTTGACGAGTGTGAGCATACTCGTGGGGATTTTAATTTATCGTATGTTGTATTTCAGAGGTAGATCATGGTGAGGACACGTTTGATGCCCGAGAGCAGCGGTACCAGTGAGGAGGAGATCCGCCGGATCATTCAGGAGGAGGTGGCTGCGGCCATCAGGGCAGAGATACCGGAGATGTTTGGGTCTATAAAGACCACATTGATCGAGACGTTTGATGAGCGTTATGCCGCTCTTTCTGAGGCTGCTGCTGCAGCGGCTACCGCAGCGATTGCTGCTGCGAGGCCGCAGGGTGGGGATGCGTTGCTGTTCCGTGAGTTCAGCAACACGAAACCACCAGAGTTTGATGGTACTCAGGACCCAGTGGCAGCCATGAGGTGGATATCTGATATTGAGGGGTGTTTCTTCACTTGCTCGTCTCCTGAGCATTTGAAGGTCCGGTTCGCGCTGAACCAGCTTCGCTTGGGAGCGAAGGACTGGTGGAAGTTTGTGACGGCGCACTATACGCCTGCTGAGCTTTCTGCGGTGACCTGGGAGAGGTTCACCACCATGTTTCGGGATGAGTACGTTCCCCAGGTGGAGAGGGAGCGTTTAGCTCAGGAGTTTCTGACCCTCAAGCAGGGTACTGAGTCTGTTACAGCGATCACGAGGATGTTCCACGAGAGGGCGATGTTCTGCCCTGAGCACGTGTCCACTGAGCAGGCCCGTATGAGCCGCTACTTGAGCATCTTGAGGCGGGATATTCGGGAGTTCGCTGCGAACTCCTCGTACCGGACATTTGCCGAGCTTCAGGCAAATGCCCGGAAGAGGGAGATCGAGCTTGAGACTCAGGCCAGGGAGGAGGCGGAGTCTCAGGGGAGGGATCGGCGACCGGCACAGTCGCAGCCGGCCGCCAAGCGGGCCAAGCCTGCTGATCCCAGACCAGGGAGCCAGAAGGGCCGCACTTGCGGAAAGTGCGGCAAGGGTCATGACGGAGTTTGCCGAGCCGGGTCTTGCTACAAATATGGCAAGGAGGGGCACATGGCCAAGGACTGCCCCAAGGGGTTTGCGGTGTGTTTTCACTGCAACCAGACCGGACACCGGAAGGCCGAGTGTCCGCAGTTGCGCGGAGCATCTCAGGGGTCTGCTCCTGCCGCCATCAGAGCTACAGAGAGTCGGCCTGTGAAGGTCGAGGCGCCGAGAGCTTGAGGGAGAGCCTTCCAGCTGACTGCGGAGGAGGTCCGTGCTGCGCCCGATGTTGTGGCCGGTATGTTTCCTTTCATGTATTTATTTTTGATGATGAGATATTATGCTTATATTGTATTATGCGTAGGTACCTTCCTTGTGAACTCTGTACCTGCTTTAGTGTTATTTGACTCGGGTGCGAGTCGGTCTTTTGTATCTTTGGCCTTTAGTCAGCATATCAGTGTTATTCGTGAGGCATTGAGTCGGCCTCTGAGAGTTTCCATAGCTGATGATAGAGTGATTTGTGCCACGGAGGTTTTCCGGGGATGTGTGTTAGAGATTTTCGGGGTTGAGTTTCCGATTGATCTGATTCCTATTGCGATGGGTGATGTCTGTGTCATTGTGGGCATGGACTGGTTGAGCCGATTCGGCGCAGTTATCGACTGCGAGCGTCAGCTGGTGACTATACGAGACCCTAATGGGGGGATTCTTTCGGTGTACGGCGAGGGTACCCGTTCGGGATCAGCTTTTTGTTCGGCCGCTAGGGCAAGGCAGTGTCTACAACAGGGCTGTAAGGGTTTTGTGGCGTATGTGATGGATATGCGGGAGGTTTCCGAGAGACCGAGATCAGTTGAGGAGGTCCCAGTGGTGCGTGAGTTTCCGGATGTTTTTTCCGAGGAGCTGCCGGGAGTACCTCCTGTGAGGCAAGTAAAGTTTGGTATCGATCTGGTTCCGGGGGCCGCGCCTATCGCTAAGGTGCCATATCGTCTTGCACCTCCAGAGATGCAAGAGTTGTCCTCGCAGCTTCAGGAGTTGCTGGGGAAGGGATTCATTCGGCCGAGCAGCTCGCCGTGGGGAGCACCTATTCTGTTCGTCAGGAAGAGGGATGGTTCACACCGGATGTGCATTGATTACCGGGAGTTGAACAAGTTGACGGTCAAGAACCGTTACCCGTTGCCGAGGATCGATGATTTATTCGATCAGTTGCAGGGAGCATCTTGGTTTTCCAAGATCGATCTGAGGTCGGGGTACCATCAGGTGAGAGTGCGGGATGAGGATGTCCAGAAGACAGCGTTTAGGACGCGTTATGGGCATTATGAGTTTGTGGTGATGCCTTTCGGGCTCACCAATGCCCCGGCTGTGTTCATGGATCTCATGAACAGGGTATGCAGGCCGATGTTGGATCGGTCAGTGATTGTATTTATCGATGATATTCTAGTGTATTCGAGATCTAGAGAGCAGCATGAGGAGCATTTGAGGGAGGTCCTTGAGGTATTGAGATCGGAGAAGCTTTATGCCAAGTTCTCTAAATGTGATTTCTGGCTGCGGGAGGTCCAGTTCCTAGGACATCTCGTTAACCAGGAAGGGATTCTGGTCGATCCGGCCAAGGTCGAGGCAGTGATGAGCTGGGAGGTGCCGAGGTCACCATCGGAGATCAGGAGCTTCCTTGGGTTGGCAGGGTATTATCGGAGATTTATTAAGGATTTCTCCAAGATCGCAGTGCCGCTCACCAGATTGACCCGGAAGGGTGTCGCATTCTCATGGGGTCCCGAGCAGCAGACCTCCTTTGAGACACTTCGCCAAAGGTTGTGCGAAGCCCCGGTATTAGCTCTCCCGGAAGGGATGGAGGATTTTGTAGTTTATTGTGATGCATCGATTTTGGGGCTAGGTGCAGTATTGATGCAGAGGGGTCATGTGATAGCTTATGCGTCGAGGCAGCTGAAGCCTCATGAGGCGAGATATCCCACACATGATTTAGAGTTGGGGGCAGTAGTGTTCGCTCTCAAGATTTGGCGTCACTACTTGTATGGGGTTCGATGTACGATATACACGGACCATAAGAGCTTGAAGTATTTGATGGATCAGCCCAACCTAAATATGCGTCAGAGGAGGTGGTTGGATGTGGTCAAGGATTATGATTGTGAGATCCTGTACCACCCAGGCAAGGCTAACGTCGTAGCCGATGCGTTGAGCCGCAGGGCGGAGAGCACTCCACTGCGAGATCTATGTTTGAGATTGACTGTGATAGCTCCAGTATTGGATGCTATTCGTGGGGCACAGGCCGAGGCTGTGCGACCAGAGATGCAGAAGAGAGAGCGGGTCGTTGGTTTGATTTCAGAGTTCGTTACGGATGGACGAGGGCTTATGACGTTTCAGGGGCGGATTTGGGTACCGTTCGTGGGTGGTAGGCGTATTACTTTGATGGAAGAGGCTCATCGGTCGAAGTTTTCGATCCATCCGGGGGCTACGAAGATGTATTTGGATTTGAGGAAAGAGTATTGGTGGCCCTGTATGAAGAGGGATGTCGCATGGTTCGTTGAGAGGTGCTTGACCTGCCGCAGGGTTAAGGCCGAGCACCAGAGACCGCATGGCAAGTTGCAGCCATTGGAGGTTCCCGAATGGAAGTGGGAACAGATCACTATGGATTTCGTCACCAAATTGCCAAGGACTGCCAGAGGAGTTGATGCAATTTGGGTGATTGTGGATAGGTTGACGAAGAGCGCTCACTTCCTTGCCATCAGTGAGAGTTCTTCAGCGGAGAAGTTGGCGGAGTTATATGTGAGAGAAGTGGTATCTCGGCATGGGGTGCCGATCTCGATTGTTTCGGACCGTGATGTGCGTTTCACTTCTAGATTCTGGAAGAAATTTCATGAGGAGTTGGGTACTAGATTGCATTTTAGTACCGCATATCATCCCCAGACAGACGGTCAGAGTGAACGGACGATTCAGACACTTGAGGACATGCTTCGAGCATGTGTGTTGGATTTCGGGGGTAGCTGGGATGCGTATTTACCCTTGGCAGAGTTTTCCTACAACAACAGCCATCATTCGAGCATTGGTATGCCACCCTTTGAGTTGTTGTATGGTAGGAGGTGTCGGACCCCCATCTGCTGGGGAGAGGTTGGACAGAGAGTGATGGGCAGTACAGAGATCGTGCTTCAGACGACAGAGCAGATTCAGCAGGTCAGACAGAGGTTATTGACCGCCCAGAGTCGACAGAAGAGTTATGTAGACAGACGCCGGTCCGAGCTTGAGTTTCAGGTCGGCGACTTCGTTCTCCTGAAGGTCTCTCCTTGGAAAGGAGTGATTCGATTCAGGAAGAGGGGCAAGTTGGGGCCCCGGTATATTGGGCCTTTTTGCGTGGTTGCAAGGGTAGGCCGGGTAGCCTATCGTTTGGAGTTGCCAGCCGAGTTGGGGCAGATCCACGACACTTTTCACGTGTCGCAATTGAGGAAGTGTATAGCCGATGAGTCGGCAGTGGTTCCATTAGAGGATATTCATGTGGATGCGAGTCTGAATTATGCTGAGAGGCCTGTGACCATCAGGGATCGGAAGATCAAGGTCCTGAGGAACAAGGAGGTACCTCTGGTGTTAGTTCAGTGGCAACACCGGAAGGGATCGGAGATGACCTGGGTGCCGGAGCGCGAGATGCGGGAGCAGCATCCGGAGCTATTTTCAGAGCGAGACTTCGAGGGCGAAGTCTATTTCTAGTGGGGGAGAGTTGTAATAGCCCGGATTTCCAGGTATCTTTATTGATTGATTATTTTGTGTTTTGAGAGGGGACTCGGCGAGTTGGAGCCCAGACTCGCCGAGTAGGGTCGCGATTTTTGGACGCGGGATTCGTCTGGACTCGGCGAGTCCAGGATATGGACTCGGCGAGTCTGCGCTGTTTAATGAAACCCTAATTTCCCGGTTCTAAGCCATATTTAAAGGACCTTATGGCCCTCATTTGCGGCCACCTTGAACCCTAAGAGCCCCCATTCGTCTGTGAGCCCTTGTGAGTGTATTTGGAGGCCATTTGTTCACCATTTTGTGTGTTATTGCAAGAAAGGAGGGAGAGGATCAAACTTGAGGAGTTGGGGAGCGTGGATCTGTTGCTAATTCATCAAGGGAGCCTTCTTGAGGTAACTTTCAAAGCCAAACTTCGTGTTTTGTGTTGATGTGTCAAATCTAGGGTTTCTTCTTGTATTTCTTGGCTTAAATTGGAAGTATGAATGGTTCCATGGAGATATGGAACCTAGATCTGGGCTTTAGCAGGTCCAGGAGACCCCATATGACTATCTTTATGTCCATCCTTTTAAGTTAGAAGCTAGGGTGGTCATATTAGAGGTTGTTTCCCCAAAATAAGCCTTGTACGCATTGCATGGCAACCAAGACTGAGACTTTACGTGACAAATAAGCTTGGGAAGGCCAGATCTATGAATGGATGGAACGGATCTGACCGCTAAGGCCAGTTTTAGTTGGTGCATGGCATGGACTCGCCGAGTCTGATGAACAGACTCGACGAGTCGCTTGAAGATTGTCCTTGAGGACACCCAGTGTGTAGTCCTGACCGAGTTGTGGGCGACTCAATGAGTCGCAGAGAGTTGGAAAGGTTTTGGCAGGTGGTCGAGTCAAGCTGGGACTCGCCGAGTTGTTCTTGAAACTCGGCGAGTTGAGTCGGGGTGGCCCCGCGACTCTCCCAGGTGGAACTCGTCGAGTCCGGGGAAGCACTCGACGAGTAAGAAGGGAATCCTATGGAGTCGGCGAATACGTCTAGACTCGCCGAGTTGCCCCTGTGCACTCGCCGAGTCCGGTCAAGTTGACCGTTGACCGTTGACCAGAGTTGACCTATGTTTGACTTCTTAGGGATAGTCAAACTTAGAAGATAAAGTGTTAATATGAGATGTACGATGTTGTAGGGAGATTGTAGCTCGGCGGATCGAGCACGAGTGACTTCGGGATTTGCTAGCTTTTGATATTCACGAGGTGAGTCTTCTCACTATACTTTACCTTGAGTAGGTAATCAGAGTTATGTGTTAGTGTATGTATGCTATGTGTATGCTACGTGTTATACTACATTATTTCTATGAGAATTATGATGTGCATGATTACAGAGTTGGAACCGGAAGGTTCCTAGAGTCAGAACCTGAGGGTTCACAGAGTTGGGTGCACGGACCCATAGAGTTATAGCCTCGAGTGGCTAATATGTGTTTTATGTGTGGTATTTTGGGGAACTCACTAAGCTTCATGCTTACAGTGTTAGTGTTGTGGTTTCAGGTACTAGCGATGACCGTGGGAAGACGCCGGCTTGATCTGTACACACGCAGGGGATTTTTGATATGTTTATGTGATCTTGGGATTTGTATGATACAGATTGGAATTTGAAACTTAATGTTTTTATGAAATTAAATGGGAAATGTTCTTTTATATTGCGAAAAATTATTTTGAAATTCACGGTGTTACAAGAGACTTGATTTGGAAAGACTTATCATCACTCATCCATGAACCCCAAACCCTAAATGTACATTTTCCATCACAACATTTGGCTAGCAACCGTCTACTATCATTTTTCAAAAAACATAATTGATAACCATTTGCAACAGCGTAGTTATAGAACATGTGTTTCGGTTGTTTAGGACTCTCAAACCTCATACCTATCACAGGTTCATGCTCCTTCCAATGCAACTTTTCATTAATAATATTTGGCAACTGAGGATAAACATCTTCATCGTCATCCATGGCTTCTTCCAAAGGGTCACCCACAACTGCATTCTCACCCATGTCGACATCAGGGCCATTATCCTTTTTGAAAAAAAAAATGAGGGATGTTATGGTTTTCCTAATCTTCATCAGCATTTACATCATCAGCCCAAGGTCATCCTCATCCTCATCTTCATTTTCATCCTCATCCTCATCCTCATTCAAATGGCCTATCTCAATTTCTTTAATTAGTCCTGCATCATCAATAACTTCTTCCATTATGTTATCAATAACCTCTTCTCTGTGTTCTTCCAACCATTCCTGCATGTTATTATTACCAAAATGGTCTACATACATAAGGAGTATAACACCACATGCATATGATATTGCTATAAAATCGGCATAATCCGTCTCATTCAAAATTAAGGTCGAACCTTTGGGAAAATGAATATTTGGTTGGCAGTAATAAAGCTTCTCATACTTTTTTCCAGTGAACCTTTCGATAAACTCATAACACCCGTTCTTGTCTATGCTTGCGAAATCGATGTCCGACAAGGCGACAACCTCTGAGTATTCCCCCCGGTGTAGCGTATGGGGTATTTTGCGAAGATTCCTTGGAAATTCACGTCGACTTGGATGAATAAGGGATCCGTGTTTGAGGTTTGAGGAGACGAAATAAAGTAAGGGTTTAACAAAAAAGATGGAAATTGTGAACAGTAGATGGGAAAATATCTCATTTAAGTAAAGTTATTAATAAATGACATGTCATACAGTCAACAAGCCAAGGGGTTTAAGTAACACAGGTGACATAAATATGACCGGCTGGCCCCTTCACAATTGACATAATGACGTAACCGACCCGACAAAATAAAGTTTGTTCCATCATTAAGCCACTAAAAAAGTTAAGTGACTAAAAGGGTAAACCCTAGAAAGTTCATAGGTCCTATGTGTCATTTACCCTTATATATATATATATATATATATATATATATATATATATATATATATATATATATATATATAAAGAGAGAGAGAGAGAGAGAGAGAGAAAAGGGGTAAGTTCAACTGAGAAAATAAAAAAGGTTGAGAACGAGAGAATCGTTCACAGCCAATCAGTTATTATTGACGTAAAACGCTCTGACGTATCGGGCGGACGAAGGATGAATAATATTCATATATTCATATAAATATAAGTCTATTCATATATGAATACACCACCGCCGCCGCCACCACCATAACCTCTACAACCGCTACCTTCGCTACTACCCACCGCCGCTATATTCATATATGAACAATCATTTCCGTTATACTTTTAATATATGAATATGATCTGTTGCACTAGCCTGATACGCTGGAGCGCTTAAGCGTCAGATTCGAAATGGGTGACTCAGATTCATTCATTCATTCTTAACCTTTTCTCTCTCTCTCTCTCTCTCTCTCTATATATATATATATATATATATATATATATATATATATATATATATATATATATATAGTTAAAGAGAGGTGGGAGCACAACAACACTCTGATCAACTTCCAACTCCTATATTACTTCTAAACTTGCATGAAACAAAAGACAAAGAAATAATATATATTCCACAATCCTAGATGGGTATGAGCACATTTTGTTGAAGAACTTATTGTTTTTCGCTTTCCAAATGATCTAGAGTAAATTTTAAAATATTGAAATGGTAATCTTATGTTTTCGAGGGCAGTTACCCCAAGATGTTGCGGAACCAATGAAATTAGTCATATTAGAAAATTGTCAATCAAAGATATCACACCATTTAAGAACCCACTCCCTAGCTGCCTTAGCATAGCTACATCTAATAAGAGTATGATCTATTGTGTCATTAACCTCACCACAAAGAGCATATAAATGATGTTGATTGGACGTTTATGATCAAGGGTTCCATCCATAGGGATTCTTCCTAACATAGCCGTCCAACAAAGCATCACACCTTTAACGAGATTATTTTTTACTAAGAGTGTAGCACCTGGTTCCTGGTATGTAAGATATATCTGAGTATTTTGTATTTTGGCCTTGGACTCGGCGAGTTGGAGGCCCGACTCGCCGAGTAGAGACGAGACTTGGGGCGCGGTTAAGTTGGCGACTCGGCGAGTCCATATTATGGACTCGGCGAGTCCGCGCTGTCTGATGAAACCCTAATTTCCAAGGGTACGCACCTTATTTAAACGACCATTTGCGCCCCAAATCCTCCCCATTCACCCTCGAAAACTCTCCATACGTTCTAGCTCTTGTTCTTGTGAGTTTGAGGCTTTTTACTGTGTTTTCTTGAAGAATTTGAGAAGGAAGTGGAGTAGATCAAGAGGAAGGGAAGGAAGCCAAGCATCTTCGTGTTCTCTCAGTAGTTTCTTGGAGGTATAACTCGTTTTCCCTCTGTTTCTATGCTTATTACTCCATTAAAGACCTCCTTGAACCATGTCCCAAGCTTGGTTGTGCATTGTTGGTTGATTCAAGTTGCTAGCCTTTAGATCTAGACCCTATTCAGTCCCTGGAGCTTGGATCTACTGCCTTTATGGAGTCATATTGCACACAAGCCCTAGATCTACCCCTTTTGGTGCACTTTAAGCCTTAAAACCTTTATTGGTGATGATCTACACGTAAAGTTGGAAGCTTTGCGTGTAAACCAGGCCCTAGGAGCCCAGATCTGTGGATAGCATAAGCTGGATTCAAGCAAAATCGACCATATAGAGACTGCATGGTAGCGACTCGGCGAGTCTGCTCGCGAGTCTCCGAGTTTGTCCCCTTTTCGTTGTGTCGAGTAGAGTAGTGAGTCACGGGGTGTGACTCAGTGAGTTGGAAGCCGAACTCATCCATGAAGGAACTCGGCGAGTCATTGCCCTGACTCGGCGAGTTCAAGGCAATCTCCTTAGATCAAGATCAGACTCGGCGAGTTGTTCATACAACTCGGCGAGTCGCAGCATAAGTGTTCATCGGATGAAGATGAACTCAGCGAGTTGTTCATACAACTCGGCGAGTAGGATGAAGGACTTGAACATCAGTTTGGAAGGAGAACTCGTCGAGTCAACGCCTAACTCAACGAGTAGAAACGGGATCCAGGTCAGTCGATTGGACAGGGACTCGGCGAGTTGGCGAGCTAACTCGGCGAGTCGGGTCAACTGAAAGTTGACTCTGACTTTGACTTAGGGCATGATCAGGGGTAAAATGGTCATTTTACCTAAAGGACAGTTAGCAGTGTTTGATTGAGTATGTTGTGGGAATTACAGCCGGAGGATTTCCGGAGCAGCAGCAGCAGCAGTAGACAGTCAGTTCCCGATCAGATCAGCAGCTACTTCGAGGTGAGTTACCTTCCAGTAACGGTGGGTCTACGACCACAATGCCGGCCCACCAGTAGGAGTCATATGATTAGATGATTGTCTTTGTGATATCATCTAGGTTGCTACTACCTGATATGTTATATGCTAGCATGATATGTTATGTGTGATAGAAATAGAGATCGGTTGTTAGGACCGAAGGGTAGTGCAGACACCCCAGAAATGTCTGGCAGTACGTGATGATATGTTTGTATGCTAGCTTGTTATGTTATATGCGATAGAGGTAGTAGGAGGGGACAAGTCCCCGAGTTCGGTTGTTAGGACCGAAGGGTAGCCCAGACACCCCAGATATGTCTGATAATATGTTATGTATGATATATGTGTAAGTAGTAGTAGGGGTGAAATAGTCCTCGAGGATCGGTTGTTAGGACCGATGGGTAGTCAGCGCCCCAGAATAGCTTGACACGGGTAGTCAGCATCCCAGAATGGCTTGACACGGGTAGGACGGCACCCCAGAATGGCCGCACGGGTAGTCGGCATCCCAGAATGGCCGTACCGGGTAGTCAGGCACCCCAGAATAGTCTGGCAGTATGTATGTTATGTGTTTGTATGGTATGTGGTACGATGGGGGAACTCACTAAGCTTTGTGCTTACAGTTTACAGTTTTGGTTTCAGGTACCTCTTCATCAAAGGGGAAGGAGCTGGCGCGGTAGCGGCACATCATGCACACACTAGTTTCCGCATTTACTAGCTTTCTCTGGGATTTATACTTTGATATTTCGATTGGTTGTATGACTTGGCTTTTAGACATGGTTTACGTTGTGATGTGGTTTGATCAAACAATGTTTTTAATTAATAACGTTTTCTAAAGTAATGTTTTAAAAACGAAATTTTTGGACGTGAAAATTGGGTCGTTACAAGTTGGTATCAGAGCTCTGGTTTGAGGGATTCGGACACACCTTCGGAGGTGTCTGAACTCAAATCGTGGGATTAAGAGATTTTCCAAAAAAAAAAGAAAAAGAAAATGTTTTCTAAGGATTGAGAAAAGAGTTTTGAGAAAGAACGAAGTGTGTGATGTGCGCAACCGGCCGAGCTCAAGTAAGTATTCCCCAAAGTACCCATACAAGTTTATGCTATGTTTATCAGCTTTTGTAGAACAGCATGCTAGAATAGGACTAAGGATCTAGGAGTGATGCCTTATGTGCCTGTTTTATATGTTTCAGCTGTATGAGAAATTGCATGCTAGTGTTGAGTAGGCAGCAAGTAGGATAGCCTGATTAGGTTATGCCTGATAGTATGAACTTAGCATTGTATGCTAGTACATGTTCCTGTAAGCAGATAGAGTTGATTGAGATTGTTACCCTTGTCTGAATGTTGCTTGCTTCGTGCTTGGTGAGAATTTGAATAATGGGAGTTAGCCATTAGGTGAATACGTCATGTCTATGTGATCAGGGTTGAATAATCTTAGAGTGCTGGATTTGATCCTATTGCGCAGCTCTTGTTTGAGTCCAACCGTTGTAGGGACGAGTCTGTTACTCGAAGGATTATCTGAGCCTCATCACATATGATGGTATTAAGGTAATGGCTAATTGGCATTACAAGGAGGCCTGCAGCAGCTGAGGACTGGATGGAGTAGAGTCATAGATTTCCCTAGGGCAAGCCTAGGATGAGTATAGCGGAGGACAGCAATAGTGAAAGGGATCTGGTGGATTCGAGGCAGTCCTTGAAGAAGGTACGGATAGATGTGGAAGGTAGTATGGGCCCGTACTACTGAAAGCAGAGGATCCGTACCCGAACCAAGGAAGGCCAAGATGAGACCAGGGAACTTGTAGTAGATGTGATCCCTCAAGAAGTATTAGTATCACTAATAAGTGTTATGTATGTATTGCAGAATGGTGGTACTTCGATCGAGGCTGATAGATGGCGGTTCAGGAGAGGGGTCAGGTTCGGGATCAGGTTCCGAGCCGGTAGATGAGGGACTACGCGAGTTCATCGCGTCAGAGATCACCAGGGGTATCCTTGAGTCGACCCCCATTATCTTCGGGTCAATCAAGGAAGGGATCATCGAGTTGATGGAGGATCGCCTCAGGGCGTTCAGGAGTGACATGGCATCTGGCCAGTTGGGATCTCGCACGCTGTCCTTTAAGGACTTCAGGGGCAGTGGTGCGCCGGATTTCCATGGGGTGAAAGACCCCATTGCTGCCAGGCGATGGATTGCGGACATCGAGTCTGCACAGTTGACTATCTTCTGCTCCGAGGGGTCGAAGGTGAGGTATGCAGCAGGGTGTTTACGAGACCGAGCTCGAGATTGGTGGGAGTCAGTGGGTGACTCGTTAGGAGCCTCAGCTATCAAGGCTACGACCTGGTCGGACTTTGTGACCAGGTTTAGGGCAGAGTTTGCGCCGACTGTCGAGCTTCAGCAGCTGGCCGGGGAGTTTTTGGACATGAGACAAACGACGGAGACTGTGGCGGAGATCACTGCCAAGTTCCGAGAGAGGGCACTGTTGGTGCCCCAGTATGCGGGCGATGAGGACATGAGGAGGACCCGTTATCATGACATGCTCTGGGCTGACATCCGGGAGCACGTTAGTTTTTCAGCTTGCCCTACCTTGGACTCCATGATTGCCAGGGCGAGGGAGAGGGAGATAGATTTGGAGCATATCCGGAAACGGAAGTCAGAGGAGGGACAGACAGGAGGGGCTTCGGGGAAGAAGCCCAAGGGATCAGATGGTAGGCCGAATGGCCAGTCAGGACCGAGCCGCTGCCGGAAATGCGGCAGGCCTGATGAGGGGGCATGTAGACTGGGATCGTCAGGCTGCTATAAGTGCGGCAAGACGGGGAATTTTAGCAGGGATTGTACCGCCCCTGCACCTGTGTTACAGACATCAGAGTTGCTGTGTTTCCACTACAACCAGAGAGGCCACAAGAAGGCCAATTGTCCCCAGTTGACAGCTACAACATCGGTGAAGGCGCCAGCTCCAGCGACCTTGCGGATCACAGATGGCCGGCAGGGCAAGGCAGAGGCTCCAGTGGTGAGGAGTCGGGCATTTCAGCTGACCGCTGAGGAGGCACGCGCAGCACCCGATGTGGTGACGGGTATGATTCTTTCCCTCTCATTTATTTATATGATGTTATGATATTGATATGTGCTTGGTATATGTAAATATGTGTTAGGATCGTTCCATGTGAACGGTATCCCAGTTCAGGTGTTGTTCGACTCGGGTGCATCCCGTTCATTTGTGTCCCTTGCGCTTAACAAGAAGTTTCCTGAGTCTTTGGGCGTGTTAGATTGTCCTTTAGATGTAGAAATTGTTGATGATAGATCGATGCGAGCATCGATGGTGTTTCGGGATTGCGTATTGCGTTTGTTTGAGGAGCGCTACTTGGTAGACTTGGTTCCCATTCCGTTGCGTAGGAACAAGGTGATTATAGGCATGGATTGGTTGAGCCCTAATGGGGCGGTGATAGATTGCGCACAGCAGCTAGTGCGAGTCCGGACCCCAGGTGGGGGAGAGTTAGTGATTCATGGCGAGAGGCCACAGTGTGGACCCTCAATCTATTCAGCAGCGAGGGCTAGACGATACCTTCAGCAGGGATGCGCAGGATATGTCGCGTACATGATGGATACCCGGGAGGCGGGTAAGGCGACAGTGAGCGAGGTTCCAGTGGTGCGGGATTTCGCAGATGTCTTCCCAGAGGAGCTTCCTGGAATACCTCCGAAGCGACATGTAGAGTTCAGGATTGACCTCGTTCCTGGTGCGGCTCCGATAGCCAAGGCATCATATCGGCTGGCTCCTCCTGAGATGCAGGAGTTGTCTACGCAGCTGCAGGAGCTGCTAGACAAGGGATTCATTAGACCGAGCAGTTCACCCTGGGGAGCCCCGATCCTGTTTGTGAAGAAGAAGGACGGGTCGCATCGGATGTGTATAGATTATCGGGAGCTGAACAAGGTAACGATGAAGAACCGTTACCCACTCCCGAGGATTGATGATCTCTTTGATCAGTTGCAGGGAGCATCTTGGTTCTCCAAGATTGATTTGCGTTCAGGCTATCATCAGGTGAGGGTTAGAGAGGAGGACACACAGAAGACCGCGTTTCGGACGCGTTATGGCCATTATGAGTTCATGGTGATGCCGTTTGGGCTCACCAATGCTCCTGCCGCGTTCATGGACCTCATGAACCACGTATGCAGGCTGATGCTAGACCGGTCTGTGATAGTTTTCATTGACGACATCTTGGTTTATTCCAAGACATAGGAAGAGCATGAGGAGCATCTGAGTGAGGTATTGGAGACCCTGAGGAGGGAGAGCTTGTACGCCAAGTTCTCCAAATGTGAGTTTTAGTTGCGCGAGGTGCAGTTCCTTGGACACCTCGTCAACCAGAACGGGATTTCAGTAGACCCGTCCAAGGTGGAGGTCATGATGAGGTGGGAGGTTCCGAAGTCTCCATCCGAGATTCGGAGTTTCCTAGGATTGGCAGGCTACTATCGGAGATTCATTCGGGATTTCTCCAAGATAGTCGTACCCCTGACACAGTTGACTAGGAAGGTCGTGGTCTTTCGATGGGGGCCTGAGCAGCAGGCAGCGTTCGAGACTCTGAGGCAGAGATTGTGCGAGGCGCCAATCTTAGCCCTGCCCGAGGGCGTATAGGATTTTGTGGTTTACTGTGACGCGTCCATTTCAGGGTTAGGCGCGGTACTGATGCAAAGGGGGCATGTCATTGCTTACGCTTCGAGGCAGCTCAAGCCTCATGAGGCGAACTATCCGACGCATGATTTAGAGTTGGGGGCAGTTGTTTTCGCCCTCAAGATTTTACGACATTACCTCTATGGAGTCCGGTGTACCATCTACACGGACCACAAGAGTTTGAGGTACCTCATGGATCAGCCGAATCTGAACATGAGGCAGCGTCGGTGGTTGGACGTGGTGAAGGATTATAATTGTGAGATCCTTTACCACCCAGGAAAGGCCAATGTGGTGGCCGATGCGCTTAGCCGCAAGGCGGCGCCGATCAAGGATATTTGCATGAGGATGACCGTATGGACTCCCCTGTTGGAGCAAATTCGGGAGGCTTAACAGGAGGCTATCAAGGAGGAGCATCAGAAGAGCGAGCGTGTGGTGGGTCAGGTTTCCTCCTTCGATTATGATAGCCAAGGACTATTAACACTACACCGTAGGGTGTGGGTGCCGTATCACGGAGGCGTGCGCCAGATCTTGATAGAGGAGGCGCATAAATCCCGATTCTCTATTCATCCAGGGGCGACGAAGATGTATAGGGATCTTCTTCTAGATTATTGGTGGCCCTGCATGAAGCGGGATGTGACATGGTACGTCGAGTGGTGCTTGACCTGCAGGAAGGTTAACGCCGAACATCAGAGACTGCATGGGAAGATGCAGCCGTTGGACATCCCGTTGTGGAAACGGGAAGATATCACGATGGATTTTATCACGAAGCTTCCCAGGACCGCGCGTGGAGTATATTCGATTTGGGTCATCGTGGATCGATTGACCAAGAGTGCTCACTTTATCCCGATTCAGGAGAGTATATCGGCCGAGAAATTAACCGACATCTATATCAGGGAGATCGTTGCGCGGCACGGGGTGCCAGTATCGGTTATCTCGGACAGGGATGTGCATTTTACTTCCAAGTTTTGGAAGACATTTCATGACGAGTTGGGCACTCGTTTGCATTTTAGCAACGCCTTTCACCCACAGACGGATGGTTAGAGCGAGCGGACCATCCAGACTTTGGAGGATATGTTGCGGGCATGTGTGTTAGATTTCGGTGGTAGCTGGGATACATATCTTCCCTTGGCCGAGTTCTCATACAACAACAGCTACCACGCGAGTATCGACCGTCCCCCATTCGAGATGTTGTACGGACGGAGGTGCAGGACCCCGATATGCTGGGGTGAAGTTGGCCAGAGGGTCATGGGGAGCACCGAGGTGGTGCTCAAGACGACCGAGAGGATCCAGCAGGTTCAGAGCAGGCTTCAGACTGCTCAGAGTCAGCAGAAAAGTTACGCCGACAAGCGTCGATCCGACTTGGAGTTCCAAGTCGGGGATATGGTTCTCCTGAAGGTGTCGCCTTGGAAAGGCGTCATTCGATTCAGGAAGCGGGGCAAGTTGAGCCCGAGATTTATCGGACCGTTCAGGGTTGTAGCCCAAGTGGGCAAGGTGGCGTATAGGCTGGATCTGCCAGTCGATCTCAGCCAGATCCACAACACTTTCCATGTTTCTCAGCTGCGGAAGTGCCTAGTGGATAATTCAACAGTAGTGCCGATAGAGGATATACAGGTTGATGACAGCCTGAATTACATTGAGCGCCCAGTCGCAATCCTCGAAAGGAAGTCAAAGGATTTGAGGAACAAGCGAGTGGAACTCGTGAAGCTGCAATGGCAGCACCGGAAGGGATCGGAGTGGACTTGGGAGTCGGTGGAAGAGATGATGGAGCATTACCCCGAGCTGTTTCAGGATCGAGCAGCAGACTTCGAGGACGAAGTCTAAAATAAGTGGGGGAGATTTGTAGCACCTGGTTCCTGGTATGTAAGATATATCTGAGTATTTTGTATTTTGGCCTTGGACTCGGCGAGTTGGAGGCCCGACTCGCCGAGTAGAGACGAGACTTGGGGCGCGGTTAAGTTGGCGACTTGGCGAGTCCATATTATGGACTCGGCGAGTCCGCGCTGTCTGATGAAACCCTAATTTCCAAGGGCGTACCCTATTTAAACGACCATTTGCGCCCCAACTCCGCCCCATTCACCCTCAGAAGCTCTCCATACGTTCTAGCTCTTGTTCTTGTGAGTTTGAGGCTTTTTAGTGTGTTTTCTTAAAGAATTTGAGAAGGAAGTGGAGTAGATCAAGAGGAAGGGAAGGAAGCCAAGCATCTTCGTGTTCTCTCAGTAGTTTCTTGGAGGTATAACTCGTTTTCCTTCTGTTTCTATGCTTATTACTCCATTAAAGACCTCATTGAACCATGTCCCAAGCTTGGTTGTGCATTGTTGGTTGATTCAAGAGTCTAGCCTTTAGATCTAGACCCTATTCAGTCCCTGGAGCTTGGATCTACTGCCTTTATGGAGTCATATTGCACACAAGCCCTAGATCTACCCCTTTTGGTGCATTTTAAGCCTTAGAACCTTTATTGGTGATGATCTACACGTAAAGTTGGAAACTTTACGTGTAAACCAGGCCCTAGGAGCCCAGATCTGTGGATAACATAAGCTGGATTCAAGCAAAATCGACCATATAGAGACTGCATGGTAGCGACTTGGCGAGTCGTTCATCTGACTCGGCGAGTCTGCTCGCGAGTCTCCGAGTTTGTCCCCTTTTCGTTGTGTCGAGTAGAGTAGTGAGTCACGGGGTGTGACTCGGTGAGTTGGAAGCCGAACTCATCCATGAAGGAACTCGGCGAGTCATTGCCCTAACTCGACAAGTTCAAGGCAATCTCCTTAGATCAAGATCAGACTCGGCGAGTTGTTCATACAACTCGGCGAGTCGCAACATAAGTGTTCATCGGATGAAGATGAACTCAGCGAGTTGTTCATACAACTCGGCGAGTAGGATGAAGGACTTGAACATCAGTTTGGAAGGAGAACTCATCGAGTCAACGCCTAACTCGACGAGTAGAAACGGGATCCAGGTCAGTCGATTGGACATGGACTCGGCGAGTTGGCGAGCCAACTCGGCGAGTCGGGTCAACTGAAAGTTGACTCTGACTTTGACTTAGGGCATGATCAGGGGTAAAATGGTCATTTTACCTAAAGGACAGTTAGCAGTGTTTGATTGAGTATGTTGTGGGAATTACAGCCGGAGGATTTCCGGAGCAGCAGCAGCAGCAGTAGACAGTCAGTTCCCGATCAGATCAGCAGCTACTTCGAGGTGAGTTACCTTCCAGTAACGGTGGGTCTACGACCACAATGCCGGCCCACCAGTAGGAGTCATATGATTAGATGATTGTCTTTGTGATATCATCTAGGTTGCTACTACCTGATATGTTATATGCTAGCATGATATGTTATATGTGATAGAAATAGAGATCTGTTGTTAGGACCGAAGGGTAGTGCAGACACCCCAGAAATGTCCGACAGTACGTGATGATATGTTTGTATGCTGGCTTGTTATGTTATATGCGATAGAGGTAGTAGGAGGGGACAAGTCCCCGAGTTCGGTTGTTAGGACCGAAGGGTAGCCCAGACACACCCCAGATATGTCTGATAATATGTTATGTATGATATATGTGTAAGTAGCAGTAGGGGTGAAATAGTCCCCGAGGATCGGTTGTTAGGACCGATGGGTAGTAACCCCCCCAGAATAGCTTAACACGGGTAGTCAGCACCCCAGAATGGCTTGACACAGGTAGGACGGCACCCCAGAATGGCCGCACGGGTAGTCGGCACCCCAGAATAGCCTGGCAGTATGTATGTTATGTGTTTGTATGGTATGTGGTACGATGGGGGAACTCACTAAGCTTTGTGCTTACAATTTACAGTTTTGGTTTCAAGTACCTCTTCATCAAAGGGGAAGGAGTTGGCGCGGTAGCGGCACATCATGCACACACACTGGTTTCCGCATTTACTAGCTTTCTCTGGGATTTATACTCTGATATTCGATTGGTTGTATGACTTGGCTTTTAGACATGATTTACGTTGTGATGTGGTTTTGATCAAACAATGTTTTTAATTATTAACGTTTTCTAAAGTAATGTTTTAAAAACGAAATTTTTGGACGTGAAAATTGGGTCGTTACAAAGAGGCTATGTTAAAACAAAAACCAGCGTGGGATTGCCCCAAATTGAAGGAGCCGAGTAAAGACTCCAAGACATTTAATTCAAAAAATGGCTTCAGGGCTCCCGAGGGAGCTTTTCCAATTCCATAAGCAACATGCATTCATGAAAGTGTCAATTAGGTAACACCTCTTAGTTGATTCAAGGACATAAAGGAAGGGGAATCGATCTTGCAACTTGTTAGGTCCCAACCACGCATCCTTATAGAATAAAATATTATCATTAGTACCTAGAACCAAAAAAAAACAAAAAACAAAAAAAATTACATTTGAGATAATATTTAAGTTGTCAAGACTTTTCATCGCTTTGGAGATATCACACCACACTTCGGGAAGTGTTTTCTTAGCGATGAAGTCGACCAGTTTCTTTTTAAGATTATGAATACTGTAAACCACACCCTCCCTATAGCGAGTTCTTTTCCGATCTAAGATGCAACCACAATTTACTTAGCAAAGCGGGATTTTGGGATTTAAGGGAGCCAACTCCAAAACCGACCGTCTCTTATAAGTATTGACTTTCTCCCAAGCGACCGAATGAATATTGGATTTATCTACCCCACCTCCTCAAATGAACTTCTTTCTTAATTTTTCAAGATTCTCAATAATGATGTTTAGGGTATAAACGATGTATTTTTTCTTGAAACTTTTGTGTCTCTTCACCTTACCACTACAACTCAAAATACTTTTTAGTTAATGATAATTAATTGATTCATTGAAATTTATGGTAATTATAATGATATTTTTCTTAAACCTTTTGCATTTGAAATTTCCACGACGCTTCATCTTACTATTACAACTCAAAAGACTTTTTTAACTAGTAATGATTAATTGATTTAATAATATAACGATTACATTGGTTAATTTTTAAATAAAAAAACTTAAATTTAACTATCAAAATAACAAAAAAATTCAACAAAAAAAAACTATTATTTATAATATTTTTTTTTCAAAAAATAAAAGAAGTTTCTTAATTATTTAAAAATAATAAAATTTTAAATATAATGTTAAATATCTAGATGTCAAATTCACATGCAATATAAATTGATCACAAAAATATCAAACTAACTTGATTAGTTATTAACTAGTAAAGGATCCCCCGCTTTGCGGGGTTGGTAAGTTTTTGATAATTTACTTCGGATTATCAATTATTTCTGCTGTGGTTTTGAAATATATTGATAATATTTGTTAAGAATTAACGAAAAGTTAGAGGAATTTTTCATGTTTTCACTTGCCATTTCTGTAATGGGTCGGGTTAGAAGACGTGCATTCATATTTTTTTTTTAATCGGGAGTATGCAGAAAGTGACGTCAAGTCTTATTTATTTAACGTGAAGACGGAGTTCATTACATTCGTTTAAACCTACTGGATAAAAACATTGATAGAAAGTAAGTCTAGTGTTAGCTTCTATTTATCCGGCGCCTCCTTTATTACATGTTTGTATTTTCCAATCCTTTTGTGGATTGATCCAAGCATAAAGGAGATATTGTCTTGCATGGAGAGGTCCTCAACTTTGGCTTCTTCAAGTATGTTTTTCAAAATTTCATAACTGTCGTTATTGTACTCTGTTTTGTCTTCTGTGGTAAATCCTTCTTCAATTCTGGTTTGGACTGCTTCCATGAAATCTGCTACATCGCGGAGGTAGGCGATAAGCGCCTGCAGGACGTTTTCGACTTCTTTGTTTTTCATTTTCTTGGTTTTTTGGCTGGGATTGGTATTTTCTTGTGAACATGTGCTGGGGGATTGGGTATTTTCTTATATAGTATTTTAAGTTGGGAGGTGGGTTTTGATAATTGACGTGGAGGTATGTATCGGTTTGTGAGTGTCATTAAATTGTTGTAGGATAAATTAGCTATGCTGTGTAAGTCTATTTGGATGATGTCGTGGCTCTTTCTGATGGTTGTAGCAATACTTTGTATGGTAGGCTATGATGGTGGGTGTATTAGTTTGGGGGTAAAATATGTTTATTTTACCTTTATAATTTTACCGTAATTTTGTAAGAATCGTGTGAGTGTTTTGGGTGCAATATTTTTTACAACAAATACCCACAGAAAATAATAATTTTTTCAATCAAATCGGGTGTAAAAACTTCATAATCTGCAAATAATATAATTATTATTAAATAGTTTTGGAGTAAGGGTTACATGTTGATTTTTAGTTAAAAGTAGTTTTCTAAGTAGGGGTAAAACAGTCATATGTGTTGTAATTTTTTTAATAATTTTTTTCAATCAAATCGGGTGTAAAACTTCATAATTTGCAAATAATATAATTATTATTAAGTAGTTTTGGAGTAAGGGTTACATGTTGATTTTTAGTTAAAATTAGTTTTCTGAGTAGGGGTAAAACAGTCATATGTGTTGTAATTTTTTTTAAGAACACATAGTCACACAACAAATTATTGTAGTTTCCTTTGTAAAAAATGTTACGAAGAAAACTTACTCAAACATTACAAAGAAATAAAAAATGTTAAAAATCATATTGTTATAAAGTACAATGCTATTTTTTTGCATATTTTCTAAAGTTTTATTGTTAAATTTGATCTTTCTATAAAAAGACCAAAATGACCTTTATCCAAAAAAAAAAAAAAAAAAAACTTTTTCTTATCTTTTTAACTACCCATTTGCACGTATCACATCTAATAATTTTTTTAATCAAATCAGGGTAAAATAGTTCTTAAGGAAATATGTCATTGGAACGAAAATTAGATTTCTTAATAATCTTCACATTGTACTTTCCTTTGTAAAAAATGTTAAATCATATTTTTTTTATAAAGTACAATGTTATTTTCTGTATATTTTATAAAGTTGTATTGTAAAATTTTATTTTTCTATAAAACGACCAAAATGCCCTTCTTTCATAATATGAACCTGTCTACTATTCTAGAAAACATGTTGTTTGCTTTTTATTAAAGTTAAGAGTAGTTTTCTGAGCAGGGCAAAATAGTCATATCTATTGCAAATTTTTTTACAACACATAGTCACACAGCAAAACATTGTACTTTCCTTTGTAAAAAATGTTAAAAATCATATTGTTATAAAGTACAATGCTATTTTTTTTTTGCATATTTTCTAAATTTTTATTGTTAAATTTGATCTTTCTATAAAAAGACCAAAATACCCTTTATAAAAAAAAAACCTTTTGTTATCTTTTTAACTACCCATTTGCACGTATCACATCTAATAACTTTTTTAATCAAATCGGGGCAAAATAGTTCTTAAGGAAATATGTCATTTGAATGAAAATTAGATTTCTTAATAACCTTTTCTTGTATGGCAAAACAGTCACATGTGTTGCAATTTTTATTTTAGAACATGTAGTCACACAGCAAAACATTATACTTTCCTTTGTAAAAAATGTTAAATCATATTTTTTTTTATAAAGTACAATGTTATTTTCTGTATATTTTATAAAGTTGTATTGTAAAATTTTATTTTTCTATAAAACTACTAAAATGCCCTTCTTCCATAATATGACCCTGTCTACTATTCTAGAAAACATGTTGTTTGCTTTTTATTAAAGTTAAGAGTAGTTTTCTGAGCAGGGCAAAATAGTCATATCCGTTGCAAATTTTTTTTACAACACATAGTCACACAGCAAAACATTGTATTTTCCTTTGTAAAAAATGTTAAAAATCATATTGTTATAAAGTACAATGCTATTTTTTTGCAGATTTTCTAAAGTTTTATTGTTAAATTTGATATTTCTATAAAAAGACCAAAATGCCCTTTATCCAAAAAAAAAAAAAAACTTTTTCTTATCTTTTTAACCACCCATTTGCACGTATCACATCTAATAATTTTTTTAATCAAATCGGGGCAAAATAGTTCTTAAGGAAATATGTCATTGGAATGAAAATTAGATTTCTTAATAACCTTTTCTTGTATGGCAAAACAGTCACATGCGTTGCAATTTTTATTTTAGAACACATAGTCACACAGCAAAACATTGTAGTTTCCTTTGTAAAAAATGTTAAATCATATTTTTTTTTATAAAGTACAATGTTATTTTCTGTATATTTTATAAAGTTCTATTGTAAAATTTTATTTTTCTATAAAACGACCAAAATGCCCTTCTTCCATAATATGAGCCTGTCTACTATTCTAGAAAACATGTTCTTAATAAAATACGTCACCGGAATGAAATTAAGATTTTTTGCATATTTTATGTAGTGTTAGTTTTTGAATATTTTCTAAAGTTTTAATGTTAAATTTCATTTTTATATAAAAAGACCAAAATGCCCTTTATCCAAAATAAAGACGAAAAATAACTTTTTGTGTTATTTTTAACCCACAATTTACACATATCACATTTAATAACTTTTTTAATCAAATCGGGGCAAAACAGTTTTTAAGAATCTATAAACAGAGATACAAACTTTCCCAAACAACACATACTCACACAACAAAACATTGTACTTTCCTTGTAAAGAATGTGAAAAATCATATTTTTATAAAGTACAATGTTGTTTTATGGATATTTTCTAAAGTTTTATTGTGTCAACATCATTTTTCTATAAAAAAACCTATAATTATTGATTTGCAGTAAATTAATTAACTTTTAACCTTTTCTTTTGCAGACCAATATTTCCGAGTCTAAAGTTAATTGTTCTAAACCGGTAATCACATAATTTGCAGAATAAGTCATTTTTAACTCGATAATCACATGATTTGCAATAACTCATTATTAACTCAAAAGACTTTGCTAACTTGATGTAGAAAAGCACGTATTAGACTGTGATGATGCAGAGATTTGGAACACTATGATGTGAACTTGATCTTTGAAGAAATAGTGATAGCAGACGAATTGGAATGTAGTCATACATAACTTATAAAAATTATTTTGAAAAGGATATCAAAGTTTAATTTGAAAATATATAGTATTCAAAATATTAGCTATGAATGAAAGGGATTGCCGTGAATTTCAAAGGTAGCATATGATAAGTAAACATTTGTTGTTTTTATTTTGAGTTTTATTTTGTGTGTAAGGATTTTGTAGTGAGGTGAGTATGATTTAATTTTTTTCTTACATGTTGATTATGTGGTAAGTTTTTATTTGTATAAGGTGACTAAAAAGATTTTATTTCTGAGTTGATATTGCTTACTTTATGTTTTGTTTGTGAATGATTTACTGTGTGGTAGGAATGGCGTTTTTTTTTTTAACGATATTACTTTCTTTTGGAATATTTAATAATACTTTTATACAAAAGGTTCATTACTTTGTGGAGTATGTGTTTACAATCCATAGTGCAAAATGACGGTTACATGTTTGTAATCCTGATAGAGTACAGTTGTTAGAGGGGTAAGTGGTTTACATATAACCTACTGCCTTTTATATCGGATGGTACATAAGCAGAAATTTGGGATGACAACATAAGGTGAGGTTGGTGTTTACTCTGCTCTACGTCCTCGCTTCGGTTGTTTCTTCAGTACAGATTCAGCTGTATGGTAATAAAAACTGAGTTATAAATTGACATTTTTTATCCAAGTAAAGTGGATATGTAAGTACCAGCGGTGTCGTATGTCAATGTTCTTGCTGTGTGTGATGTTTGTGATGTTGTAGATGCCATTCCAAGTATAGGATTGATTTCAACATTTGCGGAACCTTGAAGGTCTGCTGGAGTGATTAGTGTTGCTGTCGTTGTAGTTGTTGAAACTTGTGTTGGTGTGACCGGTGCAACTGACTGATTAACCATGGTTACTTCATGTATGTCAACAATTATGAAACGAATGTTTTCAGCTGTAGAGCCTTTTAGCATTTGGATTGACATAGTCTTTGATGTGCCCTCGTGATCATTGATAAGTGTTGGTGGGAGCTTTTTATTGCTTTCATGATCATCAGTCATTAGTTTTTCTGGTGTAGCACCAATTAGTTTTTGAGCCGCGCCATCGGTCATGATTGTAGTTAGAGAACCCGTTGGGTCCGTCAGAGTTGTAATTAGTTTATACCTGTATGGGGTTATTATGTGTTAATAAAACTTAGCATAAATAACTTTTGCTGGTATTACATTTCTGGGACATAGTGATATTTACAGGAATATGGGTGAGGGTGTTTTTCCGTGAGCACTGCAACTCCAGTAATTGCTTTTCCTGAAAATCGGATCTTTGCAAGTTGTGCATAGTACTTGGAACCAGCAGTCTTTGAATGTGATTGTTGTCAGTGTAGCTTTTACATTGAATGTTTTATCCTGTATTTATAGATTCTTATATCATTGTAGTTTTGGTAATAGTATGTCAGAAGGTTGTTATAGAGGTAGATAACATACCACCAGTTCACTATGAATCTTGCTGTTTAGCTCATGCAGTGTTTTTAGTGCTCCAGATGCTGTGGAAGTTGGGGGTGTAGGGCCAGTGAAGCTACAACCGGATTTGAGTTGTGAATGTATGATATTAATATATAATAATCTACCTTATCTTTGGTAAAGTATAACAGACCTGTGGATTAGAAGTGTTGTCTCCTGGATGGGGGGATTGACATATACGTGTGTGGCAGGTGATGATCCGAACCTTAAAGTACCTGCTATGTGTATTGATGAAGGCTTTATATTTGTAATGGCAACAACTGTTGTCGCAGGAGGGGTTGCCAACTCTTCAGGTCTGAATTTCTCACGAACATCAATACACTCTTTCCATAAACTGATCGCTATTTCATCACCACTGAATTTTATATACATAGTAAACATTAAAAAAAAGTAAAAGTAATCATAAGAAAGACTGGGGTTTGTTAAATGTTGTCAACCTTTCGTCTGCAAGAATTAGAAGAACGAATTCTTCTCCATTACGCTTTGTGCAATTTCTCATTTTTTTTAGCACGCCAATGAAATCTGTTAGTTCAAATAGAATGTAGTTAAAACTGGAAGTAATATTAATATTACATCTTTTATGTATATACCTGGATAATACGACGGGTTTTCACCTAAGTTGAGGAGATCTGTTTTCGAGGCAAACCGGAACCAGGTTGCAGGGATTGTGATAGTGTCAGGAAGAGGAACAATTATGGAAATCAGGCCAACATCCATATAGATTTCGTTTTCTAGAACTTTCTGATACTCGTCTAAATAGGGACAGGTGTACTCTGATATTGTGTAGCAGTTAGAGATATTGAAAATTGATTCTATGTACCCCTGATTTGTTCTTTGTCCCAGAATCTGTATAGCATCTCCCTAATGTATTGAAATACAGTTAACTGTTAATAACGGTCAGTAATCATAGTGTATTTTTTTAATGAGGTTTGATTTGCTTACGTATTTGTCCACACCGAGATACCATGTTTCATGCCGACGGTAATGTGGTTTCCATTTGCGCAGAATTCGCACCTGTAATGCTCCTCCTTCGCATGCATACTTCAGGTCAGATATGTTAGTCATGTCTCTGTTAATTCAAGCAATAAAGGATGGGTTAGTGATTATATATAATGATATTAATATAAAGAGGCACAATACAAGTAAAAGTGAATTTTCACGGAAAGAGTACATAGGTAGATAGTAATGGAATTATCAACCTCATTACAGTTCACTTTGGATAAGAAATCTTTAAAAACGACATTTTTTGTTTGATTATGAGGTGTACATTCGTCATTGTTTATTAGGATTTTCAGGGATGTAGGTGATGTTGCTCTTGATAATGCAACATAAAGTTGACCATGTGTAAATACGGGCTGTGGCAAATAGATGCCAATCCTTTTTAGTGACTGTCCTTGGCTTTTGTTTATTGTCATGGCATAACAAATTTTAATTGGGAACTGTTTACGTTCAAAGGCAAACGGTAGATTAGCAGGTTTGTGAACGAATTTAATGCGAGGTATGTATACACGCTTCCCAGTGCACGTTCCTGTTATAATTGTTGCTTCAATTATGGTTGGAAGTAGTTGTGAAACAATTAACCGTGTGCCATTACACAAACCTTCCCTCTGGTTAATGTTTCTCAGCAACATAATAGGAGCTTTTATTTTCAGCTTGAGAGTGTGAGGTGGGATTCCAGCAAAGGTTAGCTGATTTAGATATTCAATGGGATATAAACCCTCTAACTCTGATGTATATTTGCCATTAGGTTGCATAGCGTCTGTACTTTTATAAACCCTTTCATCAGTCTTTACCATTTCCAGAATTATTGCGTTTAACTTGTCAGCAGTGTCATTTGTGGGACAAACAATAGCCCTTACAGATAGATCGGATGGAGAGGGATTATCCAGCAGTCTATTTCCATAGACAAAGAGGATTAGGTTTTTCAAAGACTCACTATCTATTGGTATTAAAAGCGAAGGTGGTATTTCTACCCAGGTTGTAGTATGTGGATTGTCTGCATCTGGCACACCTAAAGTTCCATTCCCAATGTTAAGCAGCCAGTCAGCGAAAGCAGCTATGGATAGACCCTCACTTACATCAGTGGTAGTCTGTGTTAAGCGCATGTTGTGATGCAGTGTACAGACCTCAAAATATGACCACAGGTATGAATTTGGAAGGGTTAATGCAATAATCTCAGTTCGGGAACTTTTTGGGGAAACTGGAAGTGTTTGACGGAAGTCACCACCAAGTAAAACTGAAATGCCACCGAAAGGTTGTTTTTCACACTCCAACACATCTCTAAGAGATCGATCGAGGTACTCAAAACATCGGCGGTCGCTCATCGGTGCCTCGTCCCATATAATGAGGGATGTCCGTTTGAGCAAATCTCCAAGTAATGTCCTTTTCTTGATGTCACATGATTTTTTTTCAGCCAAATTGATTGGGATGTTAAACCGTGAGTGAGCAGTTCTTCCAGAAGGCAAAAGTAGAGATGCAATTCCCGAAGCAGCCACTGCAAGAACGATTTTCCCAATAGACCTGAAGTATGCAAGTAATGTAGTCCATAAAAATGTCTTTCCAGTCCCACCATGTCCGTACACAAAAAGCAACACCTGTTTTTTGTTTTCTTCGGATATGACAACGGTCTTATAAATACGCATCTGATCTTCATTTAATTGTAGAAACATTTGTGAGTGTTGGTGTTGCAAGGACTCCTTATCATAACTTGACTCTTCTAGCAAGAGACGATTTTGCAGGACTACAATAGTATCCGGATTTGGCACGGGTAAATGGAAGTCAGCTAACGATCTAGAAGGTGTAGAAGATCGGAGTGCATTTTCTAGTTCAAAAAGGAGTTGTTGCTGCACTATATCATCATTCATATGAAATCGTTTATCTGGGAACTCGGTTTTTAGTTTAAGCAAGTAATCATCTATCATCTTCCGCCATGCAACATCCCAAAGTGATTGTGGATTACTTACATCACAAAAAAGCAATAGATGACAGAAGAGGGAACGTAACTGTGAAGAAGTAGCCCATGATGAAGCTTCAATGAAGGCCGTCAGCCATTCCATGTCCTCACCTATTAACCCTAGTGTGTTACATGCACTTCGAAAAGTTGGATGAAGATGACCATGCACCGTACGAACATCTTCATAAGATGTGCATCCTTTTTGATGACAGAGTAACATCCGAAGATAGAATAACTCTCCCGAAGATGGATGGACAAACACAAGCCTACCTATACTTTTTGAAGATTCTAAAACTCTTTGTCCCCATTCCTTTGATCTAGCATCCCACACGTATCTATTTGGGTAGTCTATATACGTAAGATCTCGACCTTGTGGATCTCTTGCATTGCTGTCAAACCATCCAAGTAGTAGTGTTCTTGCAAAACCAGGATTGCGAAGGACATCTTCTATTCTACCAGCCTCTTTGAACATAACATGTTGCATATTTAGTAAGTGGACAGGTAATATCATGACAGGGGGATTCCGTCGATGGATGTCGAAATTAAAGATTCTCCATGCGGCCTCATGAGGACATATATAACGTGCATCTAGAAAGTTTTGGACTTCGTTCAAAACTCGAACCTGTGAATTTGGATCACCAGAGTCGGCCGCCTCACTCTTTTGAACAACAAATCTAACACGTTCAACCCCTTTTGAAATATATTTGAATATATATTTGACCATCATATTCCAGCCACAATATTCGACGTTTATATGCGCATCGAACCGACTACACAACCGCTTGTTATATGGGACAACATATCTGTTATCGATAACAATACCATTTTGCATTGTATGACGTCTCACTGCATCCCTTTTGTAGTGTGCGTAACCTTCGTCATCAAAAGTTGTAGCGTCACGAAACGGTTTCGGAAAACGCTTGCTACATTTCCCATCCTTCATACAAGGAGCTTTATTATTTAATGGACCACACGGACCATGGATCATACACGTTGTCACTGTCCGATGCAACAATGCTTCTGAAACAGGATCTGGAAGTTCAGCACTTATAAAGCTGTCAATATCAGCAGGTTCTTGGATAGAATCTGATTTCGACACCCACAGAAGTGTGTGACAATGCGGTAATCCTCGCTTTTGGAACTCAATAGTGTACAAATCTGGAGAATAGAAAGATGAGAGAAAACTTTAGAAACCGTAAACAGAAGATATAAGTAGTAGGAAACAAAAACTAACGATACTTACGTGCTTGAAGTTCGCCAAAAGTTTTATCTTCTTTTAGAAAGTTAATAAAGGCAGCCACTTTCATCTCGAAAACCCTAGTTATGATGTCAGGTCTATTGTGAGCATCACGCTGACCATAACTTTCCATGTGTCGTCTTATCTCTGGCCACTTGACATTGCATGTAAATGTAATAAAGTATTGTGGATTCCCATACACTCTACAAATCGATAAGGCGTCTTGATAATGACTGTACATATATCGGGGACCACCAACAAATGATGCAGGTAAGAAAACACGTTTACCCACGAAACGGTTCTCTCTATCCCCTTTAGAGAGGGCATCATAAAGACCGGACAAAAATTCGGATCGTAAATGGTCCTGATTGTTTAAGACATAATCTAACCGACCAGCTTCAATACAAGTATAAGCGTCGACAAGGTACTGTTGGAAAAGCCGACCGGAATTGAGTATAAGAGAATACATACCTCGACGTGCATGGATTTGATAACTATAATACATGTTTACCGTGAGGTTCCTAACACTGTTCCCCGTCTCATTACGTAATTTCAAACGTGGAGACCAACCCTCCTCACCAAATGGGAAAAGCAAAGGATATTGTAGTGGCATATAACTTGGGTGAAGTTTACTTACTCGTTGAGGAATACCAGATTTCGAGTGAACAATGATGTCATACTTGCTACAATTACTGTCATCGCCAGTAACAATACAACCTAAACTACCAGCAGCTGGGCAACCATACCTACGATCAGGGACGTCACTGAACAAACGAACTGCATAGGAATCTAATTTCATAGCTTCAGCCATTTCTTTAGCTGTTTTGAATGTCCTAACATATTCATTATGAATTGAAAGGGATTCCATTAGAATTTTTACAACAGCACCATCTAAACCTTTTTTAGTAGAGGTGTGAAAGGCTTTCAACCGATTAGAAACCTCATTAGCAGTATCGACAACATACAACTGCAAGAACCTTGGACCTTTAGACTCATCAGGACACAAAGACCCTATCCAATGACAAACCTGACCAGAAACCTTAAAAACATATGGACCATGACCGTTGTTAATATCCTCGTCAACAATAGACCCAAAAGACGTCATGGAAAACATACTATTATAACCTCTAATGTCATTCAAAAAATTAGCATCTGTATAAAGGTTATAAAGTTCAGGAGGAGGCATTCGCGGAAGAGGTAACACAACAGAAGCTCCTTTACAACAGTGATTATACTTAGGACGATTAGTTTGACAACGATTTCCAAGCCTTTCAATATACCAAAACAAAGCTCCACAAAATTCACAAACACATATACAATCCCCACAGTCATAATACGTAGGAAGCGCAACAGAAGTAAAAAATCGAGATCGTCGACTCCTGCGCAAAAGAGGAGCAACAGAAGCAAAAGAGGGAGACCCACAGTCACTAAGCTTACGTTTTCGACAGTTATTCATAATCAGAAATCAAGGAAATTAAAAGCTGAAAAAATTTACCATAAGCAAGAAGAAAACAAAAATTAAAGACGCAGTCACAAAAGCCCTAATCGACAGATGATGAAGAAGCAGCAGAAGAAAAATACCTAGAGCAGATAGATAACTGGAGAACAAAGAAAGCGGAGGCAAGAAAACCAAGGAGCATCCGGTAGACGACACGAAAAAACCACGTAGGCAAGAAAATTAAATCAAATCCACAAAGTAATAACACGTGCGACGGAATTATATATTATATAGATATATATATAAAAGGATATGGAGATAATTGTGAAGGTCATGTGGTAGAATTCAGAAAAACAAAAATTGTGGGAGGAAACATAGAGAAAAGGCAGCGATCGTGTGGCCAAAATCGGAAAAGCAAAAAGTCACTGTACATAAGCGTCCGCTCAATTTATTATATATATAATAGTTAAATATTGCTATAAATAAAAGAAAAATAATTTATTTTTATTTTCATCGTTAACTTTCGGGTAATGACGATTAATATGATTTTAATACGTATCCATTTTATCATATATTTAAGATAATTAGAATGTACAATAACAAATTAGTGTAAAATTATCAATTCTAAATTAATAACAACGATATAATTGTTTTTAATACAATATACATTTCAATAATTTAATTATATTATTGTATTATATCTAATATATTTGTTATAATTTTAATCAACAAAGTTTTATTTCTGTGCGTGCGGAAATTTGTGTAGTTTTAATTAATACTTTAATTTTTTGTACTTTTAACATCGACTGTACTTGTATTTGTAGCGTATGTCATATGTTTTGATATAATAATTGTTTCACCCAAAATTTATATATGTTCATATAGTAATTTGTTTGACATTTATCGATACGTAACAACTAATAAATAACGTTATAACAATTATAGGTAACTAATTACTCATACTTTTTTATTCAAGCAACTACTGTAACTGATTACTCATACTTTTTTATTCAAGTAACTACTAGCACAAAAAACTCTTCTGTGAAGACTGAGTTAGATTTCGATCATTGTTTGGGTCTTGTGTTGTGCCATTAATGGATTTTCGAATTCACGTGAGTCGAGTGTTTTGTATATGCCCCACAACTTTATAATTATTCATTAAATATAATATAAGAAATAAGTTTGGATGTCAGAATACCATTGAAAATGTATACTAGTCACTCAGGTTTTCAGAAATTTAAATAACTTATTTACAAGTTTGACTTTGGATTTTATTGTATTTGAATAAATTTGAATGGAAATAGTTCAATGCTGGTGCTACTAAAGATTTCATTAATGGTAGCTACTGTATTTGAATGGTAGTCGGTAGATGGAGGTTTGACCAATTGACTTGTTGAAAGATTGTCATGCTTTCTTGTATTGAGGAAGATAAAAAAAAAATTAAAAAAATAATAATCGAATTTAAATCGTTGGTTTCTAGTTAAGAATATTGCTATTGGTTGGTTTTCAAAACACATTTTTCAATTGATCAACTTTTTTTTTTGGCAATCCTAAGGCTAGACCACGATCAAAGGAAAATGATGTATTGATGTTATATAGTATATACATACATATGTATGTATGTAAGATGAAAAGTTTGAAAAGTTGGGAAACGATAAAAATCAAAAGTATTTTTGGTATGTTTCATCCTATCTTGTCTTTAAAACCGAAAGAGAATAGTGTTGTCAATTTTGGCAATAATTTGTTACACATGAAAAACCTTATTATATTAATATAATAAACTAGAGCAATAAAATCAGGAAATAGGTATGTGTTATATTTTTTGCGGACTAACTAAAGATAGTTTATATAAAAATAAATGACGTTTAATAAAAATAAATTATAGACTGGCTGGAAATATAAAAGGGCATAAAAAATCATGCAAGGAATAAGTTTTTTTTTTATAATTAATAAATAATATATTTAGAAGAATTAATAAAAAGTCCATAAACTCGTTGGAATATTAAACTAGGTAACTTTTCCAAACGTTAACTTATAAATCAATTTTTTTTTACTTAAAAAGCATAACAATATTATTTTTTTTTCTGAAAAATAAGCTAACCGCAATAGAAAAAAAAAAAAAAAAAAAAAAAAAAAAAAAAAAAAAAAAAAAAAAAAAAAAACCATCACCCGAGGATGGTCTTGAACTCTTGGTTGGATAACCTAAAAGAAGTTTATCCAAAAAGAAAAAAAATGAGAATAGACTTTAAATCTTTAAAATGGTATATTTGGTATGTTTGGTTAAACTAGATATCCACATTTGTGAAAGAAGGTAAACATGATGGGTGCATCCAATCTTACAACCAACATGAATGATGTAAAATAAAATGTCTTTAGAGAAAAAAAAAATGTGATAGTCATGTTTAATCTCATACACCACTTATGAATTTTTATCTGTTTAAAGTAAACATCCAGCTTTCAAGTAAACATACGACAAATATTCACATTTATATAGTACTAGGTTAAAACTCGTGGACACCACGGATAAGAAAGAAAAAAAAAATATTAGTAAATCATAAGATTATAATTGAAAAAAGATAAGATAAAATTTATTAATTTATAAATATAGATGTTTCAAATATTATAAAGAAATTATCATTAAAGATTCGAGCTTGAAGTTTTGTTCCAATCAAAATATTAAAGGTAAATTATGTTGGACATTGAAGTTATAATTATTATTAAAGTAAATTTGAAATTTTCCAATTATTTGTATTACAAACTTGGAAAATCGGCATTGAGTAATTATCTTAAAATAAAGAAAATATATTTGTTGTTCCTCTACAAGAACGAAAATTTGTTGTGTTATCTTATTATCTTATCATTTATTACTTTCCAAATTACTTTTACATTTCAAATAATATGCGGAAATTGTTTCAAATAATATATGGAATTGATTATAGACTATTTTGAATTTGAATTTAGGAGTTACACGTGGGGTAATATTGATTTAATAGTTTGACACATGGCAAAATGGGGTTAACCATATTCATTTATTAGATAGGAAGATATGACTATATGTTACTCAACCATATTATTTAGCAATCATTTTTACAACGTTAATTATGAAAATAAAACATAAATATTCTCCAGATGATCCAAATATTCATATTTATATAGTAAACCGTATATTTAGCAAGCATTTTACAATTTTAATTATGAAAATGAAACATAAATATTCTCCAGATCCAGATGATTGTACAAGATAAATTAATTGTGAAAGAAAAGACAAAATACATACATGACAATGACATATTTGTTAGAGGATTTTGATGATAAATGACATATTAGAAACTAAAAATGTTGCTTAAAGAAATATAATTGACTAGATATGTAAAAATATATGATTATAAAACAGAGGTGCACCAGAATAATTATCTATTTCACTCTATACATTACATGAGGTACATGGAGAATTTATACAAATAGAATACAACTGAAACCTACATATACGGATACTACTAACGTAACTTGACTAGACTAGGTCTATAATTGAAAACATGAGTACACATGTGATAATTTATTTTTGACCGTTATTACCCCCGGCAAGCTCATGTGCGGGACGAACTTGGAGCTTGGTACATAATGAACGAAAACGGTCTTTGTGAAGAGCTTTGGTACATATATTCGTATGTTGGTCAACTGATGAGACATGACTAATGTGGAGTTCTTTTGCTTCAACCTGTTCTTTGACAAAATGAAAGTCAAGGGCAATATGCTTGGATCTGGTGCGAAAAACTGGATTTTGAGTCATGAAGATCGTGCCAACATTGTCACAGAGGATTAGAGGAGCACAAGTAATTGGCGCATGAAGTTCAAAGAGTAGTTGCTTGAGCCAAATTAATTCAGCAGTTGTGTATGCCAATGCTCTGTATTCAACTTCCGTACTTGAGCGAGCAACTACCTTTTGTTTTCGGGATGTCCAACTTATGAGATTGTTGCCATGATATATAGCAAATCCATATTATGATCGACTATCATCAGCATCAGATAACCATCCAGCATCAGAAAAGGCTAGAAGAAAGGTCTTGGTAGTTGGAGAGAAATGTAAGCAATGAGTGATGGTGCCTTGTAGATAACGCAAGATCCTTTTTACTGCTTGCCAATGAAGAGTAGTGGGGGCATGCATATATTGGCAAACCCGATTGACCGCAAAAGTAATGTCTGGACGAGTGATGGTGGCGTATTGAAGCGAGCCGACAACCTGTCTATAAAGTTTTGGATCAGCAAATGGGTCACCATAACAAGTAAGTTTGGAATTTGCATTAGCAGGAGTGGAGATGGGAGTGGCAGATGACATGTGACTCCGATCAAGAATATCACGAAGATATCCTTCTTGAATGAGTGTAAGGCCAGATGTAGTGCGGGTGATTGTAATCCCCAAGAAATAATGAAGATCTCCCAAATCTTTGAGTGCAAATGCAGAGTGTAGTTGCTGAATGAATCGCTGTATGAGATGCACATTTGTTCCTGTGATGATGAGGTCGTCAACATACACAAGTATGTAAATGACACCCAAGCTTGATTTGTGCACGAAAAGTGAGGTGTCTGAGTGGCACGCGCGAAAGCCATGTTCGGTTAGATACGACTTAAGTTTGGTAAACCAGGCTCTTGGCGCTTGTTTAAGGCCATAAAGAGCTTTAGTGAGGCGGCATACGTGTGTTGGTTTTGTATGATCTTCAAAGCCTCTTGGTTGTCGCATGTAAACAGCTTCATGTAGATCACCATTGAGAAACACATTATTGATATCCATTTGTCGAATACACCAACCCTTAGAAATAGCAAGAGATAAAACCAAACGAATGGTTGTAGGTTTGATAACCGGACTGAAGGTATCAAAGTAATCAACACCCGCTTCTTGACTAAACCCTTGAGCAACCAATCGGGCCTTGTATCTTTCAATTGTGCCATCCGAGTGTTTCTTTATCCTGAAAAGCCATTTGCAACCTACAAGATTGACATTAGGAGGACATGGAGAAGGGACCATGTGTAATGGCCCGAAAACCAAGTACCCTTCTATTTAGCCCCTTCATCTTTGTTATGTTGCCATTTAGGGTTTGCATGTTAGTCGAGTACGCTGGGCGTACAAGGAGTACGCTGCGTGTACTCGTGCACTTCTTTTGGACGCGTTCACCCTCAGGTACGCTGGGCGTACCCAAGGTTATGTGGGGCGTAACCGGTCCAGACCTAAAAACCCTAATTCATTCGGAGGGCTATAAAAGGAATGTGTGGCTCGACTTCTCAGCCACCATCCCTCAGAAAGAAACCCTAAAGAGAGTGTGCATTCGTTCTTAGGCCATTTGTGAGTATTCTAAGCTTGGTGGTGCCTTTTCAAGGTAGCAAAGGAGAAGAGGAGCTCATTGGGAAGGCTAGAAGTGGTACTCAAGTGTGGATCTGAGCTTTACAAAGGTTGAAGCTTCATTATAAGGTAAAAAGCTCGGATCTTGTCCTATAGTTCTTGTAATATGCTTCAAGTACCATTTTCTAGGGTTTTAGTCCCAAAGGTGGAGACTTTTGAGCAAATGGTCTCCATAAGCTTAGATCCTTCGTATTTCTGGTCTATTTGAGTTGTAGACTCCTAAAAATGTAATCTTGGTCGTGAATATTGCACCATGAGATCTAGGTCCTTGAGTTGGAATAGAATGATGTTAAGAAGTGTTGGAGCCTTTACAGCCATGCCAAGGCTTAAAGGTCTTGACTTTATGGGTATAGACGCATAAACAGACCCGGATCTAGAAGTTGGAGTAATGGCTTAACCGATTAAGACCAGAAATGATGTATGCTAAAGTAGGATGATTACGCTGGGCGTAACTTCCAGTACGCGCAGCGTACTGGGTGGAGACCCCGATCCATGGGTTGGCGATGTACGCCCCGCGTACTCATAGGGTTGACTTTTGTTGACTTTTTTAGGGTTTTGGTCAACATGAAGACTTTGGGTCGAGGAGGGGTAAAATGGTCTTTTACCCTATGAGGATGATGATAAGGGGTAAAGTTTAGTTGTGGAAGTCTTGATTATTAAAATGATATTTTTATGATTAGGCGAGGTAGAGTCGTCGTTGGGTTTTGGAGATAGCGAGTACGCGAGATCTTAGACTTTCCACGAGGTAAGTCTTCTCACTATACGTTACCTTGAGTGGTATTCTGAGTTGGCCAGAGGGTCTTATGTGCTATTTATGAGATTATATGCTATGTGTTATTTGTATGCTGTATGACTATATAGACCGGACCGGAGGGTCCAACGATTCAGACCGGGCCAGTGGGCCCAATGAGCTATGACTGGACCAGAGGGTCCGACGAGCTGCGGGACTGGAGGGTCCCGCTGAGACATCTTGACCGGAGGGTCGGGTTTAGCCTCGAGTGGCGTATTTGTGGTATGTGGTATTTTGGGGAACTCACTAAGCATTATGCTTACAGTTGTTGTGTTTGATGTCTCAGGTACCAGCGAGGACCGTGGGAAGGCGACAGCTTGACTCGTACACACTCACACCGATGGAGTTCACATTAGAGAGATCTTGGGGATTTGTTTTGAAAACACTGTTGTTTCGGATTTGAAATTATGATATGATATACATTTTGTGGTTTTAAAAATTAAAAATTTAATTGGAAATTTTACGTTGTTACAAGTTGGTATCAGAGCCTTGGTTTGAGGGATTCGGATGCACCTTCGGGCGTATTTGAACTCAAACCGAGGATTTGAGAAATTTTACAACCAAAACTGCAAATTTTCTAAAAAGAAAAAGAAGTTTTGGAAACGAGCAGAGTGGATGGTGTGTACGGTCAGCCAGCGCCCGAACGGTGAATCCCCAAAATACCCTTACATTATATGTTATGAGTTATGAAATATTATTTTATGCATGATAGAGAGGCTAGGTATTCCTATAGGGACTATAGTGGCCTGATTTGTGATGCCTTAGCCTAGGAGATTACTACTGCTATGAGATACTTTGAGAGTGAGTAGGTAGCAGTGAGGAGCTCATGAGAGGTCTACTGAGGGTAGCCAATGCATAGCGAGAGTAGAGTATTTACGACTTGGGATCCTAGGAGGAGGACTTGGATTGTATATTGATTCGATGTGGACAATAGTATTGGGCCCGTACTATTGAAAACACCGGATTGGTGCGCAGTCCAAGTAAGAATCCTTGGGGTACCAGAAGTGAGGATGATTGAGTAATCGAGTGTGAGTATACTCGAGAGTATCCATGATATTTCTTATGTTTTATTTCAAAGGTTGATCATGGTCGGGACACGCCATACCTCCGAGAGCAGTGGGGTGAGTGATGAGGAGATCCGTCGGATCATCCATGAGGAGATGGCTGCTGCCATCAGAGCCGAGATTCCGGAGATGTTTGGGTCTATTAAGACCACACTGATCAAGACGTTTGACGAGCATTATGCTGCCTTGACTGATGCTGCTGTTGCTGCAGCCACAGCAGCTGTTGCTGCTGCGAGACCCCAGGGTGGTGATTCGTTGCTGTACCGAGAGTTCAGCAACACGAAACCACCAGAGTTCGATGGTACTCAGGATCCGATCGCCGCTATGAGGTGGATCTCAGATATAGAGGGGTGTTTCTATACGTGCTCGTGTCCGGAGCACTTGAGGGTGCAGTTCGCACTCAACCAGCTTCGCTTGGGGGCGAATGACTAGTGGAAGTTTGTAACCGCGAGCTATTCGATAGTTGAGCTGACTGCAGTGACCTGGGAGAGGTTTACTGCGATGTTTCGTGACGAGTATGTTCCCCAGGTGGAGAGGGAACGTTTAGCTCAGGAGTTTCTGACCCTCAAGCAGGGGATAGAGTTGGTGACAGTGATTACGAGGATGTTTCATGAGCGGGCGCTGTTTTGCCCGGAACTGGTGTCCACTGAGCAGGCTCGCATGAGCCGTTATCTGAGTATATTGAGGAGGGACATCCGTGAGTTTGTGGCGAACTCGACTTACCAGACATTTGCCGAGCTCCTGGCAAATGCCCGGAAGAAGGAGATTGAGCTTGATATACAGGCGAGGGAGGAGACCGAGTCTCAGAGGGGTGATCGACGACCGGCGCAGTCGCAGCTGGCCGCCAAGCGGGCAAAGCCCGCTGATTCGAGGACGGGTAGTTCGAGGGGCTGCACTTGTGGGAAGTGCGGCAAGAGCGATGATGGGCCGTGCAAGACGGGGGTATGCTACAAGTGTGGGAAGGAAGGACATTTCGCGAGGGATTGTCCTAAGGGGTTCTCGGTTTGCTTTCATTGCAACCAGACTGGCTATCGGAAGGCCGAGTGCCCCCAGCTTCAGAGGTCAGCGCAGGGATCTGCACCTGCGGTTCGAGCTACTGAGACCCGGCCAGTGAAGGCCGAAGCACCGAAGGCTTGGGGGAGAGCCTTCCAGTTGACTACGGAGGAGGTCCGCGCAACACCTGACGTCGTGGCGGGTATGTAATCTCTATCTATTTTATGTTGAGTTTATGCTATTGTAATTGCTATATGTTATGCGTAGGTACTTTTCTTGTGAGTTATGTACCTGCATTAGTTTTATTCGACTCGGGTGCGAGTCGGTCTTTCATATCTATGACTTTTAGTCGGCACATTAGTATTCCGAGAGAGGCATTGAGTCGACCTTCTGCGGGTTTCCATAGCAGATGAGCGTGAGGTATGTGCTACCGAGGTGATACGTGGATGCGTGCTGGAGATCTTCGGGGTGGAGTTCCCGATTGATTTGATTCTGATTGCTATGGGGGATGTTTGTGTCATAGTAGGCATGGATTGGTTGAGCCGTTTCGGGGCTGTCATAGATTGCGAGCGTCAATTGGTGACGATCCGAGATCCTAGTGGGGGAGCGCTGACGGTTTATGGCGAGGGGACTCGTGGTGGTTCGGTTTTCTGTTCGGCCACTAGAGCGAGGCGGAGTTTGCAGCAAGGCTGCAAGGGGTTCGTAGCCTATGTGATGGATGTACGAGAGGCCGCTGGGAGGCCAAGTTCAGTGGATGAGGTGCCGATAGTGCGTGAGTTTCCGGACGTGTTCCCCGAGGAGTTGTCGGGTGTGCCTCCCGAGAGGCAGGTGGAGTTTCGTATCGATTTGATTCCCGGGGCTGCGCCTATCGCTAAGGCGCCATATCAGCAAGCACCGCCAGAGATGCAGGAGTTATCCTCACAGCTGTAAGAGCTGTTGGGGAAAGGGTTCATCCGTCCCAGTAGCTCTCCCTGGGGAGCGCCGATCCTTTTTGTCAAGAAAAAGGATGGTTCACACCGTATGTGCATTGATTACCAGGAGTTGAACAAGTTGACGGTCAAGAACCGTTATCCGTTACCGAGGATCGATGATCTATTCGATCAGTTGCAGGGGGCGTCTTGGTTCTCCAAGATTGACTTGAGGTCGGGATATCACCAGATGAGAGTTCGGGATGAGGATATCTAGAAGACGGCGTTTAGGACTCGTTACGGGCATTACGAGTTCGTGGTGATGCCATTCGGGCTCACCAATGCACCAGCGGCGTTCATGGATCTCATGAACAGGATGTGTAGGCCGATGTTGGATCGTTCGGTGATTGTATTCATTGATGACATCCTGGTGTATTCGAGGACTAGAGAGCAGCATGCGGAACATTTGAGGGAGCTCCTCGGAATTCTGAGATCGGAGAGGCTCTTCGCCAAATTCTCCAAGTGCGATTTTTGGTTACGGGAGGTCCAGTTCTTAGGGCATCTCGTTAACCAGAATGGGATATTGGTTGACCCAGCCAAAATTGAGGCTGTGATGAGTTGGGAGGTGCCGAGGTCACCTACGGAGATCAGAAGCTTCTTAGGGTTGGCAGGCTACTATCGGAGATTTATCAGAGATTTCTCCAAGATCGCCGTGCCACTTACCAAGTTGACCCGGAAGGGTGTTACTTTCTCATGGGGTCCAGAGCAGCAGACCTCGTTTGAGAACCTTCGCCAGAGATTGTGCGAAGCTCCCGTGCTCGCACTACCGGAAGGGATGGAGGATTTCGTGGTGTATTGTGATGCATTGATATTGGGGATGAGAGCGGTGTTGATGCAGAGAGGGCATGTGATCGCATATGCATCGAGGCAGTTGAAGCCTCATGAGACGAGATATCCCACCCACGATCTGGAGTTGGGGGCTGTAGTGTTTGCCCTCAAAATCTGGCGTCACTATCTGTATGGGGTTCGGTGTACGATATACACTGACCACAAGAGCTTAAAGTACTTGATGGATCAGCCAAACCTGAATATGCGCCAGAGGAGATGGTTGGATGTGGTGAAAGATTATAATTGTGAGATCCTGTACCACCCGGGCAAGGCTAATGTCGTAGCCGACGCTTTGAGCCGTAGGTCGGAGAGCGCCCCGATCCGAGGCATTTGTATGAGGTTGACGGTGATGACTCCGGTATTGGACACCACCCGAGGGGCCCAGGCTGAGGCTGCGAGACCAGAGAACTGAAATTGGGAGCGGGTTATTGGGCAGGTGTCGGAGTTCGTTACCGATAGTCGGGGACTTATGACATTTCAAGGTCGGATTTGGGTACCGTTTGTGGGCGGGACGCGTACCATTTTGATGAAGGAGGCACATCGATCGAAGTTCTCGATCCATCCCGGGGCTACTAAGATGTATTTGGACCTAAAGAAGGAGTATTGGTGGCCCTGTATGAAGAGGGATGTTGCTTGGTTCGTTGAGAGGTGCCTAACTTGTCGCCAAGTTAAGGCCGAGCACCAGTGTCCGCATGGTAAGCTGCAACCACTGGAGGTTCCCGAGTGGAAGTGGGAACATATTACCATGGATTTTATCACCAAATTGCCAAGGACTGCGAGAGGAGTCGATGCAATTTGGGTGATTGTGAACAGGTTGACGAAGAGTGCTCATTTTCTTGCTATCAGTGAGAGCTCTTCTGCTGAGAGGTTGGCAGAGTTGTATGTGAGGGAGGTGGTATCGCGACATGGGGTTCCGATGTCGATTGTTTCAGATCGAGACGTGCGATTTACTTCCAAATTTTGGAAGAAGTTTCACAAGGAGTTAGGTACGAGGCTGCATTTCAGTACCGCATACCATCCGCAGACGGACGGACAGAGCGAGCGGACGATTAAGATGCTTGAGGATATGCTCCGAGCATATGTTTTGGATTTTGGAGGGAGTTGGGACACCTATTTACCCTTAGCAGAGTTTTCGTACAACAACAGCCATCATTCGAGCATTGGTATGCCACCTTTTGAGCTGTTGTATGGGAGGAGGTGTCGCACCCCCATCTACTGGGGAGAGGTAGGGCAACGGGTAATGGGTAGCACAGAGATTGTACTCCAGAAGACCGAGCAGATACAGCAGGTCAGGCAGAGATTGTTGACCGCGCAGAGTCTCCAGAAGAGTTATGCGGACAGGCGTCAGTCCGAGCTCGAGTTTCAGGTTGGTGACCTTGTGCTCCTAAAGGTCTCTCCTTGGAAAGGAGTGATACGATTCAGGAAGAGGGGCAAGTTGGGACCCCGATACATTGGACCCTTCAGGGTAATTGCTAGGGTAGGCAGGGTAGCCTACCGGTTGGATCTACCTGCTGAGTTGGGACAGATCCACGACACCTTTCATGTCTCTCAGTTGAGGAAATGCATTGCCGACGAGTCGACAGTGGTGCCATTAGATGATATTCAGGTGGATGCAGGCCTGAACTATGTGGAGAGGCCAGTGGCGATCAGGGATCGAAAGGTTAAGGTTATGAGGAACAAGGAAGTACTCTTGGTACAAGTGCAGTGACAACATCGGAAGGGGTCCGAGCTGACATGGGAGTCCGAGGCTGAGATGCGGGATCAGTATCCGGAGTTGTTTCCGGTATGAGACTTCGGGGACGAAGTCTGGTTCTAGTGGGGGAGAATTGTAACAGCCCGAAAACCATGTACCCTTCTATTTAGCCCCTTCATCTTTGTTATGTTGCCATTTAGGGTTTGCAAGTTAGGCGAGTACGCTGGACGTACAAGGAGTACGCTGCGCGTACTCGTGCGCTTCTTTTGGACGCGTTCACCCTCAGGTACGCTAGGCGTACCCAAGGTTACACGGGGCATAACCGGTCCAGACCTAAAAACCCTAATTCATTCGGAGGGCTATAAAAGGAATGTGTGGCTCGACTTCTCAGCCACCATCCCTCAGAAAGAAACCCTAAAGAGAGTGTGCATCCGTTCTTAGGCCATTTGTGAGTATTCTAAGCTTGGTGGTGCCTTTTCAAGGTAGCAAAGGAGAAGAGGAGCTCATTGGGAAGGCTAGAAGTGGTACTCAAGTGTGGATCTGAGCTTAGCAAAGGTTGAAGCTTCATTATAAGGTAAAAAGCTCGGATCTTGTCCTATAGTTCTTGTAATATGCTTCAAGTACCATTTTCTAGGGTTTTAGTCCCAAAGGTGGAGACTTTTGAGCAAATGGTCTCCATAAGCTTAGGTCCTTCGTATTTCTGGTCTATTTGAGTTGTAGACTCATAAAAATGTAATCTTGGTCGTGAATATTGCACCATGAGATCTAGGTCCTTGAGTTGGAATAGAATGATTTTAAGAAGTGTTGGAGCCTTTACAGCCATGCCAAGGCTTAAAGGTATCGACTTTATGGGTATAGACGCATAAACAGAGCCAGATCTAGAAGTTGGAGTAATGGCTTAACCGATTAAGACCAGAAATGATGTATGCTAAAGTAGGATGATTACGCTGGGCGTAACTTCCAGTACGCGCAGCGTACTGGGTGGAGACCCCGATCCATGGGTTGGCGATGTACGCCCCGCGTACTCATAGGGTTGACTTTTGTTGACTTTTTTAGGGTTTTGGTCAACATGAAGACTTTGGGTCGAGGAGGGGTAAAATGGTCTTTTACCCTATGAGGATGATGATAAGGGGTAAAGTTTAGTTGTGGAAGTCTTGATTATTAAAATGATATTTTTATGATTAGGCGAGGTAGAGTCGTCGTTGGGTTTTGGAGATAGCGAGTATGCGAGATCTTAGACTTTCCACGAGGTGAGTCTTCTCACTATACGTTACCTTGAGTGGTATTTTGAGTTGGCCAGAGGGTCTTATGTGCTATTTATGAGATTATATGCTATGTGTTATTTGTATGCGGTATGACTATATAGACCGGACCGGAGGGTCCAACGATTCAGACCGGGCCAGTGGGCCCAATGAGCTATGACTGGACCAGAGGGTCCGACGAGCTGCGGGACTAGAGGGTCCCGCTGAGACATCTTGACCGGAGGGTCGGGTTTAGCCTCGAGTGGCGTATTTGTGGTATGTGGTATTTTGGGGAACTCACTAAGCATTATGCTTACAATTGTTGTGTTTGATGTCTCAGGTACCAGCGAGGACCGTGGGAAGGCGACAGCTTGACTCGTACACACTCACACCGATGGAGTTCACATTAGAGAGATCTTGGGGATTTGTTTTGAAAACACTGTTGTTTCGGATTTGAAATTATGATATGATATACATTTTGTGGTTTTAAAAATTAAAAATTTAATTGGAAATTTTACGTTGTTACACCATGTCTTATTTCTCATAAGGGCATCATATTCAATTTGCATAGCCTCTTGCCAACATTTGTGTTTTATGGCTTGACTAAAGTTACAGGGTTCGTGAATCAAGGTTGTAGAGACAGAAGTGAAAGCCTTAGGTTTTAACGAATTTGTTTGAGCTCTTGTAACCATGTGATGTTGATTGTTTTCGGCTTGGCGAAAATGGGAAGGGATAGAAAAAGATTGACGAGCACGAGAGCTGATTGTTGAGCGTTGATACCTAGAGCCTGTAGAGGGGGATGATGGAGCCGGATATGGAGGGGACGAATTAGGGAGAGGAATAGTGGGGGGCATATTTGTGGGAGTTGAGGCGGAGGGTATCGGTGGGATTTGGGCTACAAGGGTTGGGCCAATGTCAACAGACTTGGGCTGGGCGGAAGAGACAGTAGAAGTTGATAGGCTGGAAGGCTGGGAATAAGGAAATATTTCTTCATTGAAGATCACATGACGGGAAATGTAGAGTCTTTTGGATGAGGGATGATAGCACATGTAGCCTTTATGAGTGGGGCTGTAGCCAATGAAAACACAAGGAAGTGAGCGAAAGTCAATTTAATGGGGATTATAGGGACGTATGAATGGATAACATAAGCACCCAAAAGTTTTAAGAGACGTATAATCAGGAATCTTAGAATAAAGTTTTTGGTATGGGGACAGGTAATTTAAAACAGGTGTAATGGTCCGATTATGCAGATATGTAGCCGTTTTAAAGGCATGTTCCCAAAATTCCTGTGGGAGGGATGATTGAGCTAAAAGTGTAAGACCCTTTTCAATGATGACGCGTTTTCGGCGTTTAACCGCACCATTTTGCTCATGTGTGTGAGGGCATGAGACATGATGGAGGATGCCATGACTGGTCAAGAAATTTGAAACATTTCGATATTCACCGCCATAATCGGTTTGTAAGCTTTTGATGGGGCAGTTGAATTGAGTTTGAATCATATTTCGAAATTGAATAAAGGTATCAAAAACTTGAGATTTATGGGACAAAAAGTAGATCCATATTAATTTGGTACAATCATCCATAAATAACACAAAATATCGTTTGCCATTTATTGAAAAATGTGGGGATGGTCCCCAAACATCTGAGTACATTAATTCAAAAGGTTACAAAGATGAAACATGTTTGTGAGTAAAAGGAAGCCGATGACTCTTGCCTAACTGACAAGGTTCACAAACATTAGGGAAGTGCTATGAAGAAATAGGAAGTTTATATCGAGACAAAAGTTGTCTAAGTAACGGAGCATGAGGGTGAGCTAGCCGTTTGTGCCATCCCTGGAGAGTGGTGCAAACTCCAGAAAGGGCCATGGTATATTTGGCTTTATTGGTGAGGTGAGGGATGCGATAAAGGCCTTGATCAACGTCCCCTTGAAGGAGTGTGTGTCCCTGCAAAGACTTGACATTACAGTGAGAAGGCCAGAACTCCATATACACATTATTATCAGATGTTAGTTTTGAGACACTAATGAGATTTTTAGTAAGCCGAGGGACCACAAGAACAGATGGCAAGTTAAGTTGATGCAAATATGATGAACCAAGATGAGAAATAGGAAGATCATTACCATTTCCAACTTGTAGTTTGTCAGTCCCATTGTATGGCTCAGTGATTTGAAGCTTCTGAATGTCGGGTGTAGCATGATATGTGGCACCTGTGTCAAAGTACCAGGCTGGATCAACAACTGAAGATGGACTGTGGTGTTGAATGAAGTTTGCTTGATGAGAGTTTGACCCCGGATTGGGCCTTCTGGAAGGATAATTTGTTTGGTTGGTGCGTTGCCAACAGTCAATTGCTTCGTGTCCCGGTTTGTTACATAACTGGCACTGAAGACATGAGCGTTTACGATTGTCATTGGATCGATTTCCCAAAGCCGATGAAGTGGAGAAATTAGAGCTGGAAGTAGACCTGTGTGATCGATTGACATTGAGTGCAATCGTATTGGTGACAGTAGGTGATGGTGCTGAGTTTCGGGCAGCCTGACGGGTGATTTCCTGTTCCAAGCGGGACTCTTCTTGAAGCAACATACCCACTAGGTCATCGACGGAGTCATCATTGTTATGGATCATGTAAGCAGAACTAAAAGGTCCATAAGATGATTCAAGACCCGAAAGGATGTGTCCAATTAGGTCTTCATTTGATATTGGATATGAATTTTCAGCAAGAGAGTCAGCTATGGCCCGTTTACCCTCGACATACTCAAGCATCGAAGAGGAACCCTTTGAAATTGACTGAAGATCGGCCTTCATAGTCATGTGACGAGCCCGAGTTTGGGCCTGAAATGCCTTGTCAATGGCTGACCAGGCTTGTTGAGAGGATGAGCACCTGGCGACGATTGCAAGCGCCTTCTCCAAAAGGGTAGACTTGATCCAGAGAAGTACAAAACTATCGCGCTTCTTCCATAGAGTATACTCAAGATTGGTATTGGAAGTGGTAATCTCTTCACCATTGGTGGTAGAAATAGTTGCAGCAAGTGGAGTGGGAGAAAGAACGAAGTCAGCTAGGTCAAAGGTGGTTAGGGCAGAGAGGATTGTGGAACGCCATAACGAGTAATTTTCCCTTTCGACTTTGATGCTGATTGAAGAGATTTGGAAATTGAGGGGTGCTGAGTTGGTAGCGAGGCCAAGAAGAAGAGAGTTGGTAGCCATGGATGATTCATTCAAGTGGTTTTGGTGGGTCTCTGATACCATATAAAACAGAGGTGCACCAAAATAATTATCTATTTCACTCTATACATTACATGAGGTACATGGAGAATTTATACAAATAGAGTACAACAGAAACCTACATATACGGATACTACTAACGTAACTTGACTAGACTAGGTCTACAATTGAAAACATGAGTACACATGTGATAAATTATTTTTGACCGTTATTAATGATGAAAAAAAGATTATTTTAGAAAATAGCCTATTAATTTCAAAAGTTATAAATGATTTGACATCATCTCCGTTTGTTATTCTGAGCAACACACAAAAAGAATGTATGTTTTTAATATTATTTTTTATGGCGGGGATGCAACACACATATCCTAGGCAAACAAGAGATCGAGATGGAGTGTATATCCTACTTCATTCCATCTTTTGTGTGGAAAAAATATTAGGATATTTATTAATTGTTCCTTTGAAACCATTTACATTTTTAATCCAATTAAATCCTCTCCAATAAATAAAAGTTTTTTTTGCCACATATATTATTCTCATTCATTTTGCCCACATGGTTTTTTCTGTTTTTTTTTATATTTTTTTTTATTTTCCACTTGTTATTTTTTAGGGTTTCTGATCTTCTTACATTAAATTCTCAATTATATATGGAATGTTCGCATTGTATTCATGTAAAGTTATCATTATATTAATTTGAGAATAAATTCACATAAATGTTATTAATTTCCTTTCTTTATTTCAATTGCTTTATAAAATGTTTAATGTTTAAACCTGTATAACATATGGGTCTGATACCCAGTGCATTATATAGATCGACATGCTCTATTGTGTCTTTTGTAACAATACATGTCCTAAATGTTATTGAAGAAAAATCCAATATTTCCAATAGATCATCATTAATTACATCTTTTGGGATACAATTAGGGATGAGCAAAAGAACCGAACCGGCCGGAACCGAACCGGACCGGGGAACCGGCTTCGGCCAAAATTGTAATGCCGAAAATTTCAAACAATTTTTCATTTAAAAATAGTCGTTTAATTCTTAGAAATACTTGTTAAAATCTCATTCATAATTGAATTACAAAACATGACTCCATTTTCACTTGTATAGAAAACCAGGATCCTCAAAACATGACACTTTCTCTGGTGTGTACAATCAAGCCGGTGCCGTCCCGTGATCCTGAAAGAAACCTGCAACACATACATAAAACAAAACACTGTAAGCACGAAGCTTAGTGAGTTCTCCAAAATACCACACATAACACATATTAGCCACTCGAGGCTATAACTCTGTGGGTCTGTGGACCCTGCTCTGTGAACCCTCTGGTTCTAACTCTGTGAACCTTCCGGTTCTAACTCTAGGAACCCTCCGATTCCAACTCTGAAAACATGCACAACATAAATCACATGGAAATAATGCAGTACAACACATAACATACATAGCATACAAATACTCTATCACATAACTCTGGTTACCTACTTAAGGTAAAGTATAGTGAGAAGACTCACCTGACAAGCAAAAGCAGATATCCCCACACTTGAATCTTGAACTCGCCACCGCCTAACACGTAAGGCATATACTCTCATGAATATAACTCTCGAGACTAGAATCAACCCTCTCATGGCACCCTCTTAAGGGTAAAAGACTATTTTACCCCTCTCTTGGCCCAAAGGCCACATCGCTGACCAAGCCCTAAAAGTCAACGGTCAACTCATGGTCAAAGTCAAAGTCAACCCTCCTGGTTGACCCTGCTCGCTGAGTCAACCCGTCGACTCGTCGAGTTCCCATGCTCAGAACTTCCCCAGTCCACGACCTAACTCACCGAGTCACCCCGCGACTCGCCGAGTCCAACAACTTTGAGTCCACTCGCACACAACTCATCGAGTCATCCTTTGACTCACCGATTCTCGACTCAACCAGAAAATATTGGGACTCTTCGACAAGACTCGCCGAGTCTAAGGCTATCATCAACCTACTCGTCGAGTTGTTCATACAAATCGCCGAGTTTCAGACCATCTTCATCCGACTCGCCGAGTTGTTCTTCCAACTCGTCGAGTCCCAACTCATCTTCAAGCAACTCGTCGAGTTCACCCATGTGACTCGCCGAGTACCACCGGTCTGAATCCATACAGAAGCATTCCAGACCATGCAATTGATCCAAAACATAGATCTAGCCTCCTACAACTCATCCATCACGTAAAGTGACAAACTTTACGTGAATGCCAAGAGATCTATGCATTTTGCACATTGGGCTAGGGTTTGGGACATGATGGCTCCACAAAACATTCCAACACAGGGACTTTCATGCTCTCTGATCCTTCTCTATACCAGATCTGAGGTAGCAACCTCAGATCTAACCTCTAGACTCCAATTACATCCATAGACAAGTTCCCACAAACCCCAAAATGAAGAAACAACATAACAACAGCCCAAGAACGAGATATTACCTCCAAGGAACGCCCCAACTGCAATGAAACTCGAATCCAAGCAAATCCCCTTGCTCCAAGCCTTCAAACTCCCAAAATTCTTCAACAAACACCTCCTTCAAGCTCCCAAATGAGATATGATCTCTCACACATGAAGGCTAAGGGTTTCTGGACTTGAGGATGAATAAAGAGGCTGAGAGTGGGCTGTTATGTTCTTTATATAGGGCTCAACCCCGGGAATTAGGGTTTTCTCCACTCAGCGCCTACTCGTCGAGTCCTCCTTACTGACTCGCCGAGTCGGCTACTTAACACGCGACCCAGTCGCGACTCTACTCGCCGAGTCCAACCATGGACTCGCCGAGTCACTCTTTCCCAACTTACTCGTTTATCCCTTTTACTCTACTCTTGATATTTCGGGATGTTACAATTCTCCCCCACTTAAATTAGGCTTCGTCCTCGAAGCCTACAACAACTCAACTCCAGAAATACTCCCACAACGTGCCACCTGGCCTTAATCGGACCAAGTCCCACAAAGCATACCCATCGAAACTCGAACACACTTTCCCTTCCCTTACGGTGTCCTGACCACCGTCTTGAACCGGGCACCGGCTGTACCCTTTGAGAATCACACTCAACAATCAAGAATTACCCATGAAGCATCACTGCCCCAAATCTCAACAATCACTCGACCCATAAGGCTAGAAAGCCATGAACCATCGGATCCCCGATCCTAAGCCCACTCTATCCATTCCGTGATGACGGAAAGACCCATTCTCAATCTCAGAGCAACTACCACGAGTTCTCCTCTTGCAATCACATACGCATGCTGAACTTGCTCCAGCACCCTCAGGTTGGGAAAACCCGATACACTGATGATATCCTCCAACATCCCCCAGGATGAACCACTAGCACATATCCAATACCCTGATCAGAATCAAGCTGGGAGTCCCAGACTCCCTCCCTGCATCCATCCTGAGACTCTTGGCTCTACACCCGCGGAATCCCTTCCGCGTCCTCAGCAGACATCCCATCATGATGTCATTCCATACCACTGTCACAGACACAATGCTCAACCACCATACTCCAAATCATCCATTCTCACTACTACTTTCACTTTCGTGAACCAACACTTCCCCCCCGGGGGGTTACATACCTTTCTCTTCCCTTACCCAGGGAAATCCACTTGCCAACCTTGCCACTACTCCATGTATTGCACATGCTCTGGATCTGCTCGCAAGGACCCTCGGGTCCATGCGCTACCTCTCCCCAGCAAATGAGGGTCCGACCCTTCCTCCCATACAACAGCTCAAAGGGTGGCATACCAATGCACTAATGATGGCTGTTGATATAGGATAACTCAACCAAGGATAAATACGTGCCGCAACTCCCTCCGAAATCTAATACACATGCCCGAAGCATGTCTTCGAGTGTCTGAATCGTTCGCTCGCTATGAAGTGTCCTCAGACATCATCATGATAAGCTCTAGCTCATTTCTCATATCCCTCTTCGAGACTGAGCACCAGGTTAGCTTTTGACTCCACAACTGAGCCTCCAAAGGTCACCCATATCATGATCCAAATATCCCACTAACTTCCTCCCCGTGACCACTATCCCGGCCCAGTGACACGCGAGTCACGAAATTCTCTTTTCCTCATGCGAGAAAAAATACAATCAAACCGAAAATCGTCTCAACTCTGATCTTTGGCTTCTGCTGCGCATATCCCTTGCGCATCTCGCTGCATCTCCCGACAGAGACGGAGACCCCAGTCTCGCCCCCGGTTCAACACCCAGGCTCCAAAACTCAATACTAGGGCTACTCAAGCCCAAAACTCTTCCACATCATACACTGATCGGAGAACATTCCATCATCACATTCTCTTGCCATCTAGTGAGTACTACGGATCCCCGCAGTATCACGACACCTTTTGACTAGTGAGTACTACGACTCCTCGCAGTATCACAACACCCTCTGACTAGTGAGTACTACGGCTCCCCGCAGTATCACAACACCCTCTGACTAGTGAGTACTACGGCTCCCCACAGTATCACAACACCCTCTGACTAGTGAGTACTACGGCTCCCCACAGTATCACAACACCCTCTGACTAGTGAGTACTACGGCTCTCCGCAGTATCACAACACCCTCTGACTAGTGAGTACTACGGCTCCCCACAGTATCACAACACCCTCTGACTAGTGAGTACTACGGCTCCCCGCAGTATCACAACACTCTCTGACTAGTGAGTACTACGGCTCCCCGCAGTATCATAACACCCTCTGACTTGTGAGTACTACGGCTCCCCGCAGTATCACAACACCCTCATCGAGTCATCCTTTGACTCACCGATTCTCGACTCAACCAAAAAATATTGGGACTCTTCGACAAGACTCACCGAGTCCAAGAACAGACTCGCCGAGTCTAAGGCTATCATCAACCTACTCGTCGAGTTGTTCATACAACTCGACGAGTTTCAGACCATCTTCATTCGACTCGCCGAGTTGTTCTTCCAACTCGTCGAGTCCCAGCTCATCTTCAAGCAACTCGTCGAGTTCACCCATGTGACTCGCCGAGTACCACCGGTCTGAATCCATACAGAAGCATTCCAGACCATGCAATTGATCCAAAACATAGATCTAGCCTCCTACAACTCATCCATCACGTAAAGTGGCAAACTTTACGTGAATCCCAAGAGATCTATGCATTTTGCACATTGGGCTAGGGTTTGGGACATGATGGCTCCACAAAACATTCCAACACAGGGACTTTCATGCTCTTTGATCCTTCTCCATACCAGATCTGAGGTAGCAACCTCAGATCTAACCTCTAGACTCCAATTACATCCATAGACAAGTTCCCACAAACCCCAAAATGAAGAAACAACATAACAACAGCCTAAGAACGAGATATTACCTCCAAGGAACGCCCCAACTGCAATGAAACTCGAATCCAAGCAAAGCCCCTTGCTCCAAGCCTTCAAACTCCCAAAATTCTTCAACAAACACCTCCTTCAAGCTCCCAAATGAGATATGATCTCTCACACACGAAGGCTAAGGGTTTCTGGACTTGAGGATGAATAAAGAGGCTGAGAGTGGGCTGTTATGTTCTTTATATAGGGCTCAACCCTGGGAATTAGGGTTTTCTCCACTCAGCGCCTACTCGCCGAGTCCTCCTTACTGACTCGCCGAGTCGGCTACTTAACACGCGACCCAGTCGCGACTCTACTCGCCGAGTCCAACCATGGACTCGCCGAGTCACTCTTTCCCAACTTACTCGTTTAGCCCTTTTACTCTACTCTTGATATTTCGGGATGTTACAAAAATGAAGAATCGAACCGTCCCGACGGTTCTACCGGTTTCGGTTCCGGGTCTGGTTTTTGCCGGTTTTTCGAGTTTGGAACCGGCTAAATTTTGATGGCCAACATGGCCTTTACTTATTCAAAGTTCAAAGAAAATAATAAAAAGACTAAAATACCCCTGAAGAAGCAGATGTCTTTTAAACAAGTTTGGAATAAAATCTGTCGGAAGTACACAGATGATGAAGGATATGAATCACCATCTTTTTGAAATTTATAAAATTTGGGATTTTGTCAAATTAGTCACATTTTGACCTAAAGATAGTTTCACACTTTAAAACGCCCTTTGTAGATGTGTAGTTGTTGCTAATAATATATTTAAGATGAAAGAATGTCATTTATATGTTTAAAACTTAAAAGGATTGTAAACTAGTATGGAAGAAATCAAGAAACTGATAGCAATGGGTTAGTGATGGTTTTTGGACAGAAATGGTGAACTAAGCTTTAGAACACCCCTAAGTTAGTGCCATATCTTCCTTTTTGTTTATACATATCTAATTAAGTTACCTAATTAAAAGACTAACTTCTCTTTTGTCTCAAATCAATGTTACTGCAATTCAATTTATGGCATTACTGGTTTTTAAATTTATGGCATTCCTTTTTGTTTGTATCCGGTCTGGTTCTCGGTTTTGGGCCGGTTCTTACCGGGTCCCGGTTCCAAAAAATCACGAAATTCTAGTATAGGTATCGGCACGACCGGTTCCATCAGGTGCCGGTTCCGAGACCTGTTCCGGTTCAGGTTCCGGCCGGTTCCCCGGTCCTTTTGCTCATCCCTAGATACAATTGTGTAAAATTTAGGATTCAAAACAGCAATAATAACTATTGATCTGGATTTTAAGAACGATGCTGGGCCCTTATTGGATATCAAGTGAATGACATTAAACTGCTTAGCCCAATCTATGGACTGAACATAGGCCCATTTACAAGTAAACAAACACCTCAACTCCTCAAGGCTCAAACTCAAAACACGGAGGGGTTACATAAGACTATCAAAGTGCGTCCCTGAAGCCGGAGAGGGGAGACAAGAGAGAAAGCGGAAGGGTCCCAGTCTGACACACGATTCATGGCCGCCAAAGGAGGAGCAGCTCCGGCGACGTACTCACCGTCCCCGACAACCTTTAAGAAGAAGAGACCTCCCATTTTCACCGATGTTGATTGGGTACGCCCCGACGGTCGCGATTTTCACCAGTGCAGACCTGCATGTATGTCCTAGTATCCTATATCGCTCTTCCTCTCCATAATCATCTGCTCAACTCGTTTGTTTATTGATGTTTTGATATGAAACTTAGTATGATATTTTGTTGTATGATGTTCTGTAAGTAGATTTTCTGTTACCTTTCGATTAATCATGCTGTATTTTCTGCCCCTACACTCAAGGAAGAGTGGGAGAAACAATATAAGAAGAATAAAACCCTAATTTTATCGGCTTTTCAAGGCGATTTCTTGTCGATACGTATTATCTTCAGCATTAAGGGCCAGATAACGTACTTGTGTGAGTTTTTTCTATATAAAGCCTGCACATTTTCTATAAGAATCAATTTCTAACGCCCTAATTTAGACATATGAACAATTATTTTGGCTTAAACATGAAAATATCACATGCATTTGAGGTTCCTTAATGTTTTAGGTTATGATGTGATATATTTCCAATTGACTTGATTTTTTCCTAGTTCTGTTCTTTTTGCTCATAATTTACTACTTTTTAGGGGTTTACACAGTGGATTATGCATAACTTGTGTGCTGCATTATCTACTTTTCAGTTTTACGAACGGGAGCTGTAAATGCAGCATCAGGATCTGCTTATGCAGAGTTTGGTAATACTAAGGTCATTGTGTCCATGTAAGTTCACCTCTTATGTAATAGATATTTGATGTTTCTTAAAGATATATTCTGTTGATTCTTTCAAGTCATACTACTTGTTGACTAAACAATCATGTGTATTCATACAAGCTGACATACATCCTTGAGAAATTGAAACTGATTTATGCAGCTTCTTTTATAAACCACAGTTTCCATACAAAAGCTGCACTTCTCTATAACACAGGGACACAATTCTTTTAAATGTTATCCTTACTAATAAACATATCTTTTTCCATTATAATTTTATTTCAGATTTGGGCCCAGGGAAAGTAAGAAAGCAATGATGTACAGTGATACTGGTCGCCTAAACTGTAATGTTACTTATACAACTTTTGCCACTCCAGTTCGAGGACAGGTATGTTTATGGAATTATTAGAATAATAATAATAATGATAATAATGATCTACTTCTTTTTAGAGTAAAATAGGCTCTATTAAAAATATTTCATTTGTAGTCAATGTTTTATACATGCTAGGCATCATCAGACAACAAAGAGATTTCATCACAATTGCACAAGTCTTTGGAGGGTGCCATAATGCTTGATACATTTCCCAAAACAACTGTTGATGTTTTTGCATTAGTATTGGAGTCTGGTGGCTGTAACTTCCTAACTCTTTTATTCAAAACATATGTTTCTAATTTTTCATCTCTTTTTAAAAATTTATATAATAATTGCAGGTGATCTTCCTGTAGTAATCTCATGTGCCAGTCTTGCTTTAGCTGATGCAGGGATTATGATGTTTGATTTGGTTGCTGCAGTTTCTGTGGTATGTATGCACATCAATGTTATTTTTTGATTGATTCTGTAAGCTTTTTGACACTTGTTTTTTTTAAAAAAAAAAAAAAAAGTCTTGCTTGGGGAAGAATCTTGTGATTGACCCTGTTTCAGAAGAAGAAAATTATCAAGATGGTAGTCTTATGATTACATGTTTACCCTCACGTAATGAGGTAACTCAGTTGACAATAACTGGAGAATGGTCTTCCCCAAAGATTCATGAGGTATGCCATCAAAATGGCAATTTTGTAATTAATGTTTTAAAGTGTTACTTACGTCATTGAACTGATAAAAATTTGTTAAATATGATATATATAAATTATAACAGGCAATGGAACTATGTCTTGATGCGTGTTCCAAGCTTGGGAAGATCATGAGATCATGTTTGAAAGAATCAGCCTCCACCTCACAAGAGTAGCTGCTCAAAACATGACATGTATGTTTGGATTCTATTTTTCTCAATTAAAGATACATAATAGGCACTTTAGTTTTGAATATCTTGTTTATTATTTTTTTTACCATGTCCAAGTTTTGAACCTGTGAAAAACAAAAAAAACATGGTCTTTTGTTGTTGGTGGCCTAAATTTTGCTTCTTTGGTTTTGAATGTCTTGTTTTTAATTCCTGTTTTCGGAGGTATGAGATTGTTATAGATTGTAAGAAATATTTATGTGTATTTGATCCTTTCTAATTATGGAAACTTCTTAGCCCACCTTGACTGGGTTATGAAGATTTGAATGGGGCTTTTCGGTTTAAAAAATCAATTTAAAAGGGACTTTTTGAAGCACGTTAGGTTTTACCTCTGCACTTACTTTTGTTGTTATGGGTTGATACGTTCAACCGGATCAACATTTGTTGTTACTTGAGTGGACTTACGGAATCTTTGAGTGGTAGATCTTGGATATGATTTATTGTATTATCTTATATAACCAACATTTATGAAGTCGTGTTTACTGTTCACATGGTTGCATCAATTTATTTATTTTATTTTATTTTTGGGATAATGACTTAAAAGAGTCATATACTTTTTGATTCGGACACATTTGGTAATTGAGTTTTTTTTTTTTTTTTTTTTCAACTTGTTAAACTGTACACATGTAGTCCTTACATGTGTTTTTATAGTAATATATTTCTCGTTTTGTACACATTTAGTCTTTAATATATATATATATATATTTTTTTGCATATTTAGTCCTTAATATTTTTTGTTGCAAAATAAATCTGTGTTTTTATACACATTCAGTTTTTATGATCGGTTTCTGTAGATTTTTCTTACGACATCTTAAGTGAGACAGTCACTAATAAAGTGTTTGGGACCGTTGATGCTTATGGCCACCGCAACCTTGGCTGTTTGGTTGCTTAGGTCTTGTGTTATAAATGTGTAACTTTTTCATATGATTTTGGATTTTAACGATCTTTATATTTGTGCATTTGTATTTGAATCAACAACAACTTTAGTTTAGATTAATTCCGTTAAAATATAATATATTTTTACTTACGATTTTATAAAAAAAAACGTTTATACATACATTTATAAAGAACGTATGGATATAAAGATCGTAAGTAAAAATATATTTCTTTTTAACGGGAATAATCTAAACAAAAGATGTTGTAGATTCAAATACAAACACGCATATATAAAGATTGCTAGAATCCGAGATCATATTAAGAATTTACGACGTTTAGAACAAAAGGCTTAAGCCGAACCATAAGTCGTAAGCAACCAAGTAGCCAAGTCAACGGTGACCATAACATCAACAACCTCGAACACCTTATTAATTATTGTCTTACGTACGATGTTGTGGGAAAAACCTAAAGAAATTGGTCATAAGTGCTGAATATGTACAAAAACAACAAAGACTTATTTTACAAAAAATATTAAGTATTAAATGTGGACATAAATATTAAAGACTAAATTTGTACAAAATAAGAAACATATTACCTTGTTAAGTCATTTTTTTCAGTTTACCTGGAGTAGCTGGTCATAAGAACTAAATGAGTAGAATTGAACAAGTTGAAGGAGGTAAATGTAGACAAAAAAAAAGAAAATTTAGTGACCAAGGTACAAATCAAAAAATTTATTACTTTTTAAGTCATTATCTTTTTTTTTCAAAGTTATAGAAATGGTCCTTGTAAAATAGTAAATTTACATAAATAATCCCTTTTTAATAGTTAATTTAAAGAAATTATCCATGAGCAATATTACCAAAATAGTCCATGTGTAATAGCAAACTTACAAATGTTGCATATGTGTAATAGTGAGATTACAAAAATAGATCCCTTACAACCTTAGATTTTTAAATTATTTTTGCATATATTGACTTAAAAAAACGCATGGGCATGGCCATACAAAATATATTTGACTTTGATAGTAAAGGGTACTGTTAAGTAGAGGTGTACAAAAGGCTCATTAGAATGGACAACCTTTTTTTGGAGTTCCTCGCAATCCTTTTCCTTCTTGTTGTTGCATATCTCAGTTGTACGCGTCTTCTCTTTGTTTTCGGGACCTCTAGTGAGTTATAGGTAGAGTTCGAAAGGTCAAAACTTTGATGATTCCATCATCCATGATTGAGTTGTAAAAACTTATGGATAGGTATCCTACATTTGAACCGAATTCTTTCTAGTTAAGGAATCTCTTTCTAGTTGCTTTAGAACAATTAGGAGATTCTCTAAGTGGCGACATGCTATTGGGTAGTGGTCCCATGTATGGGGTCAAGGTGTATAAATGTTACAACATTATCTACGATGCTACCAAATTTAAAATCAAATTATTTAAGTATTTTGATTTATATCAACAACAGACCATGATAATCTCATTAGAACATGGTAGATGGGAGTTGGATGTCAATAATTATATCTTCATACGGATAAAATGACTGGTTTTTATTAATGATTTCTCGAGTTTCGACATGTGCAACCATAATCTATAAAAGAGATAAACATTGGAAAGCATACCAACATGAGTAATAAGACATAATGTAGATAGATCAAATTCGTAACATATGAATCCGGGAATCCGCAAAAGATGCAAACAAGAGAATTAAATCAATGTGAGTAAAACAATACATGGATAAAATCAAAATAGAAACATGATGTATCAACAATACAAATCAACAAACAAAACATGCCAAAAAGGCTACCAATCAACCATGATTTTTAACCTCCTACATCGTTGTATATGAGATCATGCCCTTGGAAATAGTAAGCTTATTAATGTCTAGCCTAACACTATCATCCCACTTTCTTTTAAGATATCATCTTCTTCTTTTACCATCAATTATAATCGACTCCACCCTCTTTATCATTTATGATTATAGCCTCCTTAGGATATGTTCAAACCACCTCAATCGTCCTTACCTCAATTTTCGGTTTTCTGTGCCACTTACAACAAGTTTTTTTTATAGATACATTTGAAATCTCACCCAACAAAGTTCTACTCCATATAATTAGAGTTGGCAAAAACTGACACCTCATAACACGACACAAATATTAAATGTGTAAGGTTAAGACTCAAAATTTTCCATTCGAAAATGACCCGTCTATAGGTATTCAAGGTTTTTTTTAAGGAAAAAAATTCTTTAGGTAATGTTTTGATAAAGGTTAGGAATATACCCTACACCTCACAAGCCATAAACTTCCTTATGTATAACTTCCTCATTATAGCAATCAAAATGCTCATTGAAGCAATCTATCAATATTAAAGTACATTTTTATCTCTAAGACATAGGGCTGTAAACGAACCGGATGAACACAGACAAGGGTTGTTTGTGTTTTTTCGTTTAAGTTAGCCGAACAAATAAATAAACATGAACAAATAAATGAACGAGTTTACTTGTTTATGCTCGTTCGTTTAAGTTCGTAAACATGTTAAACGAACATAAACGAACGGAGATAAACAAACATAATTGAACATATATAGACGTAAATAAACATATAATTTAACAATGTAACCAAACAAAATTGAACGTATATAAACATAAAAAGAACTATGAACGAACATAAACGAACAACAGAAACGAATGTTCACAAACATAATTAAACAAACAAGACCATTATTCATGTTCTTTAATATAACTAAACGAACAATAATTTGTGTTCATGTTAGTTTATTTTTTAAATAAACGAACATAAACAAACTTTCCGTCGAATGGTTCACGAACAATTCATTAAACATTCGGTTCGTCTACGACCCTATTTAACCATATTTATGTCCTACTTAGACATATTTCATACACCATTTTAGGTTACTTTAACCTTGCCTCCAACCTCAAATTTAAGTCATCAATAAATTTAGGCAAACTAAATAATCTAACCATAATTAAATGTTTATTAAAAAAAATAACCCAAAAATTTGGTTTTTAGCAAAAATAACCATTTGGTCCATAATGGGCATTCAAAACAAAAAGAAACACTTTTTTCTAGGAAAAAAAATTCGGAATGACATTCCGGATTCCGTACTGAAATTTCGGATTTCAAAAAATAAAAAACTTCGGAATTTCAAGAACACGTCCGAAGTCCGATGAACATTTTTGGAATTTCGAGAAAAAAATTGTTTTTTTACTTAAATAAAAAAAAGGTTAAACAAACATAATAAATGTGAACTACATACGATATTAGTGCATAAAAACATTTTTATTGAAAACGATAACATTAAACATTTCAAAATGGATGTTTCAGACATAAGTGAAAATATTTCTTAAAAAAAACCAAAAAACAACTCCGGATTTTGAAGATCAAACCGGTAAAAACATTTGGACCGGAGCATTCTTTAAAAAAAATAAAAAAAAAAACTCCAGAATATGAACAGTGTGTGAAATGTGCATTCGGAAAAAAGTTGTTATTTTTCAAAAACTAAAAAAAATTACTTTCTTTTAAAAACTAATTTATATAATTTAGATTACTTAGTTTCCTATAAATTTATCTTATGTCATTTTGCCTAATAAAACATCATACTTCCTCATATTTGCACAAGTATTCAAATTCACTTCTCATCATCATTACAATTATCCAGTTATGGCATTGTATCCTCATTTGTCCCATGTATCTAGGGTTTACTTACATTTGTATATAAATGTTGCACATAGAATTCTATACCTATCAACCATATTCAAAACCACAAGCTTAACAAAAAAAGTGGGTGTCACAGTTATTCTATCAACTTGCAAGTGGAGTTGCAATTATCATACATATAACACATTATAATTTGTGCGTTTTTCTATTTGATGTAAATGTTTATAATTCGTATATAAACAAAACTTTTTAGTTTCTTATTTTTCTTAAAAAATAAATAAAAGCAAAGCACTGCCGGCCAATATTTTATTGATACATGCCGTCTGTGTGGATGATATTTGTGGTACAGTTGGAAATTATATTCTTTATTTTTTTTTGTAAAACATTTTCATTATTTCATTGGGTTGTTTATTCTTGTTGTTTGAAAGTCAACTTTTCTTAACTTGCACTTCACGGGATAAAGAGATAAGAGGGCATGAAAGTAAGGGGCATGTTTCCACATGTACAAATGACGTACTTATTAAAAAAATAAACTAGTACAAAATAGAAGTTAATGTCAAAATAACATAATTAGATTAATTAGTGGGGTAAACTCTTTAATGAACATTCATATGAAAGAAATTCAGACAAGTGGTACTCTTTAATGAAATACCTGGTAAATAGTGAGAAAATAATACATACGAAATTAAAAAGAAGAAAAACATATGCTTAGGAAAGATAAACCCTTTTAACTTTTATGTTATCATTAGTATAGAAGTGATGTTTTTCAATTATTCCAAATAAATAAATAAATAAATAAATAACTATTTTTTTTTTCTTTCCTTCTATCGAGATTTTTATGGATCAAATCAATTTTAGGATCGTAAATATTTCTAATGGGTAAAACATAAATGCTAAAATTAGACATAAATTGGAGTTTTGAAACCGTGTTTCTAATAAGAGAATTGCAATCTCTGAGCATCCTATAAATAGATTTTGATTTGCATTTTGCTAACAAATATTTGATACAACAACCTTACTCTTTGTTTTGAAAAAAACTGTAACATCCAAAAAATTAAGACTAAAAATTTTCGTTTTTAAATTAATAAAACTATTATCCAAAACATCGACATAAAAATCATGGTGAAACAAGTGTATCAACAACATCACAAAACATCATAGTAATGTGAAACGCGGAACGAGGTGATGTGTGCACAACAATCATCCCGAGCTCTTCCCCTTCGAACGAGAAGTACCTGAAAACGTAAACTAAAAACCGTAAGCACAAAGCTTAGTAAGTTCCCCATAATAGCATTAGTTTTGCCTCACTTGCCATAGCGGCTCAGGCCCTGCTGGCCTCTCGATTTCGAATCAAATACCTTGGGCTCTTGCCCAATCCCCTGAAACCTGATCCTGATATGACTTCCACTTCCTCTCCATGTCAAGATCAATCTCTCTCTCTCTCTGGCTCTTGCAATCATATCCCCTAGTGTCTTGCAACTAGATCGGCTAAAAAACTGCCGAATATCACTCCTCAATATCTCATGGTATCTCACATTTTTTATCTCCTTGCCTGCCACATACTGTAGAACCAACAACTCCATCTTACGGAACATCACGGTGATCTCAGCCACCGTCTCAATAGTCTGGAAAAGGTCCTGGAACTCACTCGCCAATTGCTTCACCTCAATCACTGGTGCAAACTCAGCTCTAAATCTGGTCACAAAGTCATCCCATGTCATTGAATCAATTGCCTCAAACGGAGCGCCCAACCTCCTCCCACTAGTCTCGAGCTCTGTCTTTCAGAAGACAGGAAGTAAGTCTAACATTTGCCCCATCAAGGCAACTGATGGTGCGGAACGCGTTAGCAACATCTGCTAACAAATGCCTGCTCACGACTGGGTCCTTCTCCCCGAAGTACTCCAGAGCTTTGTATGCCCGAAACTCCTTAAAGGTCAACAAACGTGCCTTAATCAAAGCCACCATCTTAGAACGAAAAGAGCCCAAGTGCTCCTCCAACACCTCCATGATACACTCCTTGATCGTACCAAAGATCACATGAGTCTGCTCAAGTATGTTGCAGGTAATCTTAGACGAAATGAACTCCCACGTCTGATCATCCAACAGCCAAACTCCAGAACCCGAGCCTTAACCCTCACCAACACCAGAACCACCAACTGGTCTGCCTCGAAGAGTCACCATACTGAAAACAGACCATATAAACCATCAGAATACACATAAATAATATCGAGGAGTATGACACTCTTCAAGCTCGTTGGTTTCATCGTAGCTCTCCTTAACTCGAGTAAGGATCCTTTGCTTCCACTAGTACGGAACCATACTACCTTCCATATCTATCCGTACTTTCCTGTTTCCTCAATGATCACCTTGAATCCTCCAAGTCACTTCCTATCCATACATACAATCCTCAACAAGACAAGGCTCCCCACACTAAATATCTTCCTAGGCTTTCCTAGGGCAAACACTATACTACTCTCTGCCATTAGATGCAGAAGGAACTCCACTTAACTGATGTATTAATGTCTAAGTCCATAACTATAATTGGTAAGAATTGACCCGACCCGACATGGTCCATTTGGGTTGCATGACATCATGCATTTGGATAGACTAAAATGAGAGAAATAACACTTAAGGTTTGTTAATATATTATAAGTTCTAATATATTAATAATATTATTTAATTAGTATTGATCAAGAATTAATCCAGGATTAATTATGTGATCAAAAGAAGACTAATTAAATATATGAGTTGATTGTGTAAATCATCCATACTTGTATAGTGGGCTAATGCTTCATGGATTGTCAAGTTGGGCTAAAACCCATAAGATGCTCCATGGATGATCCATGGTATATTTGAACCCATGGATCCAAGGAAATGGAAAACCATGACAATTAGAGTTCACCCTAATTGTCACTAACTATATAAGCATCTTATTGTTGACAAAACCGGCAGTAGAGTATGTGTGAAAGCGCTAGCTGATTTTCATGTAGTGTGGATTTCTCTCTAACCTATTCCTAGTGTATTTGGTGTTGTGTGAACCATTTGAGGTGTCACACTTGGGGCACTAGGCACTCAAGCTTCATGAAGACATTCTAAATCAAAGAGGCATGTAATTCTAACTTAATATATTCATATGAATCAATGTTATTATGCTAGTTAGGATGAATACCTTGGAAAGTTCATAATTGCATGTATAATAGAGAAAACATAGATCTAAGGTATTTAGGGTTGCATGTACACTTAGGAGTGTTAGAATGCTCAAAACCCAACAGTGGTATCAGAGACAGGTTTGTTTTCAATTATACTTGATGCAAAGTGCTGAAAAAATCGATTTTCTGGCTTTCTGGGCACTGGAATCGCCGAGTCCATGAAGAAAATCATCCTACTCGTCGAGTAGGTTCATACACTCGACGAGTAAGAGCCCTAGACAACATATTTTCGAGTTTTTTTGGCTGGAATTGGACTAGGAACATTACCCTATGTTGTTTTTGAACTTGTAAACCTATTTTTGATGTGGTAATGTTCATACTAATCCAATTTCAAAGATAATTGTCAATAGATTCATGTTTTGTATTAGCTTAAGTGTTATGCTAATTACATGAAAAAGTTTGATTCCAATTATCTTGTTCATATGAGTTGCTTAGATTAATAGAAAATGTAGATTGATTATGTATCTTTGATCCATTTTAATCTAAGAATTGATCCTAAAATGTGTTTGTGTAACTTGTCCTCAAGTTACATGAAAAGTCACATTATAGTTTCTTGAAACTCATAAAAGTTGGCAATGGTTACAAAATGAAGAGTCTTGTCATCATTAAATAGTTTTATGACTCCATAACTTGTCCTCAAGTTATGGGGGTTCAAGAGTCACTTCATTAAATCATTAAAATGTGTAACCTTAATTAGTTCCATAAGTTACAAAGAAGAGTTACATTCTTTAATAGTTTAAAGTCTTCCATAACTTGTCCTCAAGTTATGGAACTTGAAGAATTTTTTAATTAAAACTACTTTAAACACATAAGTTATGGAATTAATTAGTTTTGAATATTTTCAAAACTTGCCCTCAAGTTTTGGAATTTGAAAAGTTTTCTCTTATGAATACTTTAATTCCAAATTAAGCCCTTATACTTTATAATATTATAAGTTAATACTATATATATATATATATATATATATATATATATATATATATATATATATATATATATATATATATAAGAGCAAGTCAGTCTTACCATTAATAGGCCTCATTTACGAAGCCGGTTTATAAGGGGGGGGGGGGTATAAGGTTACTACCTATAAAATGACAGTTTAATGGGTGTCCACTCTCACCCACCGCTTCCTTGACTGGTGGAGGGTCGTTAGCCGAACGGGTAGGACAAGGACTATAATTCTCCCTTCATTAAAAGTATTAATGATAAATACTAAGTAACTAAACTCTTATAAATTCCCAATCTTGGTTACTTAGGAAAATATGAATTTGGTGCTAACCCATGAAATTACACTTTGCACTTTGCTTAAGTCGTTAGTGGAGCGTGTGTGGTTAACCGGCACACTAACCTGGATTCAACAAGGTAGACAAAGGGTAACTTAATGTTTATCATAGTATCGATGGAGCGCGTGTGGTTAACCAACACATCTATTGGGGGTAAATATTAAGGGTACCAAGTACATTTGCATGGTTATTCACACCTTGTTTTGTGATCCTCGGCATCCCAGTCACAAAACCTGAAGGGCACACTCGAGATTGAAACATGCCATTGAAAAGTTCAATGAATCTCAAAAGAATCTAGGAGTTTCAAAACCAATTAAAACCTAATAATACATTTCGTTTATCTTGGTGGAAATTGGTGAATCGTCATTCACCTACCTTCAAATATTTTATAGCTTGGATTACGGTATCCCTCTTCCAAGTTATAAAAGTATCGTGTTGGGTCCTAGCCTTAATATTTGATATTGGGTGTTATATTAAGGACTTTAAATCAACTATCTTGAATATCTTCCAAAAGATTTCTGGTTTAGATATTTATGATCTTCCCAAATCTCTTGAAACAAGCTTTCCTAAATGAAGATGATATCCCATGGAAATCATACTTCTTTCACCTCCTCCAATTATTCTCCCTAACCCACAAGTTCTTGAAAAGTTTAAGGTCACTCAAGCCCTATTGGCAAGCAAAGGTCTATGTGTGATCACATCTTGGAGATGTAGTCACATATTGACAAGTCGGGAGAGTTGGATGTCAAAGTCTTGAGAAAGTTGGTGGCTCAACTACTTTCTAAGTCACATAGTGAGTTCCTTTGGGACTCCTATGAAACAGACTATGATAATATCCTTAATGATCTTATCTATTTGCTAAGATCAACTTCCTAAAACTTTATGGATATTGACAATGATGACATTAGATATCCAGTAAAGCTCTCTCTTCCCAATGGAAAGGGATCGGCCATAGTCAACTTGGTTGACCAAATGGTAAAGAGAGAGGCTAAGTCTGAGATAGTCCCATTATCAAGGGTCCATAGGTATCTATTGCCAAAGGAAGGGGTATTGGTTGCGAAGCTGGCAAATTTACCTAAGGATGTTAAAGTCAATAAGTTTGACTCTACTTCAGGTAAAGTCCATTGTCTAACTCTATTAAGTTCCTACTTGGAGATTCTTATTACATGATGTGACTGGGTCACATGTTGGTGGTTAAGAATCAAAGGAAAAGTGTAGAAACTTAAAAGAAGTATATGCAGATTTTGATCGCGAAGATGGATTTCACTCGCATGGTTTGGTGATCAGAGTTTTTGGGCTGTTACTTAAGAGTTATGATATATATTGCTTAGGAATAGATAACAACAAGTTTTCTTATGGATTATAAGGATAAGTTTTTCTGCAAAGTTTTAAAATAAAAGGTAAATCTTTTGATTTTAGTTATTTTTATGTATCCTTACAATGGCGTTTGTGGAAAATTGTTGCTTATAAGATTCCACTGATAGCAATATTGGAAAGTGAATTTGATTCTTTCATTTGTGGTAATGTCTAAATTTACCAAATAAGGAAAGATTCTCGTCATCCAAGTTTCAGTTGGATAGAAACTTGGAATCATGCAAGTTGTATAGCATGATGAATGAGAACTTTCAAGCATTGGAAAAATTAAGACTAAGTACTTGTTCACATGGATGTGTGAGTCAAGTAAATGACTAAGGGATCGAGTACACATTCTTGTGCACTGGTCAAATCCACCACAAATATCGATAAGACTATTCGTCATAATTTACTAAAGCCTAGTAAATATGATTATACTTATAGGGTTAAGTATAATTCTGAAACATTGTATGGAAGAACGAATGAGAAGAATCAAATTATGGCAGAAAGATAAAAGTTTCTCAAATCTGAGAAGATGGGAGAGTACTTTAATATCATGTTTGTGATCATCTTAATGATTTAGAAATATATCACAATTAGTCCTCTAAGGTCATCTTAGTGCATTCTTATGGCTAAGAAAAGGAGACATGAATTGTTGAAGTGGTTAAATCAAGAAGATGAGTCATGCTTCGTTCCAAAACAATTCTTAGAGTTATACTCCAAGATTGTAACTTGAGTGACATATCTTAAAGGAAGGTTTCTTAACACTAGTCAAATGTAAGAGTAAAAGTATCCTACTCTTGTACATTTGGAATTGGTAAGTTGTGATGTTTTGGATAAAACAAAGACCATCTTAGGCCAATTGTGTGAAGTGTTTGTCTTGATAAAGAATCCACACTATTTCTTGACTATTTTGCAAGACTGTCTTATATGTCAAGAGGACAGTGGGAGTCTTAAAAGTCTTGAAAGTCTAAAGAATTAATCAAGGATAAAACCTATTGTTTCGTACTAGCTTGAGGTTTATAACCTATCGTGTTGACATATTCTGTGCCCATTCCAGTTAAACGTTGGCTTTGCATAGGAGTTCTGAGAGTTGTCAATTGGTTGCATATCAACTTGGAAGCAATGGCAGACCCTTGAGTTGCCAGGTGGCAAGAATTTAAGATTGCACAAGTTCAGTCCATATGAGTTTAGAATTATCACTAATCTTGTCTTGTGATTATGGTTTTGACAAAAATTCACATGGAAAGGAACACATATACCATAAAATCTAAGGGTCATAAAGTTTCTCTCCGATTCATGAAAATGATGGTGAGGAAACACTTCCACCAAGAAGATTTGAAGCAGATAACAAAGGTCTAAACAATTGAGACTATGATTACGACATCCATTTTCATAGTTCTAAAATTGTTTAGGCACACAAGTGTGCTATCTAAGGCAAGGTGTATGATTTTGATAAAGGTTTATCAAATCATCTCGTATCAGAAATCTGAACTTTGGTAAGAAAGTCAATAAAGTATCGATTTCTAGAATTCCAAGTGATTTCTGAGTACATGTCAAAGCTAGTAGGAGCTTAAGTGTTATGCTAATAATCATCATGTTAGTGGGAGCATGATAATTATGATAAGTGATGTGTGCAAACTCACTTAGTTTTAATCCTACTTTTAATTATCAAATAACACACAAAAGGCAGTGAACCTATCAATTGTGGAATAGCTAAATAAGCAGGGTATCGATCACAGGGAACGGCAAATTAAAATTAAAAACTAATTTAGAAAAACTTAATGCAAGATGGATGTTTCCATGGATTTGATCTCCATTGGAATACTCTGTAATGTTTGTTGACAAGTCTTTGTGACTTTGAGCATGATCATTACAAGAGGATCAGTGCATATAAATTTGAAATCTAATAGATTTTGGTAAGTGGCAGGAATTTGGAATTCTTGCTTATGCAGTAAGGATTTGGGATTGTGAAATGAAAATCATTGGAGTTATGTTCAATTGATCTATTTCACAAAGTAAAGATCACAGACAAACATAGTATGCATACTTGGTGTGTGGCATGACTAGTGTTTAGAAAACATAGTGTACATGCTTAGAGCATGGGACAACTAGTGTTTTAATTCAAGTATAAAGTTGATAATTTGAAACAGTATACAATGAATAATGTGTAATCATATGGTGATAAATAAAAGGTGTTTTATTTATATTCATAAGTTCTGAGACCATATTGGATTCGATTATTATTGTGTTTCACTTTGCATGTTTTGACTTCCAGAATAAATATGTCATTGTTCTGAATGACTAAGTTATTCAAACCATCCACAGTCGATAATACGTTGGAAGTAGGTATTAAGGCAAGACTGTCATGAATTGGGTTTGTAGATGTCCAAGGTATGGGACATAGCCAAGAGGTGCTACAACATTCATAAGTGCTCATAAGTTATGAGTATTGGATTCAATACACGCTCATTTGAATAACTTCATGGATTTTATCACGAGTGATCATGAGACGATAATATTTTATATTCTTCAAACTTAGAGATATGAGTTGTTACTATGAGTTGGTTATACATTGATTGCATGAAAACGCAAACGTGCCTTTGTGTATGATTCAACAAGTAGTAGAACAAGCCATATGAGTCGAAGTTTATCCATTCCTTTTACCTTCGGGATAAAAGAGATATATGTGGGACCCTCGATGATTTGGTGATGACAAATGTAAGTGCTCAGCCAGGCCTGAATTGATTTGATTTGTTCAATTAGTCAGTCGTCATAAATCGGAAATCGGGAAACAACAAATGGACAGATAGAATGATTATAATCCATGTCTCAGTCCATATGATATCTAGAATGGAGGAATATATGATCCCATATCTAATGGACAAGTCATTGACAAAGGTCAGAGATCATCGGCAAGGTCAGAGTTCGACAGAAGCTTTTGAGAGCTACGATTGCCAGTCGGTTCTTGAAGTCATACTTGCATTAATAGTTTTAGACTTATCCAAGTGGGAGACTGTTCGATTAATGTCTAAGTCCATAACTATAATTGGTAACACTTGACCTGACCCGACATGGTCTATTTGGGTTGCATGGCATCATGCATTTGGATAGACTAAAATGAGAGAAATAACGCTTAAGGTTTGTTAATATATTATAAGTTCTAATATATTAATAAGATTATTTAATTAGTATTGATCAAGAATTAATATAGGATTAATTATGTGATCAAAAGAAGACTAATTAAATATATGGGTTGATTGTGTAAATCATCCATACTTGTATAGTGGGCTAATGCTTCATGGATTGTCAAGTTGGGCTAAAACCCATAAGATGCTCCATGGATGCTCCATGGTATATTTGAACCCATGGATCGAAGGAAATGGAAAGCCATGACAATTAGGGTTCACCCTTATTGTCACTAACTATATAAGCATCTTATTGTTGACAAAATCGACACTAGAGTATGTGTGAAAGGGATAGCCGATTTTCATGAAGTGTGGATTTCTCTCAAATCTATTCCAAGTGTATTTGGTGTTGTGTGAACCATTTGAGGTGTCACACTTGGGGCACTAGGCACTCAAGCTTCATGAAGACATTCTACATCAAAGAGGCATGTAATTCTAACTTAACATATTCATATGAATCAATGTTATTATGCTAGTTAGGATGAATACCTTGGAAAGTTCATAATTGCATGTATAATAGAGAAAACATAAATCCAAGGTATTTATGGTTGCATGTACACTTAGGAGTGTTAGAATGCTCAAAACCCAACATTAACTCCCTCTAACTAGCTCATGAATACAATTACATATCGCCGACACTAGATAATTATTCGAATGAAAGGTCTCACACTACAACAGTTAGACTCAAATAAGAGCTGCACAATAAAGTTAAAACCTAACCTTCTAAAATTATTTAGTTTCAACAATATGTAACTTATTATATTCACTTACTAGTTAGTTGAAGCTAATGGGAACTCCTAAAAAGCACAATCAAAGCAACATTCGAGCATTGGGTATCAAAACAAGCATAAACCTAATTGAGCATCCTATCACTGACTGATCAGTACTAGCATGAAATCCTACAAGCTCATACAGTATGCATATAAAGGCATCTCTCCTAGCATTCTATCATGCAATCATGAGCAAATCCTTAGCCCTAATTTAGCATGTGATTCACAGATTCACAATTCAAAGCATAACATAAACATGTTGGGTAGTTTGGGAACATTTACTTGAGCTCGGTCGATGGCATGCACCACACCCTTTTTCTTTTATTAGAATAACCTTTTTATAAAACATTTTTATTGAAACATATCTACCAAACCCTCAGTTTGAGTTCAGACACACCCAAGAGTATGTCCGAATCCCTTAAACTAAGTCTCTGATACCAACTTGTAATGCCCCAAAAAATAAGACTAAAAATTTTCGTTTTTAAATTAATAAAACTATTATCCAAAACATTGTCATAAAAATCATGGTGAAACAAGTGTATCAACAACATCACAAAACATCAAAGTAACATGAAACACGGAACGAGATGGTGTGTGCACTGCAATCATCCTGGGCTCTTCCCCTTTGAACCAGAAGTACTTGAAAACATAAACTGAAAATTAAAGGCACCAAGGCCGACCAATTGGATTGATATCTTGCTATACACTGATATGTTGAGTATGGAATAGATCTACATGGTTATATGCTAGTTGCTGATGTGATAGTCTGGTAGATCTGTAGGACTACCTGTGATTCTGTGTGCATGATTATATGTATATGTTTGTTATTTGTTATATTTCGACATATTGTGTTGGTTTGAGGTTATACTGCTTCGTGTTGTAGCCAATAAACCCTGGAGCATTCCAGATATGAGCTGAGGGCTGGGGAGGGCATGACAGACTCATACTGAGGGCTCAAATGCATTCTAGATACGAAATGAGGACTGGGTGATTAACCACACTCGTACTGAAGGCTTGAGGGTATTTCATTCTAATGACTGATTGGGTCAGGGAGCAAGCCATACATAAGTTGTGGTCCCCGAGGGCGAGCCATACTTATGTTGTGGGCTCAGGAGCAAGCCAAATATGAGTTGTGGTCCCGATATGCAAGTTGTTGATGCAAGTATCCAGAACCAGAGTCCATAAAAACAACATTAAGCTCTTAATGGGTTAAGTTAAGTTATCCCATACACATATCTGATCCCTAGACAAGGTCTTAATCAATAAAGTTGCCAACTTTACTCTCTTATATGACTTAAAGGGACTTAACATCTAAAATGAAGCTTAATAAAGGTCTTAATGCTTGCATGGACCAAAATCTCTCACAAAGTTTGCATTTTTATGATCAAGGGACCCTCGTGGAGCTACGATCCAACCTCCATAGCTTTTGGAGTAGATCAAAAGCTCAACTTTAACTCAAAAGACTTCAGAATTCATACAAGACTCTATAAAAGGGATCTAGCACAAAAGATCATCAAGGTGAAAGCTTTTTACCTCAAAAGCTTGCAAATGAGAAGGTAGTCCTAGATCTACAAGATCAAGCTTTGCCTCCAAGCGTTCCTCTTCTTCTTCTTCACCATAAAACACCAACAAACTCACCTTTTAGCTCTAATCTCACCAAATGCACTTAGGGTTTCAAATATAGGGTTAAAAGGAGTGGAGTCTGAAGATAATAGGGTTTGCTGTTGAGTTAAAGAGCTTAAATAGGGTCTAAGACCCTAAATTAGGGTTTGCATGAAACTGAAGTACGCCCTGTGTACCCCCAGTATGCTCAACGTACTCCCAAAGGTGTCACGATCCTTTTCCTTAATACACCCGACGTACTCCCTAAGTACGCCCCGAGTACTAGGCTTAGCCTTAAACCCATCAACTTCCGAATGCTATAACTTTTTCGCTCTAAATCCGATTTTGATGATCTTTATATCCACAGAAAGGTAACGAGAAGCTTACACTTCTATCAACTCATCCTTTCCTTAAAACTTCCCGAACTAAAATCCAATATTCATAAAATCCTGAACTGCCATTTTACGGTTATACCCTTGGGCTCTTAATCACAAACCGAACTCCCGGATCATCTAACTTACATTACCCACACCCAAATGGGTCTAAATCCCCTTTTTCCAAAGGCCCTAAGCCTTATGATACCCGATCTTCGGGTCAAATCCCCGAATTAGGAAACGATTCGGAACAGGGTGTTACATCAGAACGATAAATAAATCTCTTTTACTTGTATAGGTTTACAATGGTAGAACATGTTGCACTTTTTACTATTATAATACATTAGTATAAATATACTTTTGATTATCAATATACACGAAGTCAAAACCACAAACAAATATCTTTTACTTTTATAGGTTTATAAGGGTAAAAAATGTTGCATTTTACTTTTATAACTTATTAGTCTAACATACTTTTGATTTTAAGACTTACAGAGGCAAAACCAGTAAAGCTCACCAACATTATTGTTGGCATATTATTTTCAAATGTATGTATCTTCAGGAACTTAGGAGCTGGAAGACACACTATGTGTGTCCTAGAATTATGCATTTCCTTGGTTAAATGTTTGACCAATCTGTTAGGCCTTTTGTTTCATTTTGACTTCCGTTTGCAAAACATGTTCTAGTAATTATTGTCTTTTAGTTTGACAACAATGTAATTCCTCGTGTCGAATCTATAGAAGAATGTAATGTATCATAAGTCCTTGTATTATTCAATACATGTTGTTAATTGTGATCAAACTTTGGCATCGCAACCCTAACGTTTCCGTTGACGGTCGGGGTGTGACACCCTCTCGCCGGAAAAACAATAGGTGACTACGGTTTGATTTTCGACATATGTTGTTCTTTTAGGTAATGTTATTTGTAGCCTGCAACCCTCTCATCGGGAAAAGAACGTGATTGCTTGCTTCATGCGATTTTTTTGGCAATAAACGGCGGTGATATTTTGGTCTCTATGTGTTAGCTCTGACATAGTAGGCAAGAGAGGCAGAGAGATAGGGGTGATTTCATATTTTTCAAGGGTTTTTTTTTTCTAGAATCATTTTCAAAAAACTCCGATTTTGCAGGTTTTCAAAAAGATCAACCATCATTTTTTATTTTTGGAACTATCTAGATTTCAGGTTGATTTTCATTTTGAGTATGATTTTTGAAACAATTTTGAGATTTCTGAAATGATTTCCAGTTTCTAGAATCATTTTCATCATAGGTTTCAGATATTAATTTTGGAACCGGAGGTGAAAAGGGTGCAAATCGGGGTGGTCGGAGAAGATGACCGAAGTAAGATCTAAGTTAGGCAGAGAAGATTATATTGGGAAAGGAAGATAAGTGGTGGGTGTGTGCATGGTGTGGCCTATATATCCTCCTTTAGGGTGGGTAGGGTGTGGTGAAAATTTATATTCTTTTTTCAATAAATACAAAATAATTATAAGTAATTCAAAATAAATTGTAAGGTTAATATAGTCATTTTATGTAAGCAAGAAACGTGCAAATTTAAATTAATGAGAGATAAAACGTCATATTTTTAACCAAATGATAGACGATTTGAGTTTATTTTTTTGAAAATAAAGATTAAACGTTCTTTATAACACCTGTATGAGAGACGATTCATGTAGTTTACTAAAAAAAATTATGGACAAACCTACAATACCCAAAAACACATGAACCATTGGGTAATTTACTCTATAAGTTACTAGGTGTGAGACCCATGTATTACATGAGTTTAATTAAAAAAAATAAATATGAATTTTTAATAATTTGAATAGTTTGAATTTATAAGAAAAATAAGAAAAATTTTGAATTATTAAAATCAATGAGACTTTAATGTATTGAATACATTACATATATAAACCATTTCTAATAAATAATTTACATTTATATTACCTTATCTATTAAATGTGGAATTTTAATTTAATAAAATGAAAAATACAATAAAATGACAAGTGGAAAATAGAAAATTCAAAAATTCTAGAAAATGCCATGTGTCCAAATAAATGAGAATAGGACATGTGGCAAAGTCATTTTTATTTATTAGGGTAGATTTGAATTTATAAGAAAAATAAAAAAAATTTTGAATTATTAAAATCAATGAGACTTTAATGTATTGAATACATTACATATATAAACTATTTCTATCTAATAAATTACATATATATTACCTTATCTATTAAATGTGGTATTTTAATTTAATAAAATGAAAAATACAATAAAATGACAAGTAAAAAATAGAAAATTTAAAAATTCTACAAAATGTCATGTGTCCAAATAAATGAGAAGAGGACATGTGACAAAGTCATTTTCATTTATTAGGGTAGATTATAATTTCTTGATATAACGTTTAAAGTTATTTATATTGCAATAAATTAAAAAACATCTTCCACGTTTGTTGCCGGAGTCGGCATTACGACCTTAATGTCATGCCAGCTCTATCTCACCTACATTCTTTTCCCCAACGACGGTGGATAATATTATTACCAATAATTTATTATATAAAATAGATAAAATTTTATTTATTCTAACATTTTTAATTCCATATTTAGAAAAAGAATACCCATCATATCTCCTTTCAACACTTTAACTTATAATCATATCAATTGCATTTTTTTCACCTTTAGTCAAATTACTTTTCCTTTATGTTTGATAATTAAATTGGAAAGATGCAAGGCTGTCAACTAAAACGAGTCTTAAGATAAGCTAAAAAGCTGATTATTATGTTTAAAAACCTATCATTATAAAATCAATCATATTTTAAAATTGTTGTAAATAATAAGCCTACCACAAAACCATTGTAATGCAAGTTGTTTATAAATTATCCTTTCTTCTTACATCACTTGAAAAATCTCAAAGTTTCAGGAGTCTAAAGACTTTCGAGTAACTTGAATATTTGTTTACATAGAGTCTAAATGAGACTTTTTGGTGCATGCTGCATGCATCTCCATCGTTCTCATAATATGCTTGCTAATTAAGACGTCATGTTCCATATATACTAATATGTTTTTATAGTTGAAACTTGAAAGTAGTAACTATATAAATTAACTGTTGACAACAGTAAGTAGTAATAAACAAATAACTGAATTGATCGGATAATATATATCGAGTGGAAACACATGAAACTAGTGGAAAAGATGTTCAACTTTGGTTATGGGCCTACGATTACGAACAATCATCGGGGCCAAAATCCTGTGACCCCGAACTCGATTTTACGATTTACACCAAACCTTTAAGAATTTTGGGTTTTATTCCATTTTTTATGTAAATCATGTGGAATCTGGGATTTTCCTTGATCACGTGGCATCTTAGGTCAAGATTTTCAATCATTTAGTATCTTAAATGCCGACTTTTGAACTATTTCTATTTGTATAAATACCAGAAATAGAAACCGTCTTCTATAAATTTTTTTACCATTGTAAGTTTTAAGGGATCTAATAATATTATTTTCACCATAAAGCGTATGTTGTATACATTTTGTTTACTTCTGTTTTTCAATCATGAAATACTCTAAAGTAATATTAAGGTTTTAGGTGTAAGATTGTCACTAGATGAGACTATTGTTAGAGTGGCTCTTGTTTACTGCATGTCTTAGTTAAATTTTAACCAATATATAGTTGAAACTTGAAACTCACAATTGAAACTTGAAATTGCATGTAAAAGTACGTCATTTTGACTAATATAGATCCTTAAAAGATTAAGATATAAACATAGGATTAAATGATTATGCATCTTTTAACACCAACTCACTAATACAAGAATACACCATTTTATGAAATGTCACCTATATCTTTTTACTAAACGTCAACCAAACAATATTATTTTATGTATTATGTATGAAACTTTATATATATGTATACCTGTTTTTTGTTTAGGGTTAGTGAATTATAAAGATAATGTATTTTGCACAAGTATAAATTTAGTCAGTAATTTTTTTTGTACACGATTTACCATTAAACACATATTATGTTAAAAAAAATATTATTGTGACTAAGGTCATCTCCAATGGATTAAACCCATTGAGACTTGTATGGATTGCCATGTAGGAAAAAGAATATACATATTTAATTTAATTCTTAAAAAATTCATAAATTTTCATTAGAATTCTATTGCACTGTCCAATGACCATTCAACTCCACACTCTCTCTCCTCTATATTATATTCACATTTAATCTATTAAACACTCATACAACTCCCATTATGGATGACCTAAGTGCTATAGGTTTAGCCGGTTTTTGGTATAAGTTGCACCAACGGCCAACATCTTCGATCATCTTCTTCAGTCGTTCTCAACCAACAAAATTGATTTTCGTACAATAAAACCCATAGAAATATATTAGGTGAAGATCTTCGTTTGATTTTCGAGCACCAAAGCAATTTGTAGGTTTAGAAATTAGGATCAAAAGTTCTTGAGTTTGTTAGCTTACAAGATGAAGACCTGTCGATCTTCATGAGCTGTTGTTGCTAGTTCTGAAATCAAACACAAAAAAAATCCAAAAATCAGCACAATGAAGATCCGGGGAATCTTCATGAGCTTCTATTCAATTGTTCATGAGCTTGTATTTCTAAAAATCAATTTATATAAATGTACCACCAAAAATCATATATAAAGAGGTGATCGGAGATGTTGGTTTGAGAAGATGACCGAAAGTGCAACTGATCAACTCATATCTAAAAACAGCTAAACTTACAATAATCCTATTTTTATAAAACACAATAAAAAGGTTTAACGATAAACCATTGATAATTTTTTTTTCAATGATGAAATATAAAGAGTTGATTCATAAACAATAGTTTTTCTTTATAAACAACAAATTATGTTTTAAAATATTATATTATACAACTTTATAATTATTATGTATAAAAAATTAAAAAAAAAATTCAATATTTTCTTGAATACAAACACCGGCATATGAGCCAAAACCGGCTGTAAATAATACAAATTGTATGCTGCACCTTGGTCACAAAGATCTGTCTTTTGTTTCATATTTTCAAAGTAATATATGTATTATTAAATTATCGAATAATACTGACGGCAGGTAAATACTATATATATACTTTTAAGTTTAATCATAAACATTCTTTATCAAACTCTTTTTCTTCTATCAAAATTGATTACCAAAATCATTAATAAAAAGGAAAAGATATAACATACAACAGGTTTTCTTCAACATTTTCCCCGTTTGACATTTTAAATTTTTAATATTGGTCTAGGAGCATTATTCTCCCATCACCATGAATCCCTGTGAGCTAAATTGACACGCACTCAAACTGGCATCTGGTGCTCTGTTTTTCTGCGCACAATCTGTTCGACGAAAAGCCTCACAGACACAGACAAGACAAAACAGAAACATTGCTCGTGGATGAACTAATTTATTTTGGGCCATAGAGCTTCATCATTCATCAAAGCTGTCTCGTGCATAAAATATGATTTTTCATCTTTAAAATCACAGATGTTTTCTACACCTTCGCTTTCAAGTTTTCTTTACGAAAGCCTCGATTTTTATGGTATCTCATTTCCCGTTGAATATTTCTTTTTAATTTTGATGTTTTGACTGAGCAATATGACTCTGTTTCAACTTCAGTCAAGCTCAGATATTGACAAGAAAACTTTTCTTATAAAATTTTAATCTTTCTTTTTCGAAGAACTGGTCACATGTTTGACCTGGACTTCATGGTTTAAAAGGAAGGGAACTACTTTAAGTTTCGTGTTCAAGTTATTGAATTAGAACTTGTGTTGTTATTTTCACCTACTTCACATGATTCTTGTTACTTTTTGAATCAAACCCATTAATGGGTATTCATCAATAGTGGTCTGCAACTCATCACCGGTCAATTTTCCGGTGATTCATCCCCCTTTTCAGTTTTCTTCTCCATAACCATAAACCATAAACCCTCCTCTTAAAAGACTGAAACCCAATTCCAAGATTCAGTCTTTTCACATTATCACCATGTCATATGCCAATTCAAGATCTGTAAGGTATTTTTCCTATCGAATCTTCTTAACAGTTTCAGATTCAGCTGTGTACTTGGTAACTATCGTTTCAATTTTATGCTCAATTATGAATCGTTTTGACTTGGTCAAACTCTTGAATTAGCTTTCTGTAATGGCATTTATTATGCTCTAGCTCTTGTAGTTTTTGAGTGTTTATCAAATTTTAAAAAATTGGGTTTACGATTATGAGAATTTTAATTCTTGCTTTGATCAAATTCTTTAGATTTCAAGATGATGGTGGGCTATCAAAACTTCCATCCACGAACAAAGACAACTTATTTAAGATCAAATACAATATTGACAACAAGCAAGTTTCTGATCAAAGAACAGAGGAAAATGAAAGTGGGGGGTCTTCATTAAAATCAAAAGTTCTTTCAAGAGTTTTCTCTGAAGATTACGAGAGAGTTAAAAAGAAAATCTTTGATCCTCGAGGCTTAGCAATTCGAAAATGGAACAATATTTTCTTGTTCGCTTGTTTAATCTCTTTGTTTGTAGACCCTTTATTCTTTTACCTTCCATCTGTTCGAACAAAAAACGTTTGCATCCATATTGGATTAAACCTGGAGATCAGTCTCACCATAGTAAGATCAATAGCCGATGTTTTTTACATGATTCATATTTACATTAGATTTTCTACTGCCTATGTTGCACCATCTTCCCGTGTTTTTGGAAGAGGCGAACTCGTTATAGATTCTTCCAAGATCGCTAAAAAATACATACGAGGTGGTTTTTTGATCGATGTCATCGCCGCCTTACCTCTTCCTCAGGTATACATGATTTTAAGGTTTTGTGTTCATGTTTTTACAGTGAAATATGAAATAGTAACATGTTTTGATTGTTTGTTTTTGTGGCTAATGTAGATGTTAATCTGGCTCATTATACCGAGTTTAAGTGGCTCAACCATGGCTAACACGAAAAACGTTCTTCGGTTCATCATCATCTTTCAATATCTCCCTAGACTTTATCTTATATTCCCTTTAACATCAGAAATTGTTGGGGCTACGGGTGTTATAACTGAAACTGCATGGGCTGGAGCTGCATATAATCTTATGTTATACATGTTAGCAAGCCATGTAATCATCTAATCAACCTTCATGTTGTGTTTGTTACGTGACATATAGTCATGTCCTGTGTAACAAACGTTGATTTAAAAGAAAGAATCTTGTTCTAAAATTGTTGTTGTTTTTTGTTGCAGTTTTTAGGGGCTTCTTGGTATGTTTTATCGATAGAGAGACAAGAAGCTTGTTGGAGACACGCATGCCTACTTGAGGATCCACATTGTCAGGATAAATTCTTTGACTGTGAAACATTTGGCGACAATAAGAGACAGATTTGGTTCAATTCAAGTAACGTCTCAACACAATGTGTTCCAACAAGCGGGTTTTATCAATTTGGTATCTATGGTGAAGCTTTAACATCAAATGTTACTTCTGCGTTGTTTTTCAACAAATACTTCTACTGTCTTTGGTTCGGTTTAAAGAATCTTAGGTAACAATCATATGAATTACAAATACTGAATTACATCATCACTCGTTAAATTGTCGCTGATTTTTCGTCTGCAGTTCTTTAGGGCAGAATTTGTTAACGAGTACTTACGTCGGGGAAATCATTTTTGCGATCATAATAGCGATTGTGGGGCTAGTTCTGTTTGCGTTGTTGATCGGAAATATGCAGACATATCTTCAATCGACGACAGTTAGATTAGAAGAATGGAGGGTCCGGCGAACTGATACAGAACAATGGATGCGTCATCGGCAGTTGCCACCGGAACTCCGGGAATCTGTTCGGAGATACGATCAATACAAATGGGTAGCTACACGAGGGGTTGATGAAGAATCGCTTCTCAAAGATCTTCCTTTAGATCTCCGACGAGATATCAAACGACACCTTTGCTATGATCTAGTTCGACGAGTAAGTTTTATCCCCAAATAGTTACAGTTTATAATACCTTCAAATTTAGATGTTCTGATAATGATGATGATGATGGTGCAGGTTCCGTTGTTTGATCAAATGGACGGAAGGATGTTGGATGCGATCTGCGAGCGATTAAAACCGGCGCTGTGTACGCAAGGCACGTGTTTGGTTAGGGAAGGTGATCCCGTGGACAAGATGCTATTTATAATTAGAGGAAACCTAGATTCCTACACCACAAACGGCGGCCGGACAGGGTTTTTCAATTCATGCCGAATAGGTCCAGGTGACTTTTGCGGCGAGGAGCTTCTGACGTGGGCCCTGGACCCACGGCCGAGTGTCGTGATTCCGTCATCGACTAGAACCGTGAAGGCGATTTCCGAAGTGGAAGCTTTTGCGCTCATAGCGGAGGATCTAAAGTTTGTGGCGTCGCAGTATCGGAGATTGCATAGTAAGCAATTGCGGCATAAGTTTAGGTTTTATAGCCACCAGTGGCGGACTTGGGCGGCGTGTTTTGTGCAGGCGGCATGGAGAAGGTATAAACGGAGGCAAAATGCAAGTGAACTTAGGGCTCGAGAGAGTTTTACGAGTGTTGATTATGAGTCGGAAGTTAATTCGCCGGCGCATGTCAGTCAAATGGTTTCACCGGAGCCGAGGTTGAGTGGGTATCGTGCGAGTACAAGGAGGTCAGGGAACCTGCACTCGGTCTCAGGGACGAAATCAAGTAGTGGTAGCTCATTACAGAAACCAACAGAACCTGATTTTTCTGTAGATGAAGAATAATTATTTGATGATCGAAATAAGAACGGGGTTAACGTTGTCTTATTTGTTGAATATTGTTAGGAATTGAGGTTCAATCTTACACTATAATTCAATGATAATATGTATTAGAATTGTACATAGATGCAAATATATAAATTTTGTTTTAATCGGATACTATCCGTTTATAAATTCGACATTGACATGTAATTTATTAGAGAAATTAAATATCCTTCTACTTTTGTTCTTACAAATTCTCCTATCTAATTAAATGATTATTTGTGTTATTTTAGTATACTAAAATATCATTAAATAAATATTAAATGTGACACATGTTATCATTTAATTGGTTTTTTTTTGGAAACGAATATTTTATTAAAGGAACCCACAACTAGCAAGGAACTAGAGGGGAACAAAAAAAGAAAAAGAAAAAAGAAAAAAGAAATAAAAAGAAGAAGAACAAGAGCTCTTACATAGGAGACAAAGTTGAAATTCATGTGATAAAAGTAAGTGAATATTTAACTTATCTATTTATTATTGGGTTAATGTCATAAAACCATCAAGTTTTCAGAGTTTTGTCAGTTTTGCCCAAAATTGAAATTTATGTCCGTTTTTATCCAAACATTTTCGAAAAAAATGTTCAGTTTAACTCTTTTACCGGTGATAACAGGTTTTCAAAGTTACCATTATACTAAATTCGCAAAAAAAAAACCCTTAAGTTACCATTTTTTTTTTTTGCGTTTTTACCCTTAAGTTTATAATTTTTTTTTACACTTTTACCCTAAGTATATTTTTTTCATAATATACATAATCATGCAGAAAAATTGTATTTATATACAAAAAAATATTTAATTAAATATTGTATTTATATTTTTTTAATGTTATATATATATATATATATATATATATATATATATATATATATATATATATATATATATATATATATATATATATATATATTTGTGTGTTTTTGCATGGTTATACCATTTAAAAAGATAAATAATATTTTTAGAATTATGAATATGTGTTTTATAGATATAATTTTTAGAAGTATAAATACATATTTTTACATTTATATATATATATATATATATATATATATATATATATATATATATATATATATATATATATATATATATATATATATATCTATACTTCTAAAAGTATATTTATACTTAAAAAAACATATATCAAAATACATATTTACACTTCTAAAAATATATGTATATACTTATATAAACATGTTTATGAATGAACAAGTTTTTTTTATTGATATGTATATTTTTAAATACATAAAAATACATATTTGTAGTTCTAAAATATATTAATTTGTTTCTTACATCTTAAATGATTTATCCAAGAAAAAAACCCCTGCACACACACACACACACACACACACACACACACACACACACACACACACACACACACACACACACACACACACATATATATATATATATATATATATATATATATATATAAAGAAATAACATTAAAAAAATGTAAATATAATATTTAATTAAATTTTTTTCGTATATAAATATGATTTTTCTGCTTGAATACGTATAATATGAAAAAAAAAATACATAGGGTAAAAGTGTAAAAAAAATTATAAACTTAAAGATAAAAAAGTAAAAAAAAAAAAAAAACAGTACACTTAAGGGTTTTTTTGCAAAGTTTTTTTTTTTTTTTTTGAAAAGAGGCTTTGCAAAGTTAATATAATGCTAACCTGTTATCACCGGTAAAAGGGTAAAACGGATAATTTTTTTTGGAAAATATTAGGGTAAAAACGGACATAAAATTCAACTTTGGGCAAAACCGATAAAACCTTGAAAACTTGAGGGTTATGACATTAGCCCTTTATTATTCGGTGTCGTCTTTGATATTCTGAAATGTTGGCGCAATGGATGTGAGATGCACTAGCATTTTTTGTAACTCGGTTTCTGAAACTTTTGGTTTGCTTTTGGAAGTGGTAATCAATCTTTTAAAATATGGTTGGATTGTAGCTTGAACTAATTGGAGTGTAAGGGGGTGTTTGAGATTGCTTTTGAGCATCAAAAGTTCTTTTTGTAGAAGAACTTTTAGTAGAAGAACTTTTTGCAAAATATTTTATTTAAAAAGTGTTTGAATTAAGCAAAATGACTTTTGATTAATTTTTATATGTAAAGTCACAAAAGTCAGGTTTTTATAACTTTTTGAAAGACCAGATAAACTAAGAACGGGGTTTTGCTTATTTATGAATTGGATTGTACCCCTAATCTCTTATGATACTCTAACTATAGCATCTTCTCTAATAAATGAAAGTTTTTTTGCCACTTGTCAAATTCTCAAGAGTTTTGCCACATGTAATTTTGTGAGAATTTTAGAATTATTATTTTCCAATTGTCATTTTTTTAGAATTTCCATTTTTTAAAATAAAATTTCATATAAGGAAAGAGAATCATTCTATTAATTTGATAATAAAGTCTCATAAATGCTCTAAAAAAAATTTGATTTTTTTAATAAATGTTTTAAAAGATTACATTATGATATATGTAAAATTATTATTTTATAAAATATTTAATATTTAAATATTGATATTAAATTTTTATTTTTAATAAACCCGTATAATACACGGGTCTCACAACTAGTATATAAATAATAAGCCCAAGGGTAATTCGAAACCCACATGTGTTATTAGTAGTGATCGACTAGTCGGCTTCTCTCAATGTTTTGTTTTTTTTTTTTTTGTTTTTTTTTTTTTTTTTTTCTAAATCTCACCACCTTCACATCCATTTAACTAATAAGCCCAAGAGTAATTGGAAACCCACATTGATGCTTATGATCGTTTGCAAAACTCTTTTCTTTTTTCTAACGAAAATTGTTTGAAAAATTTTGAAGATTGATTCTTGCAAAACTCTTTTCTTTTTTCAATAATGTAGCTAATATTTAAACAATTTTTTTCTTTGTCATCCCCTGAAACATTAATATTTTCATTTTCAGTAAAAACTTTATTGAATTTATATATTTTATATATTTGGATTCAAAGTTTTAGATTTGAATTTCAAAGTACTATATATTTGGATTCAAAGTTTTAGATTGACTCAACCAGTAATTCTTCTCATGTATATTTCTAACTCCAAACATTTTGAAATTCAATCAAAAGTCTTAATTTTTGAACTAGTACTTCCACTTTCTTTTTTTGTTTAGTTTGTCTTTTTTTGTTTAGTTGGAAGAAGAAGACAATAGTCATTCATACTGAAAGATTTCAATAGTATGTGAAATCCATTAGAAAATACATCATTATATATCGTAGCTATAAATAATCATTTATATTTTGAAAACGGGTTGATCCGGTCGACTGGTGAACCGTTTGTTACACCGAAACAACTTAAGAACCGGGTTTTAAAATATTGCCGGTAATGACGGGTATATATATATATATATATATATATATATATATATACCTTTTTGTATAATTAAGTTATATAGTATATTGTTACACTTTAAAAAAATAATAAAAAAGGAAAATTGAGTAATCTAACCCTTTTTTGGTTATTTTTTAAAAATATATCATTTTTTTTTGCAAAATGACCACTTGGTTCGGAATTGGGCATTTCAGACCCGATTTAATATTCGATAAATGGGTATAAAATTTTGACCCGATAATCTAGTTCTCCTATAAATACCATTAACCCGTTGCGGACTAGATTTTGTCATTCCTTTGTTTTGGATTACCCTATATCCCATTCCGGACACCTCTAAAACTGAAAATGTCTTCTGATAGCAATGAAAAACTGCAGTCTTTATATGTAAGTTTCAAATTTGTTTCTAATATATGCTTTTATTTTAGATTATACGTTAAAACATGTTTAGTTTATACAATTATATAGGTATTATAGGATTTTCTGTGAATTTTAATCATGTTAAGACAATTATAGGATTACACGTACTTATATATTTATACATCATCATAAATTGTTATTGAAAATCCTAATTTTCATTAGTCCGAAACGTGCCCGGAATCCCAAAATCATGTCCGGTATACGTAGAACTCTCCGGAATACAATGAACCGGTTCCGAAATTTTGGTCCGAATTTATGGTCCGGGCTACCATTCTGGATTTTTTTTGTTCGGAATTTCATTCTGGAACATACATATAAAAATCACTAATTAATAATTCTTTTGCGTGTAGCATGATAGAACATACGAAGCAGTTGTTACTACAACCTGCATACCTGAACTTGGGCGCGAAATCATGGCGCGTTTACAAAATCGACTAGTTTGTGGGGTAATGTTTAGGCAATCATGTTTTGGTGATTACATGAACATGTCGATGGGTGTCGAATGTCACGCTTTACTATGTCACTATCTTATGTGCAAAGAATTTACTACTTTTGATCCAGTTGACCTATAAAAGCTTCTATTTCCGGTTGACGACTATCGAGTTTACTTTGACAGGAAAGCATTCTGCTTGGTCACTGGCTTGCATTCGGGGATTATTTCCTTATGTACATGTTCAATAACTTACTTCATCAATTAAGTAACGAAGACGTGGTGAGAGTCTCCCTGCTGTATATGCTAGAGCAAAGATTTTTGGGGAAATACCTTCGACATCCAGTTATTAATGAACGTTTGACACTTGTCTCTAATTTAGACGAGGTTAACAGGTATACAGTTTTTACCCACATTATATCAAAATGATACATATACTTATTAAGTGAAATTTTTTGACATAGGTACCCATGCGGCAGATTGATATGGGATTTCACTTACAAACAAATGCGTATTGTGTTTAATAAGATTAAGGACCATTTAAACCCAAATGCGCCAAGACAAGGGCGGAGGGAGTAAGGGGGCTATCAGGTGTGTTGCCCCCCTAACATTCTCCTATTTGGATTATTTTACTTATATAGTTTATTATTCTCATATAGTACTAGTAATAAATCTCATTAGGGATGAGCAAAAGGACCGAACCGGCTGGAACCAGACCTGACCCGGGAACCGGCTTCGGCCAAAATCAAGAACCGAACTGGCCCGACAGTTCTATCGGTTCCGGTTCTACCAGTTCCCGGTTCCTACCGGTTCTTGTCGTGTCTTTAAATGTTAGAACCGGTCCTCGAAAAACAGCATCATACGGTTCCGGTTTTTGCCGGTTCTACCTGTTTTCGCCGGTTCTACCGGTTCCGGTTATATCGGTTCTGGTTCCTACCAGTTCCCGGTTCCAAAAATCCACAAAAATAACGTCCCGGTCCCTGCCCGATCGGTTCCATCGGGTTCCGGTTCCGGTGCCGGTTTCGGTTCCGGTACCGATTCCGGCCAGTTCCCCGGTCCATATGCTCATCCCTAAATCTCATTTAATTGTTTTAACTTTTAAGCTCAACATAAAATATCATCCTAAGCCCACCAGCCCCTCTATAGCCCAATTTCTTTAACTTTCTATTGGACAATAAAGAATTACATGCACATAATAAAAAACACAGACCTAATGTAAGTCGGCTACTACAAAATCGGCAATTACAAATCATCAGCAAAAGAGCTAATGCAATTACATTTATCGACACTGTCTTTTACCAACATCAATTTCTAGAAAATGTAATTTCCAATTCTTAGTAGTTAATTAATATATATTTAAGTGTTGTGCAATTTGTGGTAAAAAACCTTGTTTGAACAATATAATTTGTAATTGATGTTAATATTATGATTGAGTTTTTAATTCTTATAATCATAAGGTAAACATGAGCAAAAAAAGAACCATCAATTTTTTTTCCAACAAAAAAAAAATGTTCACGACTTACAACCACATCTTGTTAGTGATAATATTATGGTAGATGTTCCTTATAAATGCCCATAATCTAAAAGGAATAGTAATATGAAAGAGCCAATTAATGTTGAATTTGAAGAAAAAAAATGATATTTCAAATTTAAGAGAGGTAAACTTAGATTCTTTGATTCGTGATCACCAAGTACCACTTTCGATCTAAAGCTATCCAAGTCACCAAGGTGATGATAATAAATGATGATATATTGAATTTGGACCATGCCAACTTCAAAAATCAAAGTATACTTCTAGTCCTAGTGTAAAGATTTAATTTTAATATATACAAGCCCCTTTATCCTAAAATCTTGGCTCCGTCCCTGCGCCAAGAGTCGGCAGTAGACACACATATACTCTGCAGAGATTTGTCTATGCATTTAAGGTCTGTACACTATGTTTATTAAGAGTTCTTAAGCAACTAGTATTGTAACTTTGTTAAGTTGGTAAGTTGTTTGACATCTTAATTTTGTTGATTTGGATCATGGAGACATTCCCAATAGTAGTATAGTTGGTTCCCCTGTACCAGGTGTTATCCTTCAGGCAGTCGCATACCCTAGGATGATACATTTGCATGCACCTGATTGCCATTGTATTCTCGATGTTACTAATGTATGTAGTTTAGTCCACCTTATAATTTATAAGTTGTTATGACATAAATAACTTAAGAATAACTTTTATATATTGTTTTTATGCATCGTCCTCCCAACGAGTTGTTCCAACCTACTGCGCAGGAGTGTGATGCTAGGTGGTAGATTGAGAGTATTCAATGGATAAATGTTTCATATTACGCTAATGTTTGAGTTATGGTTTTCTTTGTCAATGTTTTAAAACAGTTTCCTTTTGAAGATGTAGCAAAAAAAATAATCCTTCCGAACAACATTTTGTAAAATATTATGATATCATACAAACATCACTACAAATTTTTTAAATCAATAGTGTCATACTATTGGCTACCTTTTTGACTAGTATGTCTACTCTTAGACTTAACGTTACTTTTGCCACTTGACTTGGTCCTACTTGAAGATTCACTTTTTGTTGACTTTGCGGGAAATTGAGCGTCACAGTTTCTGCTTATGTGACCGGTCCTTTAGCAACTACTACATTTTTTTTAATCGGACATTCACCTTGGGATGGGATAAAATTATGGTTTTTAGGTCGTCTGACTTGTCGTTTGTCCATCAATGGTGGCAAAACAACCATGACTTCATCTAGTTCTTTATATTTAGATGGAACTGGCACAGGAAACACAACATCTACATATGTTTATTGATATGTTTCCGTTGTGAAGTACGATGACACCCATGAACTACAGTGTTGATATCTCAGATCCTTGAATATTGTCATAGCATGAGTACAAGGTATACCCGGCAGTTGCCATTTCCTACACGTATAGTAACGACTTTCCAAGTTTACTATACCATTTTTCATTTGGTCAGTCACCTTATGTATGCTTTGATCAATTGGTATACCCGAAAAGTAGATGATTTGTTGATCCTCCTCTCGGTGACCTTCTCAGCATACTCAATAACATTTTTTTCCTTCAACTATAACAAACACTTACGTATATGTTGTCATGCACAGTAAATTACTGTAACATCCCAAAAATACAGGACAAAATTTTCATTTTTAAATACGTCATTATAAAACCAACAGTGTAATAAAACATCTGTAATATCATGTCACGTCAATACCAAAGTAGAAAGAATCAAAGTTGTTATCATAAAACAATATCAGAGTGTAATCCCAAGGATCTCATGTGCGGAAACCATAGTGTGATGCGCTGCGATCAAGCCGGCTCCTTTCCTTTATACACGAAGTACCTGAAACCAGAACTGAAAACCGTAAGCACAAAGCTTAGTGAGTTCCCCCATCATACCACATACCATACAATCACAAAGCATACATACTGTCGGACAATTTTGGGGTGCCCGACCTACCCGGTACGACCATTCTGGGGTGCCGACCTATCCATACGGCCATTCTAGGGTGCCGTCCTACCCGGTCAAGCCGTTATGGGGTGCTGACTACCCATGTCAAGCCATTCTGGGGTGCTGACTACCCATTTCAAGCCATTCTGGGGTACTGACTACCCTTTGGTCCTAACGACCGAACCTCAGGGACTATTTCACCCCTACTACTAATACTATCACATATCATATCATAACAGATTATCAGACATATCTGGGGTGCCTGAACTACCCTTCGGTCCTAAAAACCAAACTCGGGGACTGGTCCCCTCCTACTACCTCTATCGCATATAACATAACAAGCCAGCATGCAAACATATCACACATACTGTCAGACGTATCTGGGGTGTCTGACTACCCTTCGGTCCAAACAACCAAACTCTACTACTATCACATACAACATATCATGCTAGCATATAACATATCAGGTAGTAGCAAACCTAGATATATCACAAAGACAATCATCTATCATACGTCTCCTACTGGTGGGCCGACATTGTGGCCTTAGAACCACCGCTACTGGAAGGTAACTCACCTCACACTGCTGAAGTCCCGAAGACACAATCCCACACTTGCTAAAGTCCTGCAGACTCGACTCCACCTGCTCGATGATAGATTCCCGAACTGTCAACACCAAAATAACACCCAATTAATAATTGGGTCTCACTACGTAACCATAAATACATTCTATGGGTAATTACTACATTACCCCTAGCTTGGCTTATTCAAGCCCAAGGCCCAATCCATAGGCTCAAAGTCAATTAGAAATCAAAGCCCAACACATGGCCCGATTTTCCAAATTGGGACTAGGCCTATACATGGTCTCATTCTAAGGCCCAACATCATATAATCATTAAGGCCCAAACTATGGCCCAATTTTCCAAATTGGGCCCAAGCCCCTTACATGGGCCTTACCCTAGGCCCATTAAATTACTCTAGACCATTTGCTTGATCTTGGATAGCCCATTTAATAACCCAGTCATCAAGGCCCAATAGAAAGGCCCAACAATAAACCCAAATGAAATTAGGGTTTCACATAAAATGATGATTAGGGTTAAGTTTCCTACTTAACCCATTAAGGACTTAATCCATTAAGTCCAATATTGCTTAGATTAATTTCCGCCAATGATTATTATTTAATATTCCAAGTTATTAAATAATTCTCGTGTGTCTCGATTAATTTCCCAAAATTAGGGTTTTGATGGCATTAGGGTTTCCAACCCAAATACTAGCCTATTTTTAATTTGTTGGACTTTTAGATCAATCAGGGCTTTATTAGGCCTATTAAGCCCACTAAAATATTATTAAGCCCATTAAGGTTTTATTGGGTCCATTAGAGTCTATTAAGCTTTATTGGGCCAATTTGAGATTCTTTGGGCCCATTAGGGTTTCAAGCACCCCAAACGAATCAACACCGCGAGGCAAAGCACACCCCCACCCAACACGGCAGTCGGTGGTGGCAGCCACCACCCTAAGGTGGTGGTTTTCAATTTATTTCATTATACTTTAGCTAATTACAGTTTACAATGCCCTAACCAATAATAAACACACACACTAACTACATCAACACGCATCCATGGCAGTTTATGGTGGCAGCCACCACCCTACGGTGGTGGCAGCGGCTTTTCGGGCCAACAAGCTACACACAACACATGTTATAGAAAGAACAAACACCCACACTCTTTTCTTGCTTGCAAACAGGTCCAGCCACCCTCCTGGTGGCGGTTGACGACGACTGAAGTACAAAACCACGGCAGCAGTGGTGGCACGACTGGTGGTCATCATGCTTGGCAGCAACCCACATTAGTGGTGGCGTACATGCTCGGCGGTACTGATGGGGTGTATGGTCGACAGGGCAGAGGAGGGAGGAGGTGACGACACCCACCGGAACAGCAGCAATGACGTCCGCCGATGCTCCTTCGACTTCTTGCTGTCACGGCGTTTGGCTCATCAGCTTCAGTTCACGTTGGCAGTAGTGGCATAAGACGGCTTCAAGAGAGAAGGAAGGAGAAGGACGGAGGATATTTGGTGGTCCTTGGTGGCGTAACAGCAACGAAGATCCATCGCAGCCTCTTGACAGCCTTGCTTGCTTCCGACATAGAGGTTGGCTCCGACGGCTGGTGATGGGGAGCTGACAATACAGCAACGGTTTGGTGGTCGGAGGAGCAAGGGTGGTCGGTGGTGCTTGGCGACTCAACTGATCGGAAAAAAAATGAAGAAGAGAGGTGGCAGCTGGAGGATCCCCACCATAGCGGTTGCAACATAAGAGACATAGGGTTAGGGTTTGTTCCCTATATACCCGACGCCCATAAGCACATTTCCATAATACCACAATTAGTCCCTTTCTTCATATTCTCTTTCAAAATAAATCCATAAATTACCTTTTCAACCCTGCCCTCTAGAATTCTTCTCAAATCAGGCCCAAAATTTACACTTTAGCCCCTGACCCAAAAAATCTTTTCACTTTGATCTCATATTTACCAAACAGCCCCTTATCCTCATAATCTCTTCAAATGAAGTCCCACAAATTACCATTTAGTCCCTACCTTTCATAATACTTATAAATTAAATCCAGATTTTACACTTTTAACCTCCATCTTCTAAACTTGTGACAATTAGCTCTTCGAGACCATCCTTTGATATATAATTATTTATTTTAGGGCTACCATTTGATCATTAATTTATTTATTTATCTAATAAATAAACAGGGTATTACAACTCTCCCCCACTTAAATTAGATTTCATCCTCGAAATCATTCCTTACCATTCCTTACTCGCCCAACCACTATAGTAGCATGGTCACCAATCTGGGCACGCCCTAGCCTTCCCAGGGTAGCCACGACTAATCCTCGTAAAGCCCTAAAATCCGTAGGTGCTGAATTCCTTGCTACAAGACCACATGTACTCTGTCCGAAATCTGCTGTCTCGAGATGGTCTGAATCCCTGGTAGACCACTCATACTAAATCATTATCGATGGAACCAGCCCGCTTATCCCTCAACTGACTACTTAACTTCTGATAGCATGTGGTTCCCACCATAAACCTGGGTTACAAACCCAATTACCTCTGCAGATCACTTATTCTCGGCTAAGGCTCAGCTAATCCCACCGTGGGCGACTTATCACTCCCCAATAAACCAACTATTCCATGTGCATATGCAACTAAAAACACACATACTATCACTGCCCAAACATTGAAACTGCCCGAACCCTGAACTGCCTTAAGCAGTATACGCTGCTACATAGCTGCTTCCTAAAAGCTATCGAGACCTCCTGGGTCTCAATTCACTTGCCAATCCTCTGAAATACTGGGTTTCCACCCGGTTGCGGAGCCAAAGGACTCCCTACTTAGTCGCCTCACACGACTTCTGAACGAAATCCTTCTCTGGAACTAGTTGCCACTAGTTAACATGTTGGTGTGACTCTACTACTTTCTGATCTAACTGATCGAGTCCATGCGTCGAATCCTGTCATCATCAAATCCAAGACTAAAACTGATTGCTACCTGACCAATGGTAGCCTTATCTCACACGTCCTGAAGCAGTCCATTGCTTCTCTGATCTCATAATTGTAGTGACATCCCTACAGTCTCATTATGGGCTTAACCAAATCTAATCCGTTTGGGTAAATCCGAAATCCAATCAGTGGATTTCCATATCCTCACTGCTACATCCGAACTGGTGGGTACTACTGTGCCTTCCGCGTTCTAACAACACGCTCATGCCATCTACCAACCTAGTGAATGCAACGACTACACCCGCAAACTTACAACACTCTAATACTACTGGCTGCTAGTGAATGCTACGGCTACACCCGTAGACTTACAACACTCTAACACTATCTGACTGCCTGGTGAATTGTTACGGCTACACCCGCAGACTTACAACACCCTAACACTATCTGCCAACCTGATGAATGCTACGACTACACCCGCAGACTTACAACACCCCTCACACTATCTGCTGATAGTGAATGCTACGGCTACACCCGCAGACTTACAACACTTTCCATCCCGGGTCGAACACGCACTCGACCTAACCCTCAACTGAACTCGAGTCCTAACCGGAACTCTAACCTTGTTTCCAAAACCTGCTATCACGTGACCTCACTGTATCAGTACCGTACCCATGCCTGTGATCAAAGTGTCACCATAAACCACAAAATCATCTACACCCCCTGGCAGGGTGAGAATTAGTGCCTCGCACAACCGCTATCTGAGAGCCTCGAAGGCTGCCTGTTGCCTAGGCCCCCAGCGAAGGGCCATCGATTTCTTGGTCAGCCGGGTCAAAGGACCCGCAATCTCGGAGAAGTCCCATGTAAATCTTTGGTCATAACCCGTTATACCCAAGGAATTCCGATTCTCAGATGGAGACCTCAGAATCTCCCACTATATCACGACCTCTATCTTGGCCGAATCAACTAGAATACCCTTCTGGTTGACAAGGTGGTCAAGAGATTGCACCTTGCACAACCAGAACTCACAGTTGGAGAGCTTTATAAAAAGTCTCTCCCCCACTTAGGTTCGACTAAGTCTTCACATCACATGAGAATTGAAGGATTCCTGATCCTTCTCGCTTTCTAATATCCCACTAATGACAACCGGTGCCTGCCAATGCTAGCGTTTAATCGCCGATTAAACCTTGAGATCTCCCATCCTCGGAAATCTCGATGAGTACTCTTGAAATCTGATCCAGTCTGACACCTCAATCCATCTAACATGCTGTCGATTGAAGACCTTAATCTTCACTCTAGCTGACGAATCCTTGTTCCCACTCCTAATCTTGTAGTACCACTGAACTCTAACTGAACACAGCCCATGCGAAAATACAATTTTCTTGAACATGCGATGACCAACCACTTATGCATCTAACACCCGCGACTGACACTACCCTCTTCCCGTCACTAGCTCTGTCCTAGCAACGGTAGTGCCTTGAACTCCAAAGTTCGTCCATAGACAATTACTGACCATACCTGAACAATGATAGAATCCCTAAACATTGACCACATTGGAGAACTACCACTCCAACCCTGACCGAGTATCCTCTAAATAATACTCCTGCATAGATCCCGACAAGGATCCGAAATGATAACGGTACGTGCGGAACCATCTCTACAAAATGCGTCCCTCTTTGGGTTCATCAAGGACCTTTCGGCATGCAGGATGGTATATGATCCTTGGTAACCAAACACTAGCAGAAAAAACCGACCTGAGGTCTGACTTATCTAAACTCACTCACAATTCCTAAGCGGTACGTATTCCAAACATCCACCTAATATCGTAGAAGATGACATACCCGCAACATCTGGAGGAATACTGACCCCCTTCTGCTGACATGACCAATCATGGTACCCTATTGCAGCCTAAACCCCTGGAGTGACAAACTCCCTCGTGTACTTTCTCGTACGCGCTGCACCGACTCTGGCCTTGCTGGCCCTTCACCTGATGATCAGAAATCATAGGTCTCTTCCCGAGACCCCTACTATACGCACCTGGCACACACCTCTCTTTCTAGGGTGCTCCCAAATCGATCCCGCATCTGCAACTCTTGGAAATCATATCCTTCAGGGTCTGACACCCTGTCACGCGCACTAGCTCGCTTGCCAATGGCTAAGATGCAACAACTGGAACATCCTCTGTCCCCAAATTGGGTCGCAAACTCTTCCCTGAAGCTTCTTAGATTTTCCAAGACTCTCGCTGATTCGAGTATGGATCCTGTGCTTTCAGTAGTACGGGCCCAATACTACCTTCCACACATATGCATACTTTCCTCATCAATCCTCCCGAATCCTCCAAGTCACTTCCTCAAACTGGTACACCCAAGTCTCACTGAACCTCACTACTAACTCACTGAAATATATCCTAGGCTTCCCTAGGTTCCCGAACTCACCCAGTCCTCAGCTGCTGAAAGATTCCCGGTAATGTCGGCTAGCTACCTCATGAATATAGCCACATGCGACAGAGATCAGATAATCCTTCGAGTAAAAGACCCATCCCTAGAACGGTTGGAATCAAACAAGCGCTGCACAATAGGGTCAAATCTATCACTCTGAGATTATCCAGCTTGTGCCACATGTGACTTAGCATATTCACTTAATAGTTAGCTCATATTACTAAAAGTCCCACAAAGCACAAAGCAAGCAACATTCAGACAATGGAAACTCTAACCATCATATTCCAATCAGATCATTCTATCCTCTAATCAGGAATCTATACATGCAATTCAAAGGCTCATACAATCAGACATAACCTAAACAGGCTATCCTATCACTAACTGATCAGTACTAGCATGCAAGTCTACAAGCACATACAATAGGCATATAAGGCATCCTCCTAGATCCTTAGCCCTAATCTAGCATGCAATACTCATAATCATATCATAACATAACATGTATGGGTATCTTGGGGAAAACTTACTTGAGCTCGGCTGATTGCACGCATCACACACTTTGTTCTTCTCAAAGTTCCTTTCTCTTTTCAGATTCTTTTCAAACTCCTTTTTATAAAATGATTTTACTTTTGAAAATTTTCATACCAAGCCCTTAGTTTGAGTTCAGACACACCCGGGAGTATGTCCGAATCCCTCAAACCAAGGCTCTGATACCAACTTGTAACATCCCAAAAATACAGGCCAAAAATTTCATTTTTAAATATGTCATTATAAAACCAACAGTGTAATAAAACATCTGTAATATCATGTCATGTCAATACCAAAGTAGAAAGAATCAAAGTTGTTATCATAAAACAATATCAGAGTGTAATCCCAAGGATCTCATGTGTGAAAACCATAGTGTGATGCGTTGCGATCAAGCCGGCTCCTTTCCTTTATACACGAAGTACCTGAAACCAAAACTGAAAACCGTAAGCACGAAGCTTAGTGAGTTCCCCCATCATACCACATACCATACAATCACAAAGCATACATACTGTCGGGCAATTTTGGGGTGCCCGACCTACCCGGTACGGCCATTCTGGGGTGCCGACCTACCCATACGACCATTCTGGGGTGCCGTCATACCCGGTCAAGCCGTTATGGGGTGCTGACTACCCATGTCAAGCCATTCTGGGGTGCTGACTACCCATTTCAAGCCATTCTGGGGTACTGACTACCCTTTGGTCCTAACGACCGAACCTCAGGGACTATTTCACCCCTACTACTAATACTATCACATATCATATCATAACAAGCCAACATGCAAACATATAACATAACAAGCCAACATGCAAACATAACATAACATAACAAGCCAACATGCAAACATATCATCACATACTGTCAGACGTATCTGGGGCGTCTGACTACCCTTCGGTCCTAACAACCGAACTCTACTACTATCACATATAACATATCATGCTAGCATATAACATATTAGGTAGTAGCAAACCTAGATGATATCACAAAGACAATCATCTATCATACGTCTCCTACTGGTGGGCCGACATTGTGGCCTTAGACCCACCGCTACTGGAAGGTAACTCACCTCACACTGCTGAAGTCCCGAAGACACAATCCCACACTTGCTGAAGTCCCGCATACTCGACCCCACCTGTTGGATGACAGATTCCCGAACTATCAACACCAAAATAACACCCAATTAATAAATGGGTCTCACTATGTAACCATAAATACATTCTATGGGTAATTACTACATTACCCCTAGCCTGGCTTATTCAAGCCCAAGGCCCAATCCATAGTCCCAAAGTCAATTAGAAATCAAAGCCCAACACATGGCCCAATTTTCCAAATTGGGCCTAGGCCTATACGTGGTCTCATTCTAAGGCCCAACATCATATAATCATTAAGGCCGAAACTATGGCCCAATTTTCCAAATTGGGCCCAAGCCCCTTACATGGGCCTTACCCTAGGCTCATTAAATTACTCTAGACCATTTGCTTGATCTTGGATAGCCCATTTAATAACTCAGTCATCAAGGCCTAATAGAAAGTCCCAACAATAAACCCAAATGAAATTAGGGTTTCACATAAAATGATGATTAGGGTTAAGTTTCCTACTTAACCCATTAAGGACTTAATCCATTAAGTCCAATATTGCTTAGATTAATTTCCGCCAATGATTATTATTTAATATTCCAAGTTATTAAATAATTTCCGTGTGTCTCGATTAATTCCCCAAAATTAGGGTTTTGATGGCATTAGGGTTTCCAACCCAAATACTAGCCCATTTTTAATTTGTTGGAGTTTTAGATCAATCAGGGCTTTATTGGGCCTATTAAGCCCACTAAAATATTATTAAGCCCATTAAGGTTTTATTGGGTCCATTAGAGTCTATTAAGCTTCATTGGGCCAATTTGAGATTCTTTGGGCGCATTAGGGTTTCAAGCACCCCAAATGAATCAACACCGCGAGGCAAAGCACACCGCTACCCGACACGGCAGCCGGTGGCGGCAGCCACCACCCTAAGGTGGTGGTTTTCAATTTATTTCATTATACTTTAGCTAATTACAGTTTACAATGCCCTAACCAAGAATAACCACACACACTAACTACGTCAACACGCATCCATGGCGGTTTATGGTGGCAGCCACCACCCTACGGTAGTGGCAGCGGCTTTTCGGGCCAACAAGCTACACACAACACATGATATAGAAAGAACAAACACCCACACTCTTTTCTTGCTTGCAAACAGGTCCAGCCACCCTCCTAGTGGCGGTTGACGACGACTGAAGTACAAAACCACGGCAGCAGTGGTGGCATGACTGGTGGTCATCATGCTTGGCAGCAACCCACATTAGTGGTGGCGTACATGCTCAGCGGTACTGATGGGGTGTATGGTCGACAGGGAAGAGGAGGGAGGAGGTGACGACACCCACCGGAACAGTAGCAATGATGTCCGCCGACGCTCCTCCGACTTCTTGCTGTCATGGCATTTGGCTCATCAGCTTCAGTTCACGTCGGCAGCAGTGGCAGAAGACAGCTTCAAGAGAGAAGGAAGGAGGATATTTGGTGGTCCTTGGCGGCGTAGTAGTAGCGAACGGCAGCAACGAAGTTCCATCGCAGCCTCTTGACAGCCCCTCTTGCTTCCGACGTAGAGGTTGGCTCCGACGGCTGGAGATGGGGAGCCGGCAATACAGCAACGGCTTGGTGGTCGGAGGAGCAAGGGTGGCCGGTGGTGCTTGGCAAATCAACTGATCGGAAAAAAATGAAGAAGAGAGGTGGCTCATTTGTGCTCCTTCCGTTCCCTACATCTCCTCTACAACTCTCTCAAATTCTACTTCTTTGGTCTGAATTCTTCATAGAATTTAGAGTATTTTGGCAAGTTCTGAGGTCCCTAGGAGCCCGACCTCTAGTAGCTATCAGTCTGAAGTTTCGCCAGTGCAATTTCCAGACTTTTGTCTAAGGAACCCCTGTAAGTTAAATTACACTTTATCTTATCTTATTGTAATCTATATTTAAATTCATAGTCGTTGTTATGAAATTATAAATAACAACTATCAGTAATTCAATGTCATTATACTGATTGATCTACCTATGGGAAAAGTGACTAGGTGGTGAAGTTGGTTTGGTTGTTGGATTTCAAAAAAGCTATTACGCCAAAATGGTCCTGCCTCCCAACTATCCTGCATGGCTAATCTTTATTTGATAGAACTATTGGTATTCATTTGAATTATTGATAGGTCTAGACTATTTTCAGTCATGTAGAATATTATACTAAGACGTAGTGGTAATGATACTAGTTACTTCAAAGGAAAAGTCAGTTACTAGAAGTGAAGCGCTGTCCGAGTTTCGAGTAATTACTTTAGCAGTTGAGTGCATATTTACTTTCATCTTACACATAGATATAAAATATTTAAGATAATTACATGCTATATGTGCATATTATTCGTGCTCTTGATATCTATGCTAGATGAAGGATTTATACATGTTTTACTTGATTCAAATTGTATATGTATTTTTATACCTATAAATATATTGGGTAGAGATGGTTAGATAAAAATGAAAGATGAAATAGATGATGAGAGGCCTTAACTTAAATATTATATAGTCGTCTAGCGGAGTATAGATGATGACCATAGACTATTCCAGACAGTCCACTGGAACGCTAGCAGACTCGCAACCTGTAGGTGCTTTTGAACTATGTGTTCACTAGGTGTACTCCATCCCCCCTCCCCCATGGTTTCCTTACTGACATATAGTACTAAGGAATCCCCTGAGCATTATTGTCTATTTCGAAGATAATCCTTAGGATAGGTCCCTCAAATTAGATGCTTTAGGGACAACGAGTGAGGATAACGAGAATGGGTAATCGGGTACAATGACTTGATAAAAATATATAATTAAAAGAATTTAACTATTATGGGTTGAAAACCCTATGTGCTTACCAGGCTCCCAAGCCTGGCCCACTTAGTTTCTTGCATTACAAGTAGTGGCACGAGAGCACATGTGTGATGAATGATGAGGGATTTATGGATTATAGATCGGTAGAGTAATAGATGTTTGTAAGGCCTGCATTATTTCCGTTTATGCTTATGAACTGTATTGACAATGACATCCCAACGATTTTAATATAATGACAATACATTTCTTCGGAAATGCTTTGATAATATCATTATCATGTTTTTGGGAACAAATTCCGCAATAATTTTCTCTAAAAAGGTTACTCTGATTTTAAATAAGCATAAATAAATCGGTCTTTTCTAGCCGGGAAATTGGGGATGTCATAGTTGTTGCTTAGCTACTCGAAAGAAATCAATCAAGATTGTTATTGGTAGTTTTTGTGTGTCTCTTGATAATGCATTCATGGACTTGACACCGTTTGATGTCATAATATTGTACCAAAACAAAGGGAAACATGACCTTGCCCATATCTCGTTACCGATTCTGTCTAGCCATGTCTGACAATCGTAGTTTAGTGCACGACGTAGCCTACCTAATGTAGCACCCGGTTTCCGGTATGTGAATTTTATTTGAGCATTGCCCTAATTTAGCCTCAGACTCGGCGAGTCATAGGGTCCGACTCGCCGAGTAGGGACGAGACTCAGGACGCGTTTTAAGTAGGCGACTCGACGAGTCCATATCCTGGACTCGGCGAGTCACCGCTGCGGGATGAAACCCTAAGTTTCAAGGGTTTGCACCCTATTTAAACTCTCATTCCGCCCCAACTCGTCCCCATTCACCCCCAGAACTCCCCCTACATCATTTTCCCTTGTTTCCTTGAGAGTTTGAGGTGTTCTTGGTGTGTTCTTGAAGGTTTTGAAGAGTAAGAGGAGTAGATCAAGAAGAGGAGAAGGAGATCAGCCATCCTTGTGTCATTTCAACATTTCCTTTGAGGTATAACCCGTTTTCCCCTTGATTCTATGCTTAAAACTTCACTTGGGTCTTTCTTGGTCAATCCCCCAAGTTTGCATGTTCATTATATGTTGTAATAAGGCGTTTGGCCTTTGGATCTATGTAAGATTGAGCTCCAGGAGCTCAGATCTGTTAGCTTTTTGGCCTCATGAGGCTTGTTAGCCCTAGATCTACCATTTTGAGACATTTTGAGCCTTATAATCCATATTGGTGAATACCCACACGTAAAGTTGGAAACTTTACGTGTGATTCGTGTCCTAGAAGTCCAGATCTATGAATGGCATGGTCTGGAACCGAGCAAATCGGTATATTTAAGGAGTGCATGGCGACGACTCGGCGAGTCGCATAGGTGACTCGGCGAGTCTGGTCGCGAGTCACCGAATTGGTCCCTTCTTCATGTGTCGAGTTGAGCCTCGAGTCACAGGGGGTGACTCGGTGAGTTGGGAGCTGAACTCACCCATGTTAGGACTCGGCGAGTCAATGCCCTGACTCGGCGAGTCCAAGGCAATCTTCATAGCTCAAGAACAGACTCGGCGAGTTGTTCATACAACTCGGCGAGTCTTAGCATAAAGTGTTCATCGAATGAAGATGAACTCGACGAGTTGTTCATACAACTCGGCGAGTAGGATGAAGGTGTTGAATGGCAGATAGAAGGTGAACTCGTCGAGTCATTGCCCGACTCGACGAGTAGAACAGGGACCCAGGACATTGGTTTGCTAGGGACTCGGCGAGTGGTGATCCACTCGGCGAGTCGGGTCAACTGAAAGTTGACTCCAGCTTTGGCTTAGAGTTAATCCAGGGGTAAAATGGTCATTTTACCTAAAGGACAGTTAGCAGTGTTTGATTGAGTATGTCGTGGAAATTGCAGCCGGAGGACTACCGGAGCAGCAGCAGTCAGTTAGTTCCCGATCAGTTCAGCAGCTACTTTGAGGTGAGTTACCTTCCAGTAGCGGTGGGTCTACGGCCACAATGCCGGCCCACCAGTAGGAGTCGTATGTTAGATGATTGTCTTTGTGATATCATCTAAGCTGCTACTACCTGATATGTTATATGCTAGCATGATATGTTGTATGTGATAGTAGTAGAGTTCGGTTGTTAGGACCGAAGGGTAGTCGGACACCCCAGATACGTCCGACAGTATGTGATGATATGTTTGCATGCTGGCTTGTTATGTTATATGTGATTGTAGTAGTAGGGGGGTGAAATAGTCCCCGAGGATCGGTTGTTAGGACCGATGGGTAGTCAGCACCCCAGAATGGCTTGACATGGGTAGTCAGCACCCCAGAATGGCTTGACACGGGTCAGACGGCACCCCAGAATGGCCGTATGGGTAGGTCGGCACCCCAGAATGGCCGTACCGGGTAGTCAGGCACCCCAGAATAGCCTGGCAGTATATATGTTATGTGTTTGTATGGTATGCGGTACGTTGGGGAGGGGGGACTCACTAAGCTTTGTGCTTACGTTCACAGTTTTGTTTTCAGGTACCTCTGCTTCGAAGGGGAAGGAGCCGGCGCGGTAGCGGCACGTCATACACACACTCTTCGGTTTCCGCATTTATGAGATTTACTGGGATTGTACTCTGATATTTGATGGGATGTACGGTTTGGCTTTTGAGAACATGGTTGCAATGTGTTATGATGTGAACAAACAATATTTCTTTTTATTTAGACAATGTTTTTATTTATTAATGTTTTCTAAAGTAATATCAAAAAAAAAAAAAAAAAAAAAAAAAAATTTTGGGTCGTTACACCTAAGCTTTCTTTGAAATTAGACTCTCGGTAAGCCTTTGTAGCCTCCCAAAAAAAATATATGTTCTCTCTTGCTTGTCGATCTTTGCTCTCATATTCATCAACAAATGACGACAACAGAGTCCGTGATATGCATTCGGGAACACAACTTGAATGGCCATTTCAATTGAATTGGTTCTATCTGATATGATAGCCAAATATGTTTTCTTGCCCTTATCCACCGGTCATAATTATCCATATAGCAAACAGCTTCAAACATGCCTTTTGTATATTTTTTCACTTTATATTGGAAACATTCACTAACACTTTTCAACCCTATATTAAGCTTAAGTGCTTTTTTTATAGAGCTGGCATAACTTCACATGGGAAGTATAGTTGTGTGTTGTGGCCTCTTTACCATTTTGTTGAGCTAATTTGAGCAGTGGTAAAGGTTCTGGCATACCTCAATGGGTGGGTTGTGTTTCTTCAGAATCGGAAAAATAAAAAGGAAAATTTTCTTGTTGTGCTTTTTGGGGTTGTACGAGATTAATTTCCTCCTCTCCACCTTCATGATCATCCGCATCAAATTCGGTGTAACTTTGAAAATGTTCAACTGGCTCTCCATGTGGAATTATATTACCACATCAACCAACATCATTAGTTTTGCCTCATCATTTGCAGATTCGTCAACATCAACAGTAAGGTTAGCGTGAACAACATCCTTACCTTTAGACCTATAATCGCCCCCATATATAGGATCATTGTAAGAAGGAACATGGTTGGTTGTCATAGGTAATAAATTACAACTTTGTTTCTTTCCAGCACCGGAAGAACCATTTTCAAAACAATTTTCCTCGGGAAATCGATTAGTACCACTTTCCATAACATTATTAACAACAAACAATTGTACTATATTGGGAGGCATAGTACTATTAAAACTAAGAAAATATCTAACATTATTATAATCAAGAATCTGCATAACCATATTTGATCCATGAGATTGAGAAGATAGACGAATTTGATTAGTATGTAACCTGGACTTGGAAGCAACCAACATAACTAACCCAACAAAGTTGATATCATTGCTTATATCTACACCAAATCATGTGTAGTCCAAAGCAAGATACTGGAGATACTACATACATCCGTCGATACGCTGCCATTGCCCTCCACTAGAAACTGACACTCGAAAAAAATCCTATATACGCACTCATTCCGGAACGTTTATGGAAAGTATCGAACACACAAATGTATTTCATATATGGAACAAAAACATATAAAAACCTTAATTTTAGCTCTCCGAGTCTCCAAAATGTACGATCATTCCCGACTGTAGTACAAAATACACCTTTTTTAGTCCGGAACGTATGGGGTGTCAAATTTCGGACCAAAATCCCACTCCGGAACAAGATCATAAATACTCTGGACTATCGTATTTCACATCCAAGTCCTGAACAAAATTACGTGCTCCTATCTAAAATTTCCTATTCGTGAAATCAACGGAATACCCAACCCAAAGCTGTTAACCCTCACCACCCCGGCTGGCAGTCACCGGCATTGGAAACAACACAAAGTACAGCGCCGTGCTCTCCCCAGATCAAGTTCAAACCAATCGCCGCTCCGCCCCCAACTTGACACTGATTCTGCTACCATGCTACATTGTCTTTCTAGTAAGAGTTTTTTGTTGTCCTTTATATGCATTTCCATTATTCATGATATTACAATAAATTCTTTTTTCGCATATTATATGGTGATCAATTTTTGTTTGCCTGAATATGGTATATATTTCATGTTGTAGGATCCAATTAGAATGTTCTCTTGCTGAATTATTGTTTCTTTATAACCAGCCTTTCCTGTTTTCTTCATTGATTTGGTTTTTACTACTTAAGTAGGATATTCAATATATTCACAATTTAGGACCAAACTCCAAAGTGTTTTTCATGCTTTAACAAATAATACTAAAGTTTTGGTTATCTGTTTCTTCATTGATTTGGCTAGTTAAACATGTGAAGTATTTTAATATTCAGTTAAGTAACATAACATTTGTGTAAAATGATTACAGTACCATCATTTATGATTTAGTTAGTCTTTCTTTATTATAAGTGATATTATTATATAACATATGTTAATCAGTTTGCTCAGATTTTTTGAATTTCATCAATATAGCATCTTACTTCCATTTTCTATTCATACTTTTGTTCATTCATTTCTTTAATCAAATTTTAGTGATGTATGGTGAGTTTTTGGGTTTTATTTATGCTCCATTATATTGGAGTTGAATTGATGAGAAATCAAGAATCTCTTTCTCTTTTTCTTTCAAAGAGTTCAATATATTTATTCATGTATCTGAATTTAGTATGTCTTCATTGTTTCCATTTAGCGTTTGTGTACATAAAATTCAAGGAATTTGTTGCCATTTTAGGGATTTCTTTCTGTTCAATTTTATTTAAAGTTCAACTCACAAGGGATCAACGACACCTTTCTAGTATTCTTATAAAAAGTTTGATCCTTTTTCAAAAATCTGAATTTAAGTATGTGTTAACTGTTTTATTTTATGAATTTTGTTGATCAAACTCTGTGTTTGTCATATTTTTTCGATCATTTTGTCAGATGTTAAAGATCAAAAACTATCTAGAGTTTAATCCAGAGAATTCTCAATTTTCCTTCAATAATTTTCAATTTTTAATGGCACACTAGTTTATAGCTCAAGTTTTATGATCTACCATTTTAATTTCATGTCATCTTTTGTTGAACAAATATTTTCATGTTATTTATGCCCTTTAACATTTCACAATTTGAATATGTGATTTAACTGGTTTGTTTATAAATTCTGGGAAATTACATCGGATTTACATATTCATGTGTCTTGATATTTTCTCTTTGAATATTTTGTCTTATAAGTAAAGGATGTTACTGATATTCATACCCTCGGTTATATGTAAGGAACTTCAAAACATAATTTGTAGTGGTACTACATATAATTAGGGTGTGATTATTAGAAACAATATTTATCTAGAAGACTAAATATTCATAGTAGCTAAGAAGCATCTTGTTATTTATATTCTGAAAAATGCACAAGATAGTTGAAACATAAATGGTCCATAAAGTAACGAGTACTCGGGAGTACTCGGAAGTACTCGGATTTGGAAATTTATGTAGAAATATTTTTAGGGAAATTATATATGTCAAAATCATAAGATAAAATCATAAGTTGATTGAAATATATAACAAAATTGGATACATGTGAATACACAAAAAATGAAAAACACATAATGGTCTCACTTCGTAAATAATTACTGAAAATTTAAGATATATATATGTAGTAATAATTACATGTGTGTTAAATAATAAATCATTAAGTATATTATACATATTAATCACCGAGTTGACCGAATTTCACAACACTACTTAGTTCGTAAGGGGCCGATCGAGGAGTACTCGGGATTATGTAACTCGCCTCGGCGAAGGGGGGAGTAGTGAGTACTCGGAGGAGTAATCGGACAACTTGGCAAGTTTTACAACACTGGGTGTGATTATTATAAACAATCTTTATCTAGAAGACTAAATATTCATAGTAGCTAAGAAGCATCTTGTTATTTATATTCTGAAAAATGCACAAGATAGTTAAAACATAAATGGTACAAGTGATTGTGACCATTATTATTTGTTAATTTAGGTAACAATTTGTTGGAAATATTATTTTGTTTAACTAGAAGAAAGAGATGAGCTTGTTTCAGCGATGTGCCTACATAGTAGCAGAAGCACTTGACAAAATATTTTTGGTTGCCAAATTCTTTTGTGCAATTCATGCCACCAATACCTATCTCTTCTCCACTGCTTTGGTAAACTTATATCTACATCTTATAATAAACTTTAAGAGTCAAGAGAATGGAATCACAATGAGTCATTACATTCCATCTTTAACCTTAATTATACGTTCCCTTCCATCAAACAAAACAAATATTTTTTTTCCATTCCATTCATTTTATGATTCCATCATAAAAAAAACTACCTTAAACAACCGTCTACTTGCAGGTCCAAGGTCCTTGCATGCTCTTTAACTTCAACCTTAAAGGTGAAATGGTCCTACTTGACAAAATCTCAACCCCATATGGCAAAGTGGGTCCCGATGATGTAATTATACTCCGGACGCCTGAAAATCAAAGAAAATTCGCCACAAAGAGAATTATTGGCATGGAAGGTGACAATATCACTTACATTGTAAACCCCAAAAATAGTGATACAACACAAACCATAGCTGTATGATTAATCTATATATAATTATTATTTTTAATGTATGAATAATAACATTTTGGTAGTTTTTATACGTGTAGGTTCCAAAGGGACATGTTTGGGTTGAAGGGGACAAGGTTTACGATACTAATGATTCAAGGAATTTGGACCTGTTCCTTATGTAATTCTTCATTGTGTGCTTAATTTTTATAGAATTAACATTTACTTATAACATTCTACTTTCAATGTTTTTCTTATTAGAATATCATACTTTGAAAATTTTACCATTATAGCAATGAAAATTGTTTAGTGTTTGGATGACATTGCTATATATGTTGTAATAGGAAGAAATGAAAGTAGGATCCTATATTAAACATATCAACGAAAGTACTCTGCTATTTCTTAGATTTAACCCGTTGTGTTTTTGTAACTGTATGAAAAATGATTTTCTTTGAACTTTCAACTTGGCACTTCATTTAGTTAAAAAAAACACGCAACAAGTTACTAGAATAGTAGGGCTTGAGGCTACGACGAGTTACTAGAAGCGTAGGGCTTGAGGATGCGATGAGTTACTAAACACAACTTGGCATTTAACCATGTTTCGGATCGTCTGTATTTAGGGTTCGTGGGCTGCAACCCGGGCATGAGGAAGCCTTGAGGCTGCCACGAGTTACTAGAAGCGTAAGGCTTCTCGCCACCTTTTCGTGGATATGAGGTTCATAAGAAACAAACTTATAACGAGGAAGCTATGATAGTTTGAAGTTTTGGAAGCGGAGCCACCTACTACGTTGTGTACGCTTAGCGTACTGATGTGTGTGATTTGGAAGCGGAGCCACCTAGTACATTGGGCGTACCAGAGGGTACGCCAGACGTACTAGGCACAGGGTGAAAACCCAAAATTTGGGGTGTGCCCCCTATTTAAAGAACATGATGGCCTCATTTCTGGCCACCATTTCCAACGTTCAACCCTCTCAAAACCCTAATTTTCGTTCCTTTAGCTTGAGTGTCAATTTGTGATCTTCTAAGTGTTCTTTTGGTACCCTTGGGGTGAAGAAGGAGCATGGAAGAGAATGGAGTTGGAGTCCAGGCTTTGGATCTGATCTTTTCTATGGTTGGAGCATCATTTGAAGGTATAAAGCTCAAAGCTTTCTCATCCTTTTTTATTTGAGCATATTATGGTCCATTTTAGGGTTTTTGTGCTGAAAGCTTGAAGCTTTATGAGTTTTTGAACTCCAGAGCCTTATATCTGTCATTTTAAGTGTTTCTAGTGGAGAGGATTCATAAATATGAGTCTTGGACGTTAAAACCACCCCATGCATGAGATATGAGCATTTTTGGGAGTAAAGAGTGAATGTATTTTGGTTTGGGACTTTATCAGCCATGCAAAGGCTTAAAGTCATGAAATTTATGGAGTATAAGCCTTTAGGGAGTCCAGATCTGAGAGTATACATATGGCCTTAACGGGTTAAGACGAAGAAAGTGGGAAAAAGCAAGTCTGGACGTATGCCGAGCGTAAATCCAGTACGCCCTGCGTACTGGTCAAGTGTCCCCGATCAGGGTTCATGTGTACGCTGAGCGTACCAAGGGAGGTACCCCCTGCGTAATCTCGCTGTGGGCTTTTGGGCTAAATCTCATATTGGGCCTTAAGTGTTGGTCTTGGATTTTTGGGCTTGTTGTACTGGAGATTTTGATCAGAGAAATATTGTATATGTCTTGGGCTTTTGTGTTGGGCTTGCCATTTGGACTTAAGTTTAAGAGTTGGGCCTTGGTTGAGTCCATTTAGTATTGGGCCTTGGTGGGCCCAATGGGCTTGAGTTATTTGTGTAGGATTTTGAGCATTCTAACACTCCTATGGTGTACATGCAACCCTATAAACCTTGGATCTATGTTTTTTCTATTATACATGCAAATAATTGATATTCCAAGGTTTCATCCTAACTAGCATACTATGAAGCAACTATACTACAAGAAACTAGTAGAATGACATACCTTTTGATGGAGTAGCTTGATTCCATGGAGCTTAAGAGCCTAGGGCCTCAAGTGTGACACCTCAAATGGTTCACACAACACCACCAACAACTTGGAATAAATTGAGTGAGAAGTTCTTATGCTCAAAACAGCTAGCCCTCATGTGTACACACCTTAGTGCCATTTTCTTGAGCCGTGGGTCCTTATATATTGTGGCTATTAGAGTTACACCATGTAACTCATGTATTTCCATATTCTTCATGCTCCATGGGTTAAAACCTCCATGGAGTATCCATGGGTTACTCCATGGATTTAGCCCAACATGAAGAACTATGGATCATAAGCCCACATATATAAGAATGAATGATTTACACAATCAATCCCATATATTTAATTAGTCTATTTTTTATCACAAAATTAATTCTTGATCAATACTAATTAAATAATATGATTTCATATTAATATATTAGAACTTATAATATATTAACAAATCATAATTATCCTTTTCTCACAAAAGTCTATCCAAATTGTTCTGATGCCGTGCAACCCAAATCGACCATGCCAAACGGTTCAAGTACATACCAATTATAGTTATGGAATCAGACACTAATCCAACAGTCTCCCACTTGGATAAGTCTAAAACTATTATTGCGTATGACTCCAAAACCCAAGTAGCAATCGTAGCTCTTAAAAGCTGTTGTCGAACTCTGAACAAATCAACGACGCGTCCATTAGATAAAAGATCATATATTCCTCCATTATAGATATCATATGGACTGAGACATGGATTATAATCATTCTCTCTATCCATTTGTTTTTTTCCAATTTCTGATTTATGACGATCGACTAATTGAAAAAATCAAATCAATCTAGGCTTGGCCAAGCACATCGGGGTGTCATCACTAAATCATCGAGGGGCCCACATATATCACTTTTATCCCTTCAAGGGTAAAAGGAATGGATAAAATTCCACTCATATGCTTGTTCTACTACTTGTTGAATCATACACAAAGGCACGTTTTATAACATCGAGTTACCAATGCGTTTTCGTACAATCAATGTATAACCAACTCATAGGCAACAACTCATATCTCTAGGTTTGAAGAATATAAGATATTATAGTCTCATGATCACTTGTGATAAAATCGATGAAGTGAGTCAAATGAGCATGGGTTTTATCCAATACTCAGAACTTAATGGCACTCATGAATGTTGCAGCAACTCTTGGTATGTTCAATACCTTGGACATCTACAAACCAGCTTCATGACAGTCTTTCCTTAATACCTACTTCCAACGTATTATCGACTGTGGATGGTTTGAACAACTTAGTCATTCAGGAATAACGACCTAGTTATTCTGGAAGTCAAAACATGCAAAGTGAAATACAAGAATAATCGAATCCAATATGGTCTCAAAACTTATGAATATAAATAGAACACCTTTTATTTATCACCATATTGATTACACATTATTCATTGCATACTGTTTCAAATTATCAACGTTATACTTAAATTAAAACAATAGTTGTCCCATGCTCCAAGCATGTACACTATGTTTTCTAAACACTAGTCATGCCATACACCAAGTATTCACACTATGTTTTTCCAAACATTAGTTATGCCATACACCAAGTATGCACACTAAGTTTGTCTATGATCTTTACTTTGTGAAATAGATCGATTGAACATAATTCCAATGATTCTCATTTCACAATCATAAATCCTTACCGTAAATGCAAGAATTCCAAATTCCTGCCATTTAGAGAATCTTGTTAGATTTTAGACTTATATGCACTGATCCTCTATAATGATTATGCACAAAGTCACAAAGAATTATCAATAGACATTACAGAGTATTCCAATGGAGATCAACTCCATGGAAATGAAGTCTCATATTCAAAGTACATTGCTTTAAACATCCTTCTTGCATTAAGTTTCCTAATCTTACATAGATTTAATGAATAACTTCCACCCATGGGAACATTTCCATATTCCCATTTTGACTATCACTCCTGAACAAGAATTGCCTCTTTTCAGAATATGTCAATATGGTCCTTCCAAAATTAACACTATACTTCCAACTGTCCCTGAGCAACCAATCTTTGGTAAACCTTAGATTGTCCTCGACAATTGCTTAATCAAATTAGTCATATCCAGTTCTAGTACTTTTTCCCTCTTAATGCTCTAGGCATTTGTAAAAATTTAGAACAGATGAATATTATAACACATGTAATCGATCTTATATCTGAAGCATATGGCACACGATTCATGATGTCTCACATAAAGACATGATACTAAACCATTCTTTTGCTATAATATTATAGCACATGCAATCGATCCTATATCTGAAGCATATGGGACACGATTCATGATGTCTCACATAAAGACATGATACTTGACCAGTTTTGCTATAATATTTCTATTTCTATTTGCCATGTTCTCGTAATTCAGATTATGAAAAGGGATGCCGTAATCACAATCGAATTTTAGAACGCAAATAATGTTCCCATATATAGAATTTCCTTATGTTGAACCATTCCAACATAACATTCATATATATATATATATATATATATATATATATATATATATATATATATATATATATATATATATATACTTGACTAAATTTGATTAAAATCTCACGATCTAAGCTTTTAGATTTGAAATGAAGTAATTTTCTCTTCCTTAATTATAGCAAAACAAAAAACAACTTTTTCCCAATTGAAACCTTTTTGTTTTCTATAATTAACATTGCTAACTTGCAACACTTATTGATATGTGCATATTTAGTTCATATTAAGTATAGATTTTTATTCATTAATTAGCTAAATTATTGCATTTTATGGACAAAAGGTACTTAAAAGTGTTTGAATTATATTTTCAGTCCAAAGATGAAGCTCGGAAGCGAAAGGAAGCGGGAGAAGCAGTTAAAAGATCGAGAATGGAATGAAGAAGAAAAACACTAAAAATGGCACTGACTCGGCGAGTCAGATCGACTACTCGGCGAGTCCAATCGAAGAATCGAGAAGATAATGACTCGGGATCCCAGAGAGTTATCACAATACGGGGAATATGAGAGGGACTCGGCGAGTCACCACCTGACTCGACGAGTCGATTCGTATATTTATAGATAACTCCACAGATCGATGGAGGGGAGTTCTGGGACGATTTAGAAGAGTTTAGCTACGATTGAGAAGGCAGAAAAACCCTAGAGGACGACGAAAGAAGCTAGAATTCAATCCCGGAGAGTAATTGAGGCAAAATTTGATCATTCCACTTATTCTTTTGTTTTATCATTATGGTTAAGCAATTTGACTTTGTTTGTTTGCTGTTATTTACTTCAATTATGAGCTAAAACCTTTAGACTTCTGTTTGGGGATACAAAGTTGACAATATGGTTTGATTGATTGGTAGGATTAATTCCAAGTTGGTGAATTTTTGTTATTTTAGCTTGCTAAAGAACCCTGTGTGTGAATAATAATTAATTTTCTGTTAATAGGAAGATAATTGATTAGCATGAACATCTATTGATTATTAACCTCATATGCTATGTGATCACTATGCCATATGTCTAGGATTAATGAATATGAAACTAGAATTAATAAGAAAATTAAGTAAATTCATGTGCAAGCTTGTAAGATGACCATCAAACAAGAAGTTAATTAAAAGAATAAATTAGTTAACTATTGCAAGTCTAACTTAACCCGAATAATTAATCTAGTGAATATAATTAAATTAGACAATTGGCCACTGTTTAAGTTAGTTTATTTGCTAAGGATTAGGGTAGTGAATACGAATCTAATCACTTGAATCGGTAACCAACGAAAGAATTAATCCATTGCACCATTACCTTGAAATCAACCATAGAGTTAACCAAGTTGAACTAAACAGAAGTTCCTCTCCAATTATTGAATTTAGTTAAGTCTTTATTTTCTAGTTCTTAAATTAGTAATAATTAGTAAGTTTCTAGTCTTGTAGAACTAGAGAAAACCCCTACTTATTAATTAACTTAGATAAAATTAGTTTTTAATTTTAATTTGCCGTTCCCTGTGATCGATACCCTGCTTATTTAGCTATTCCACAATTGATAGGTTCACTGCCTTTTGTGTGTTATTTGATAATTAAAAGTAGGATTAAAACTAAGTGAGTTTGCACACATCACTTATCATAATTATCATGCTCCCACTAACATGATGATTATTAGCATAACACTTATGCTCCTACTAGCTTTGACATGTACTCAGAAAACAGCTGGACTTCTAGAAATCAATACTTTATTGACTTTCTTACCAAATTTCAGACGTCTGATACGAAATGCTTTGATAAAACTTTATCAAAATCATACACCTTTCCTTAGATAGCGCACATGTGTGTCTAAATAATTTCAGAACTATGAAAAGGGATGTCATAATCATAGTCTCAATTGTTTAGACCTTTTCATTCCTCACAAGTCCATGTTAGTGTGTCGGTTAACCACACACGCTCCACTAATGACTTTGAGAATGCAAATATCATAATTGCTATCTACTTAAAACCACTTAGTGAAAGTGTTTCCTCACCATCATTTTCATGAATCGGAGAGAAACCTTATGACACTTAGATTTTATGGTGTATGTGCTCCTATCCATGTGAATTTGTCAAAAACCATAATCACAAGACAAGGTTAGTGACAAATCCAAACTCATATGGATTGAACTTGTGCAGTCTTAACTTCTTGCCACCTGGCAGCACAAGGGCCTGTCATTGCTTCCAAGTTGTTATGCAACCAATTGAGAACTCTCAGAACTCATATGCAAAGCCAACTTTAACTGGAATGGGCACATAAATAGGAAAATTTCAACACGATAGGTTATAAACCTCACGTCGTGTGCTAGTGATAAACTACATGTTTTTTTATTCTTGATTAGATCTTGAAGCTTTTTCAATATCTTTAAGACTCCCACTGTCCTCTTGACATATAAGACTCTATATCCAAATATTCAAGAGATAGTGCAAATTCTTTATCAAGACAAACACTTCACACAATTGGCCTTAGTTGGTCTTTGTTTTATCCAAAACATCACAACTTACCAATTTAAAATGTACAAGAGTAGGACACATTTTACTCTTACATTTGACAAGTGTTACAGACCTTTCTTTAAGATATGTCACTCAAGTTACAATCTTGGAGTATAACTCTAAGAATTGTTTTGGAACGAAGTATGACTCATCTTCTTGATTTAACCACATCAACAATTTATGACTCCTATTCTTAGCCATAAGAATGCACTAAGATGTCCTTAGAGGATGAATTGTGATATGGTCTCCAAATCATTAAGATGATCACAAAACATGATACCAAAGTACTCTCCCATCTTTTAAGATTTGAGAAACTTTTATCTTTCTGCCTAATTTGATTCTTCTCATTCATTCTGCCATACCTTGTAACTTTTCTAGTGTTTCAGAATTATACTTAAACTTTTAAGTATAACCATATTTACTAATCTTTAGTAAATCATGATGAATAGTCTTATCGATCTTTTGTGGTGGACTTGACCAGTGCACAAGAATGTGTACTCGATCCCTTAGTCCTTCACTTGACTCACATATACATGTGAACAAGGAATTAGTCTTAATTTTCTAAAGATGAAAATTCTCATTCATCATACTATACAACTTGCATGATTCCAAGTTTCGGTCCAATTGAAACCTTGGGTGATGAGAATCTTTCCTTATTTGGTATATTTAGACACTACCACAAATGAAAGAATTAAATTCATATTTCCATTATTGCTAGAAACATACAAACATCAATTTTCATAAATGCCATTGCAAGGAGATGTAAAATAAAATAAAACAAACTTTTATTTATTTATAAAATGTGGAAAAAGCTTTTTCCTTACAATGAAACTTTAAATGAAAACTATGTTATTACATATTTTCTAGCAATCTATCATAACTCCTAAGTAGTAGCTCAAGAATCTGATCTTCGAACCATGCGATTGAAATCCATCTTCGCGATCAGATTCAGCATACTCTTCCTTTAAGTTTCCTTCCCTTTGCTTGATCCCGCCATACATCAAAATGTATTGAGAATCTTCAAATAGGAACTTGAAGAGTTAGATAGTGGACTTACCTGAAGCAAAGTCAAACTTTTTGACTTGACATTCTCTCAGATCTTTCAAGTAGTTAGGGCAGCTTCGAAACCAATGCCCCTTCCTTTGGCAATAGAAACATATGGACCCTTTGGGAATGGTACACAGGACTATCTCAGGTAGTTAGGGCAGCTTCGCAACTAATGCCCCTTGCGTTTTTGGATAGATATCTGAAAAATAAGGGGGGGGGGGTATGTTCTTCGTGTTTTTCATAAAAAAAGGTTTTTGATTGAGTTTTGGAGCTTCAAAGTCGAAAAATCGTTGTTTTTGGTTGTAACCTACGAGGGGGTGGCGGAGTTTGCGGCCGGCGGCTAGGGTTTCAGAGTTGACGGCCTCGGTTTGCGGTCCGGAGTTTGCGGCCTCAATTTGCGGTCCTCAGTTTGCGGCCAACACCTCATCCTTGCATAGCTTCGTCCTCGCATCGCATCTCATCCGAAGTTCTCGCTGCTTGCGTCAATAAAAAAAGGGGGAGCGAAGTTGAGGCTGCCAAGAATCGAACTCGGGTGCTTCTCCTCATCATTCCAGCGCCCTTGCCATCTGATCCAGCTTGCTGGATGCTTTTATCCTCCCGCTTTTAATTCTTAAACACTCGTTATTCTCGATTTAAACTTTCAAGATTTGACACTTTTAACCAAAAATTTAATTTCTTTTAGTTTTTTTTTTATATTCCTTTGCATCCAAAATAATATATAATAATTATAATAAAATAAAAAAAATTAATAATAAATTATATTTTGATTTTTGACTTTTATTTTTTAACTTTTGACCTTAAATTTTGACTTTGACTTTCAAGTTTGACCTTTGACTTTAAACTTTGACTTTTTCATTTAACTTTTAAAATTTCAAATTTAGCTTTTCGGTTTGACTTTTTAAATTTGACTTTTAAGGTTGACTTTTGAGGTTTATAATCAAAGGGAATTTTTGTATTTTAGTTTGTCATTTAAGTTTTATTTTAGCTTCGAGTTGTGATTTTAATGGCTTATGAGGTCAACAAGGGAATTGAAGACAAGAAAGAGAATCGTCAGGAGATGTTAAGACAAAACTTCAACATGTTCAATTATATCCCTGGAGAAACCCTGGAAGCTCAGTTACAGCGATTTACTACACTTACCACTGAGATGAATACAACTGGGATATTCTTGACTAAATCTGAGATAAACAAAAAGCTACTGAATTCACTTTCGAAATCGTGGGATATGAACGTAGCTGTCGTCAAGAATATAAAAGATCTCAATTGTCTTAGTATTGCTGATGTAATTGAAGAGCTTGATGCTTTGAAATATGGAGAAACAATGAGTTCTGCAAACACTCTGGTCAATGAAGTTTCATGCTCTCAATCTTGTGAAGATACGATTAAAATTCTTCGTGAACATAATGATTTGCTAAAAAGGGAAGCCGAGGACCTAAAATACGAAGGATATCAACTCAGGAAAGGATAGAAACCCGTGAAGGCTGAATTAGAAGCGAAAACGAAAGACGTTAGGAAGCTTCAGGAAGAGTATAGCAACAAGTGTGAAAATTATGACTATATTAAGAGACAACTTGCTGCTGTAACTGAAGAACTTGACACATTGAAAATTAAGTGTGGAAAAACATGTGTCAGTTTCAAAAATTATATTGCGTCAAGTCAGACAGTCGAGTCCTTATTTGAAATCCAATTAAAATTTAAAGATAATTAAAACAAGGGTCTAGGGTATGATAGTGTTCCTCAACCTTTCAATCATAACTACACATCCATCGCTATGACACAGGAAGAAATTGCCAGGGAGGCACATCTTCAATATGAAAAACCCGCTGGATTTGTGTTAGGAGGTATTCAGATTGAAAATATTAATGTTTCTACTTCATGTGCAGGTAAAGTAGCAGAAGATGAGAACAAGGAGAACACTACAGAACAAACCAATAACTCCTTGAACTCAGAATCTGTTGCTTCGAATTCTGTTACTCCTAACAAACCTGTCGTCGAGAAATACATGCCTCCAATTCCAGTGAAACAGAGTGCCTGCTGTAATTGTGCTTATGGGAACCATAAGAGACAAGGCAAAGATACGCCACTAGGGGCAGGAAGAGACAACTCCCCAGTGAAGAAAAAGACATGTTTTCACTATGGAACACCTGGACACATTGCCAGGAATTGTCCTAATCGCGCATACGTTCCCTACTATGCACAAGGCTGGCAGAACGCGCCAAGAGGGAGATTTTTCAAAAGAAACCCCTCAAGGTCACGTTCAGACAATGCCGACTGGAATGCCATGAAGGCCAAGAATTCAACTCCCAAGGCCAAGCATCAAACTCCCAAGAACAAGAAGGTAATGCTGGCCCAGAAGTCTAGTTCATGAGATGCTCATGTGAAGCCAAGACTGGTTAGGTCAAATTCATCTCGGCAGCCAGCTTCAAGTTCCAAATCAAGTGCTGAGGCACCCACCGGATCGAACAAGAAATGGGTTAAACCCGAATATAGATGGGTACCAAAGGTGAAAACTCCTAAATCTTCTAATGACTCTAATATTTCATCATCTTTTGTTTATGATAAGCAGGATATGTCATGGGAGAGAGTACCCTGCATTGATGAAAAAGGTTGAACCAGTTTCAAAATGGACTGGGTTCCAAAGACCAACTGATCACGCTCTATGTCAGAGCAGCTATGGAGGCATATCATCAAACTCCGGTTTGTTGGTAGTGGCTGCTCCTGGCATATGATAGGGGACATCTCTCAACTATACAACACTCAGAACTTTGTTCGAGAGTATGTGTCCTTTGCAGGAAAGGAAAGAAGGGAAGAAATGAAGGGATCACAGGGGGTTAGTGCTTAATGACGTAAAGGATTTTCGGATCTGTTCTAAGATTATGTGTGCTGTTCTCAGACCTTCTGGATGCAAATTCAATCGGTGAATTACAGTTTGAGTTTTCTTCTCTATGCTTTTGAGTTAATCTTACACCGATTCATTTCAAAGACAATTTTTCAGTTTCTTATAGTTTTTCGTTAGTAGGTATTGTTCGGGAAATGAAATTATAAAGTGATAACGGGCAATCTGAATCTGCATAACGTACCTAAGTTGAATTGTCTGCGCTCTGTGCTCGATGTGCTGGTAGGCACGAAAGATTTTAATTGTACTTGACTAGGAAGAGTTAAAACCTAAATAATTCAAGGACTTGACAAACATTGACCTAGTTAGATCCGGTTAGCCTGACAATACGATGCTCGAATAGGTTGAGCAGGGAGATATAAACGGGAATCTATTGGTAATACTAAAGAACCGGTATCTAGAACTGTGGATTCACTTTTCCTCGATGTGCGGATTCTATCCTTAATTCCAATTGGATGAGGTGACTGGGGAATTCCGATAAACTAGGTCTATAGAAGGTTATTTTCTTTCTTTTTGTCTGTTAGTGATATGTTGCCTCCTCTGCGTGATTGAGAGATCCGACCTGGACTGTAACATATGCAATTCTATTTCTCTACATCTTCTCTCTATGTAATTCTTTCTATCTGTTAGCCATATACTGTCTCCTCCGCGTGACTCAAAATCGGACCTGGTACACAGTATATGCACCATTCTCTTCTCAATCCCTCTAAAACCTCAGTTAGACATATGTTTCATCCTTTGCGTGATTGGAAGAGATCCAACCTGGATGTACAACATATGCATTCTAAATCTATCTTCTCTCTTAATAATTGTCTGCTCACCCGGTGTAAGGAGTATTCTGTAAGTTCTTGATGGTTGGGGCATATCAGGAAGCGGGAAACACGTTCTAGTACAATTAAAATTGAACACATACAGATTGTCTGTAGATCTCGCTGCTCAATTTAGGTGGACAACAATATCTCTGGTTGTCATTAGATAAATGGCCCCTAAGAAATTTACTTGAGAAATACCTGGCAATATGTATGCTATGTGATTGTATGATATATGGTACGATGGGGAACTCACTAAGCTTCGTGCTTACAGTTTTTAGTTTTGGTTTCAGGTACCTCTTCAGCAAAGGGGAAGGAGCTGGCACGGTAGCGACACATCATACACACACAATGGTTTTCTGCATTTATGACATGTTCTGGGATTGTACTCTGACATTATTATTATTTTCATGTTTTGGGTTTTCAGACACGAGATATGCTTTATGATATGATATGAACGGATGATGTTTTACTAAAAATGTTTTACAAACCACTTAATTTAAATGAAATTTTTGGGCATGAAAATTAGGTCGTTACAAGTTGGTATCAGAGCCCTGGTTTGAGGGATTCGGACACACCCTCGGGGGTGTCTAAACTCAAATCGAGGGACTAAAAGATTTTGAAAAAGGAAATGTTTTCTAAAAGTTAAGTAAAGAGTTTTGAGAAAGAACGAAGTGTGTGATGTGCGCGACCGGCCGAGCTCAAGTAAGTATTCCCCAAAGTACCCATACAAGTTTATGTTATGTTTATCAGATTCAGTAGAACATCATGCTAGAATAGGACTAAGGATCTAGGAATGATGCCTTATGTGCCTGCTTTATGTGCTTCATCTTATGAGAATTGCATGCTAGTATTGAGTAGACAGTAGTAGGATAGCCTATTTAGGTTATGCCTGGTAGTATGAGCTTAGCATTATATGCTAGTTCAGCTTCTCATTATGAGGACATACTTGCTTGAGTAGTTTTCCTGCATCCGAATGCTACTTGCTTTGTGCTTTGTGGGACTCTGAGTGATGGGAGTTAGTCATTAGGTGAATACGTCACATTACATGTGATCAGGGTTGAATAATCTCAGAGTGTTGGATTTGGCCCTATTGCGCAGCTCTTGTTTGAGTCTAACCGTCGTAGGGACGAGTATGTTACTCGAAGGATTATATGAGCCTCATCACATGTGAGGGTATTTAGTTAATGGCTAATTGGCATTACAAGGACGCCTTCAGTAGTTGAGGACCGATTTAGGTGGAGTCAGATATTTTCTCTAGGGCAAGCCTAGAATGGGAATAGTAGAGGATCAGCTATGGTGAAAGGGATCTGGTGGATATAAAGCTGTACTTGAGGAAGGTACAGATAGATGTGGAAGGTAGTATGGGCCCGTACTACTGAAAGCAGAGGATCCGTACCCGAACTAAGGAGAGCTGAGGCAAGACCAGGGAACTTGTGATAGATGTGATCCCTTTAAAGGTATTAGTATCACTAATAGTTGCCTGTATGTATTGCAGGATGGTGGTACTACGTCCGAGGCCAGCAGTTGGCAATTCTGGAGAGGGATCGGGTTCGGGATCAGGTTCCGAGCCAGTAGATGAGAGGCTACGTGAGTTTATCGCGTCATAGATCACCAAAGGCATCCTTGAGTCGACTCCCATCATTTTTCGGGTTGATCAAGGAAGGGATAGTTGAGCTGATGGAGGACCACCTCAGGGCATTCAGGAGTGACTTGGCATCTGGCCAGTCAGGATCTCGCACACTGTCCTTTAAGGACTTCAAGGGCAGTGGTGCGCCAGATTTCCATGGGGCGAAGGACCCCATTGCTGCCAGACGATGGATTGCGGACATTGAGTCCGTACAGCTGACCAGCTTCTGCCCCGAGGGGTCGAAGGCGATATATACAACAGGATGTTTACGAGACCGAGCTAGAGATTGGTGGGAGTCCGTCAGTGACTCATTGGGAGCCTCAGCTATTGAGTCTATGACCTGGTCGGACTTTGTGACCAGGTTCGGGGCAGAGTTTGCACCGGTTGTCGAGCTTCAGCAGCTGGCCAGGGAGTTTTTAGATATGAGGCAGACGACGGAGACTGTGGCGAAGATCACCACCAAGTTCCGGGAGAGGGCGTTGTTAGTGCCCCAGTATGCGGGGGATGAGGATATGAGGAGGACCCGCTACCATGACATGCTACGCACTGACATCCGAGAGCATGTTAGCTTTTAAGCTTGCCCTACCCTGGAGTCCATGATTGCCAGGGCGAGGGAGAGGGAGATCGATCTGAAGCATGTCCGAAAGAGGAAAGTAGAGGAGGGGCAGTTGATTGGGGCTTCGGAGAAGAAGCCCAAGGGATCAGATGGTAGGCCGAAAGGCTAGTCAGGACCGGACCGCTGCAGGAAATGCGGCAGGCCACATGAGGGGGCGTGTAGGCTGGGATCGTCGGGCTACTACAAGTGAGGCAAGACGGGGCATTTCAACAGGGATTGTATTGCCCCTGCACCGGTTATTCAGACGTCTGATTTGCTGTGTTTCCACTGCAACCAGAGGGGACACAAGAAGGCCAATTGCCCCCAGTTGACAACAGCATCCGCGCCTGTGAAGGCGCCAGCTCCAGTGACCCTGTGGATCACTGATGGATGGCAGGGCAAGGCAGAGGCTCCAGTAGTGAGGAGCCGGGCATTCCAGTTGACTACCGAGGAGGCACGCGCTGCACCCGATGTGGTGATGGGTATGACTTCTTATTTATGCTGTTATGATATGCTGCTGTGATTTTGATATGTTATGTATGTGCTTTGTTTAGGATCGTTCCATGTGAACGGTATCCCAGTTCAGGTATTGTTTGATTCGGGTGCCACCCGATCGTTTGTTTGTCTTAGGCTTAGCAAGAGATTTTTCGAGTCTTCAGACATGTTGGATTGCCCTCTAGACGTAGAGATTACCGTTCGGTGCGAGCATCAACGGTATTCCGAGATTGTGTGCTGAGATTATTCGAGGAGCGCTACCTGGTGGATGTGGTTCCCATACCTCTGCGGGGGAACAAGGTTATTATCGGTATGGATTGGTTAAGCCCCAATGGGGCAGTGATAGATTGCGTGCAACAACTGGTTCAGATCAGGACCCCAAGTGGGGGAGAGCTGGTGATTCAGGGCGAGAGGCCACAGCGAGGACCAGCCCTATGTTCAGCAGTGAGAGCTAGGTGCTACCTCCAGCAGGGTTGCGCAGGTTATGTCGCGTATGTTATGGATACCCGGGAGGCGGGTAGGGTGACGGTGGGCGAGGTGCCCGTATGTAACGCCCGGGTTTCAGGGCTAAACATTTTTGACAATGTAATAGTCTAGGTCAACTCTTGTAACTCTTTTTGAAGTAATAAAGATGAAATATTTAAGTATTATGTGAATTATGTGTATTTATGTGCTTATTATTTAATTATAAATGTATAATTAATAAAGAATAAAAATAAGCGTCAAAATTAAAGTGTGAGATAAGTCTGATATCTTTATATAAAGCTGTAATGGTCGAAACAAGGATTTCGGGGATATAAAGAACGCCGAAATCCGAGTTATAACGAAGAAGTTATGACCCGTCGAAGTTTCGCGACAGAACCGACACGATACCGGGAAGCGTAAATAGCAAATTTACGATAGAGCGAGATTTATCCTTAACGATCTAAACGAAAGTCGTAGAATATGTTAAACTAAGAGTGTCGATAAAAAGAACGCCCAAATCTGACTTCGTATGAGGAAGTTATGATTTTTCGAAGTTTCGGATTAGTAGTGTACAACCCGAAATTTGAATGTTAGATCGAGCGGTTTTTAGCCAACACAACCTGATCGAGAATCGAAGATCTCGTTAAGAGTAGCGTAACGAGAAAAAGATGGGCGAAAACGGACGTCGGATGAAGAAGTTATGAGAATTTAACGGACCAATAATGTCCCGGCCTGTTAATAATGTAACTTTTAAAATAGAATCAAAATTTGCTGACGGAGTCTAAATGAAAGCTGTAGAGTACGTTCCCACCTTCGCGTGGATATAAAGAACGTCGAAAATGGATCTCGTATGCGATAGTTACAAATTTTTAAAGATTTCATTCGAATTTGTGAAACCTGTTGCTCAATCGATGACGTGGCAAGATCACAGCCGTCGCTTGCGGCTCACGGTCCTCGCTTCCGATGATGACACGTCGCTTCGCTACGCCCCGCGTCCGAGGTCTAGTACGCCCCGCGTATGTTCGCTTCTTATCCACTCCGAGAGTGGGCGCGTGCGAGCCAGCTGGATCCGACCTGGAAGCCTTATCCGAGGACTATGCCCCGCGTAAACTCCTTACGCCCAACGTACTTGCGAGGCCTCGCACCTATAAAAGGGGTGCGAAGGCAGCCGGTTTTCTTGCACCAAAACTCATTCTCTCTGTAAGAACTTTCTCTCTCTAGCCCCTTTTGAGTCCCCTAAAGTCTAGGTGAACCTCTAGCACCCTAAGGAAGCCCCGAGGCTCCGGGAGTCCCGAGAAAAAGGGTCTTTCGGTTTCGAAACGCTGCTCAAAATAAAGTTCCGGTTTTCTTTAAAATCCGTTGTAAGTGAGCTACGCTTACGCAATTTTTAAAATAGCTTTCAAATAATTATAGGAATGTTATTAGGTCCTTAAAATAATTATTTGGGCTATTATTATGAGTTATATTGAGTTATATTAACGCTTATATAATAATAATAATAATAATAGTCAGACTATTAATTTGTCGCGGTTATCGTTAGACTAAACCCTAGTGGTATTGGTACTAGGTTTTATCGAAGGAAAATTGTTTTGAGAGTATCGAACCGCTGTCCGAGTGCTGAGTCACCACCTTTCAAGTGAGTGCATAGTTACTTTCAGCTTACACATAGATATGAAGTATTTTATATAAATTACGTGCTATGTATCTGAATACTTGCTATCTATGCTGGATGAATGTTTTTATACATGTTTTCAATGATTTAAACTGTATATGTATTTTATATCTACGAAAATGTTGGGGTAAAACATGGGTAGATGTAATAAGTGATGTGTGATAAAATGATGAGAGGCCTCGATGTTGATGTTGTTGATTCTGTCATCTAGCGGAGTATGGATGACGACCACAGACTCTTCTAGACAGTCCAGTGGAACACTAGCAGGCTCGCAACCTGTAGGTGTTTGTGAACGATGTGTTCACCGGTGTACTCCATTCCCCACATGGTTGCCTTAAGGACATTTATTGCTGAGGAATCCCTTTAGCAGTAGTGTCCATCCCGATGATGATCGTTAGGCTAGGTCCCTTATGATAGGTGTTTAGGGACGTAAAGTGAGGATAATGGGAACGGGTAATCGGGTTATTGTTAATTGATGAAATTAATAAACTTATTTATTGTGGGTTGAAAACCCTATGTGCTCACCAGGCTCCCCAGCCTGACCCACTCAGTTACTTGTATTACAGGTAGTGGCGCATGAGCATAGATGTGATGTTTGGATGAGGGATTACGGATATAGGCCCGTAGATATGAAATAATGTAGTAAGGCTTATATTGTACTGTATATACTTTTGATCTGTATCGAACATGACATCCCGAGTCTTTTAATGAAATACATTTATTTGGAAATGCTTTTGATAAATCTTTATCATATTTTGTTTTAGGACAAATTCTGCAACACTTTTATTTAAAATGTTACTCTGATTTTTAACAAAGCATAAACAAAAAATCGGTCTTTTTTGGCCGTGATTTTGGGGATGTCACACCGTAGTACAAGAGTTCGCGGACATATTCCCCGAGGAGCTGCCTGGGATACCTCTGGAGCGCCAGGTGGAGTTCAGGATCGACCTAGTCCCTGGTGCGGCTCCGATAGCCAAGGCACCATATTGGTTGGCTCCTCCCGAGATGCGGGACTTGTCTACGCAGCTGCAGGAGCTGATAGACAAGGGATTTATCAGGCCAAGTAGTTCGCCTTGAGGAGCCCCGATTCTGTTTGTGAAGAAAAAGGAAGGGTCGCATCGTATGTGTATAGACTATAGGGAGCTGAATAAGGTAACGGTGAAGAACCGTTACCCACTCCCGAGGATTGATGATCTCTTTGACCAGTTATAGGGAGCATCTTAGTTCTCCAAGATTGATCTGCATTCAGGATATCATCAGATGAGGTTCAGAGAGGAGGATGTGTAGAAGACGGCGTTTCGGACGCGCTATGGTCACTACGAGTTTGTGGTGATGCCCTTCGGGCTCACCAATGCTCCTGCCGCGTTCATGGACGTCATGAACCGCGTGTGTAAACCGATGTTAGACTGGTTAGTGATAGTGTTTATTGATGATATCTTGGTTTATTCCAAGACACATGAGGAGCACGAGGAGCACCTGTGGGAGGTGCTGGAGACTTTGAGGAGGGAGAGCTTGTATGCCAAGTTCTCCAAATGTGAGTTTTGGTTGCGCGAGGTGCAGTTTCTTGGGCACCTTGTCAGCTAGAACGGGATTTCGGTAGACCCGGCCAAGGTGGAGGCCATGATGAGATGGGAGGTTCCGAAGTCTCCATATGATATTCGGAGTTTCCTGGGATTAGCAAGCTATTATCAGAGATTCATCCAGGATTTCTCCAAGATAGTCGTACCTTTGACCAGGCTAACAAGGAAGGCCGTGGTCTTTCGTTGGGGGCCTGAGCAGTAGGCAGCGTTCGAGACACTGAGACAGAGATTATGCAAGGCGCCAATCTTATCCCTGCCAGAGGGCATGGAGGATTTTGTTGTGTACTGCGATGCGTCCATCTTAGGTTTGGGCACGGTGTTGATGCAGAGAGGACATGTCATCGCCTACGCGTCGAGGCAGCTGAAGCCTCACGAGGTGAATTACCCGACGCATGACTTGGAGCTGGGGGCTGTTGTGTTCGCCCTCAAGATTTGGCGTCATTATCTCTATGGGGTTCGCTGTACCATTTACACAGACCATAAGAGTTTGAGCTACCTCATGGATCAGCCGAATCTAAACATGAGGCAGCGTCGGTGGATGGACGTGGTAAAGGATTACGATTGCGAGATCCTTTATCACTCGGGCAAGGCCAATGTGGTGGCCGATGTGCTTATCCGCAAGGCGGCGCCGATCAGGGATATCTGCATGCAAATGACAGTGGTGACTCCGCTATTGGAGCGGATTCGGGAGGCCCAACAGGAGGCCATGAAGGAGGAACATCGGAAGAGTGAGCGCATAGTGGGTCAGGTTTCCTCCTTCGACTATGACAGCAGGGGATTATTGGCATTACACCGCAAGGTGTGGGTGCCATACCTCGGAGGCGTGCGCCAGATCTTGATGGAGGAGGCGCACAAATCCTGATTCTCCATTCATCCCGGGGCGACGAAGATGTATATGGATCTTCGTCTGGACTATTGGTGGCCCTGCATGAAGCGGGATGTGGCATGGTACGTGGAGCAGTGCTTAACCTGCAGGAAGGTCAAGGCCGAGCATCAGAGACCTCACGGCAAGATGCAACCGTTGGATATCCCGCTGTGGAAATGGGAGGATATTACGATGGATTTTATCATGAAAGTTTCCTAGGACCGCGTGAGGAGTGGATTCGATATGGGTCATCGTGGATCGATTGACCAAGAGCGCCCACTTTATTCCGATGCAGGAGAGCATCTCGACCGAGAAATTGGCCGATATCTATATCAGAGAGGTGGTGGCCTAGCATGGAGTGCCAGTTTCGGTGATTTCGGATAGGGATGTGCGGTTCACATCCAGGTTTTGGAAGAAATTCCACGACGAGTTGGGTACTCGTTTGCATTTCAGCACCGCCTTTCACCCGCAGACGGATGGCCAGAGCGAGCGGACCATCCAGACTCTGGAGGACATGCTGCGGGCATGTGTTTTAGACTTCGGAGGTAGCTGGGATATCTACCTTCCGTTGGCGGAGTTCTTGTATAATAATAGCTATCATGCGAGCATCGACCGTCCTCCCTTCGAGATGTTGTATGGGAGGAGGTGCAGGACCCCGATATGTTGGGGCGAGGTTGGCCAGAGGGTCATGGGGAGCACCGAAGTAGTGCTCAAGACGACAGAGAAGATTCAGCAGGTTCGGAGCAGGCTTCAGACTGCTCAGAGTCGGCAGAAAAGTTATGCCGATAAGCGTCGATCCGACCTGGAGTTCCAGGTCGGAGATATGGTTCTCCTGAATGTGTCGCCTTGGAAAGGCGTCATTCGATTTAGGAAGCGGGGCAAGTTGGGCACAAGGTATATTGGACCGTTCAGGGTTATAGCCCGGGTGGGCAAGGTGGCTTATATGCTGGATTTCCCATCCGAAATCATTCAGATACACAACACTTTCCATGTTTCTCAGCTGCGAAAGTGCCTGGTGGACGACTCAGCAGTAGTACCCTTGGAGGACATTCAGGTTGATGGTAGCCTGAATTACATCGAGCGGCCTGTAGCGATCCTTGACTGGAAGTCGAAGGATCTGAGGGATAAAAGAGTAGAACTCGTGAAGGTGCAATGGCAGCACCGGAAGGGGTCGGCGTGGACCTGGGAGCCGGTGGATGAGATGATGGAGCACTACCCCGAGCTATTTCAGGATCGACCAGCAGACTTCGAGGAAGAAGTCTAAAATAAGTGGGGGAGATTTGTAGCACCTGGTTCTTGGTATGTGTTCTTTTGATTAAATCTTTTAATATTTTTGCATTTGGTCTTGGACTCGGCGAGTTGAAGGACCAACTCGCCGAGTAGAAGCGGGATGAGGCACGAAGATTAAATGATGGACTCGGCGAGTCGAGTCCCGGACTTGACGAGTCGAGTCCCGGACTTTACGAGTAGACCCTGTTTGGGAAAAAACCCTGATCCGAGGGTTTGCAACCTATTTAAACACCTTAATTCGACCTCCTTAGTCCCATTTACTCCCAGAAGACCCCCATAGCAAACCCTAGCCGTTATTGAAGCAATCTAAGGCTTTTGGAGTGATTTTGGTGATTTTGTGATCCAAGGAAGGAAGGAAAAGCTTGAAGGATCAAGAGGAGGCTATAATGATTCGGTTTTGAGCATCATTTGCTGACTTTAGAAGGTATAAAGTCTATACCTTGCTTGCTCTTTTGATAGATCCCATTTTGGGGAGTTTTAGGGCTTTTTCTAAGCCATTTTGGTCACCAAACATGATTGCAAGCATGGTTTGAGGTTGATGTTTCAGATCTAGGTCCTTTGAGGGGTTACAAGGCAGAAAGGAGTGACTTTTGCACTCAAGGAAGGCCCCATGCATTGTGAGAGCTTGTTTTAGGACCTTTTGAGCTTAAAGTCCCATGCAAGCACGTAAAGGTTGTAACTTTACGTGCTAGATCGATTGTAGAGGCATAGATCTACATTTTGATCATGGGTTGTACATCAGAAATTGAAGATTCAGTGAGTGGTTGTGACCAACTCGGTGAGTCCGTTCTTGGACTCGGCGAGTCCAAGGTTCTGTCCTATATCAGTTGAGGGTCATAAGGACCTAGTTGAGTGGAAAGGTTTTAAAGGGGCCCCAAGGGGTGACCCAACGTTCTGGACTAAGCCTTTATTCTGGAAATTCATGGTACTCGGCGAGTGCATGAACAGACTCGGCAAGTCCAAGGCAATATTCTTAAGGATGAAGATGAACTTGACGAGTCAAGGACATGAATTGTGTATTAGTTGATGATGAACTTGACGAGTTGTTCATACAGCTCGGCGAGTCGGATGAGGATTCAGTCGATTTTCATTTAGAAGGAAAACTCGTCGAGTCATCGCCTAACTCGACGAGTAGAGACGGGTATGAGGTCTAATGGAAGGATAGGGACTCGGCGAGTCAGGTCAACTAGAAGTTGACTTTGACTTTGACTTGGTCAGGGGTAAAATGGTCATTTTACCCTAAGTGTAGATGTCAGCTTCTGACTAAGTGTTTCGTGGGAATTTTAGCTAGAGGATTTCCGGAGCAGCAGCGGCAGCAGTCATAGGATTCCCGCACAGTTCAGCAGCTACTACGAGGTGAGTTACCTTCCAGTAGCGGTGGGTCTACGGCCACAATGCCGGCCTACCGGTAGGGATCGTATGCTAGATGTCTGTCTTTTTGATATTCATTTGTGTTGTTACTATCTGATATGTTATATGCTAGCGTGATATGGTATGTGAAAGTGATAGAGTTCAGTTGTTAGGACCGAAGGGTAGGTTAGGCACCCCTGATATGCCTAACAGTATGTTATGACATGTTTAGCTGCTAGCATGATATGTTACATGAGATAGAGGTAGTAGGAGGGGGAAGAGTCCCCGAGATTCGGTTGTTAGGACCGAAGGGTAGGTCGGACACCCCAGATATGTCTGACAATAGATTATGCTATGATATATGTGATAGTAGTAGTAGGGGTGAAATAGTCCCCGAGGTTCGGTTGTTAGGACCGAAGGGTAGTCAGCACCCCAGAATGGCTCGACATAGGTAGGTCAGCGCCCCAGAATGGCTTGACACGGGTAGGACGACACCCCAGAATGGCCGTACGGGTAGGTCGGCACCCCAGAATAGGTGTACCGGGTAGGTCGGGCACTATAGAAATGTCTGGCAGTATGTATGCTATGTGATTGTATGGTATGTGGTACGATGGGGGAACTCACTAAGCTTCGTGCTTACAGTTTTCAGTTTTGGTTTCAGGTACCTCTTTAGCGAAGGGGAAGGAGCTGGCGCGGTAGCGACACATCATACACACACATTGGTTTTCCGCATTTATGAGATGTTCTGGAATTATACTCTGATATTATTATTATTTTCATGTTTTGGGTTTTCAAACACGAGATATGTTTTATGAAATGATATGAACGGATGATGTTTTACTACAAATGTTTTACAAACCACTTAATTTAAATGAAATTTTTGTGCGTGAAAATTGGGTTGTTACAGTGTTGCACATTGATTCTTCCAATGATTTGGATAAGGCATGCTTGTGGCATTGTCGTCTTGGACATGTTAGCAAGAAGCGCATAAGCCAACTCCAAAAGGCTGGAGTTTTGGACTCATTCGACATGTCAACAAGAAGTGCATAGGCCAACACCACATCTTCCTATAAAACCAAAGTCAGTTCAAGGTCCACGTTCCCGATCCCAAGCTAACAATCAAACAAGAACATAACAAGAGACCAAGCCCATGTCCTTAATCTAACCCTTTTATTATAAATTATTTATCAAAAACCTTTTGCAAAAACTCTCAGATCCTAGTTTGAGACTGGATTCACAAAAGTGTTCCTCTAATTCGCTCAAACCGGGGCTCTGATACCAACTTGTAACGTCTCATTTACACAACCAAAAGTTTTAATTTTACTTAAGTCAATCTTCCCAGTTATAGATCCGTTATGGAGAAAACCGTTTATTCCAAATATATTTATAAAAATCAGAGTAATATTAAAGCACAAAATCTTCATTGTTGTTGATGAATGTGTATAGTCACACCTTTGTCTTCCGATGATGACCGATGATTCCTGAAACAACAAACAAATGGGTATGCACAAAGCTTAGTGACCACCCCCCCCCCCCAAAAAAAAAAAAAAAAAAAAAATACCACATACGATAAACATACAAGCATGCATAATGGGCGCTCTTCTGGCCTTCAGCCTGACTAGACCGCGTTACAAGCCTTCAGTCTATCCGAATTGGAATACCAGGGTTTGTTGGCCCACCGCCTCAACCCAACCGCTCCTCCCAAGCCTCCGTGCATTCGGCTTACAGTCTGCCTGCACCAGGTATCTTGGCCTATAGCACAAAGCAAGACCGCCTCACCCACTACTACCATATGTCGACATATAAACAATCAAGGATGAATTCGGCACATAATACAAACAAACATCAATCATACAACTCACTACTGCCTACTAATCCTCTCACAACATACAGTCCTGCTGCCAGCTAACCTCCATGCAATGCGTAACCATAAGTAACCGGATGTGACATAGCCACCCGAAAAAACGATCCTACTCTAGAGCCACAACCAAACAAGGAACAGACAGAAAGCCTAGATCAAGAGTTCTCGGGCTATCGCTAAGCTTTGTGCTTACAGTTATGGATTAAATGTTTTCTAGTACTTCTTCAGATTATAGGAAAACGAAGGCGTGACTGTATACACACATCATCAACTTTATGTTTATAGACTTCCATTATGATTTTCTTTATTACACTTGTTTTGGATTGTGGTTTATGAACAACAGTTTCATCTCGATTATGTTTTTATCAAAATGGATTTTTATATTATTTTAAAAATGAAAATTTTATTATGGAAGTTTGGATTTTTGCATAGTCACATCTCAAGTCCTTTATCTTGCATTTTGAGCGTGATGTCACTGACCTTTAATGAAAGTTAGAAAGTTTAGACTTTTTCCCCAACCCATCATCATTCTAATAAATAAGTCCTAAACAATTTTAATATCAGCCTTCATGTTTCACCAACTTATGAAAACTAGTCATTCCCCATTTATTTTATCTTTTAAGTCCAAATTGATTATTTTTCCTTTAAATATTTAATCTAAAACTTTTATCAACTCATTTAGCTGTCATTTTTTTTATTATTTATCTATTTTTTTTTCAAAAAGCGTGAAAAAGTTCTAGGCCCTAATTGAAGATATTTCAATAGTACAAAAATCATTTTAGAATAACGGAGAGTAAAGAAACATATTAAGTTTTGGTATGCTCATAGGCAACTCAAGCTATCTTTGTGACCCAACATTTGCAGTACCAAGCTGACCGTAACATCTCCAAAAGCTGTTATAGGCAGCTCCAGTTATACAACTCAAATTGTCTAGACCTTTTTTCATAAAAATTATTTTCCATCAGTAGAATCCGTTGACTTCGTAACCCTTATCTATTTTTAGAATATATGAGTGTATATTATCATATTTTGTCTGTTGTAACTCAAACTCTCTAATGAGAATTAACTATCTAAATATTATTTTGGAACTAACTTCTCTGTTTTTGTTGCTAAAACCTACAATGGTCTTCACATATTTTCTCAAGTTGGATTTCTTGGTATAACAATAATCGTATACGGGAAAAATCGACAAGAAAAATGAATCAAGACGATACATGAAGTAATCCAAATTCTTATTACCAATATTTTGTTTCCTACCCCTAATTTTTTAACGGTTTTGATCTAAATCGTAATAAAATTAAAATACGTTCCAAATTTGTAGAAGGGAAGACTTGGGTGACCCGATAAACACGTTATACATATTAATCACCGAGTTGGCCAAGTTTTACAACGCTGCTCGCTTCAGTAAAGGGCCGATCGAGGTGTACTCAGATTTTGCAACTCGCATCGGTAAGGGATCGAGTAGGGAGTATCCGGCCGAGTAATCGGCCAACTCATCGCGTTTTACAACACTGTCTATTATATATATATATATATATATATATATATATATATATATATATATATATATATATATATATATATATATATATATATATAATAGACAGTGTTGTAAAACGCGATGAGTTGGCCGATTACTCGGCCGGATACTCCCTACTCGATCCCTTACCGATGCGAGTTGCAAAATCTGAGTACACCTCGATCGGCCCTTTACTGAAGCAAGCAGCGTTGTAAAATTCGGCCAACTCGGTGATTAATATGTATAATATAGTTAATGAGTTATTATACACTCACATATGATTAGTATTACATATATATCTTGAATTTTTAGTAATTATTCACAACGTGAGACTATTGCGTGTTTTTCAGTTTTTGTATATTCAAATGTATCTAATTTTGGTATATATTTCAATCAACATATGATTTTAACTTATGATTTTGACATATATAATTTCCCAAAAAATATTTTTACATGAATTACCAAATTTGAGTACTCTCCGAGTACTCACAACTCGGCAGTCGGTCAAACAGGTATCGAGTAACAAGTTCTACAACCTTGATAATAGATGCCAAAATACGTGATCCTTATGCATTTGAAACTCTAATGACCATTCAATTGCTCTTTAATAATGATTGTAATCAAAAGACTTTTTATAATTGTACTAAATATTGCTTTAATAATAAAACTATTTATATTTCAAATAATTAACCTATCGTAACTCAAGAGTTTTTGCATGATATATCAATTGGTTGATTTAGAGTATATATAGTTCATAAATGTAGATGAGGTTGTTAAGATTGTTAAGATTAAGATCGAGAAAAAAAGAGCTAAGAAGACACAAATTTCTACTTCATTAGATAGAACTTATGCAACAACATGGTCATTTTATACACCTTTCGTCAAAATAAATTATTATTATTATGCATTTATTTCTATTTCTTTCTTCATGTAAAACTTTTTTTTTTGTTTTTTACATATTGTTTTTTTGTTATTAGAGTTTATGCTTTTGTTTTTCATTTTAATATTGTTTCTTAATTTTCTAATTTATAACTGAAATTTATCATTTGTTTTTGTTCCTGTTATTAAAGTTTATTCTTTTGTTCGTCATTTTAATATTGTTTATTAATTTTTTAAATTTTCAATTCAAACTTATATTTCGTTGTTGTTTTATAATTTATCAACAAAACTAACATCCAAAATAATCAAAATGTTTGTTATTAGGGAATGATGGATGACATTAATAACATATAAAAAAAAGATCTAAATATTAGTAAGAAAGAGTTTGATGAAATTATCAATATAAAACATTATTAACTCTAAATTAATAATAATTATATAAATATTTTTAATAATATATATATATATATATATATATATATATATATATATATATATATATATATATATATATATATATATATATATATATATTATTGTAATCAACATAATATATTTATCCTAATTTTAATTATCATTGTTTTTTTATTCACGGGCAACATGTTTCACCTAGTAAAGTTATAATGGATCACATGGGTTGTAATGCATCTACTATAATAAATGAAGGTTTTTTGTCGTATGTCTTCTTCTCTTTCATTTGGATATATGATATTTTCTAGAATTTTTAAATTTTTTATTTTCCACTTGTTATTTTATTGTATTTTTCATTTTATTAAATTAAAATTTCACATTTAATATGTAAGGTAATATATATGTAAAATATTTATTAAAAAATATTTATATATGTTATGTATTCAATACATTAAAGTCTCATTAATTTTAATAATTCAAAATTTTTCTTATTTTTTCTTATAAATTCAAACTTTTCAAATTGTTAAAACTTCATATTTTTTTTTAATTAAACCCATATAATACTGGATTTCACACCTAGTACGATTTTAAAGGTTAAATGACATTGGACCTCCAAAATATTTAAGTGGGTAAGTTAGCACATAAACAATAGTTTGAGAAATAACTATTAAAAATTGTTAAAAATTATTTACTTCCTAGATTTTTGTTCCTTTTATGTATTCAATGAAAAAGGTTGTAGGTTGTATTAAAATTACAAGTACGATTGTTGGAAGGTCTACTCGTTTTTGTATACTTTCAAGTTTCAATATTATATAACGACATTGGTAATTAACCTACTGATTTCATATTTTATGATATTTATATGATTAACGCGTTTCTCATTCTTTTGTTATGAAGTTTTTTGGACACTAGTGGTAATTAATGTTAGAAAAATAAATTTTTTAATTGTTTTTTCTTCTTATCTATCTTTCTATCATTTTTAGATAATAACAAATATAATAAAATTTCATTAATTTTATTAAACATGAGAATATTACAATTTTAAATATATAAAAAATATTAAAAAAAAGTATATATCAAATTAAATATAGATGTAATTTTACTAAGTCAAAAGAGCTCACAGAGAACCCTATATTATATGCTGGTCAAATTTCTATAGCCTTTAAAATTCGGCCATCTGTCACCCAAGTCAAATCCCAACAAGTGCTCTCTCAACAGATTTTAACTCTAGTGTTCTTCATCAAACCAAAATATCCTTGGTGTTTCTTTATATTGTATTCCTTCTACAACAAATATGTTTTTGTTTTGAAATCAAATATAATATTTAAAATTCATCTGAATCTGCTCCTTTAGCATGCAGATTGTTACATATATCTTTCACCTTCGAGCGAGTTACGATATACCTATATTTTGTCCATTTTGAGAACTAAAAGAAGATTAAATGTTTTATTTAAATCAAGGTTATCTGTGACATGCAAACTAAAAAATAAGCTATCATTTTACAGGTTAGTTGTTGCCAAATAAAAAAAATTGATTAAAAAATAGTTGATAAGATAGATTTAAAATTTTAATAACATAAAAACATGTAATAAAATGATATTATAATACAACTATATCATATATTTTATTAAATATAGAGTAAATTACACAGATGGTCTATGCCACTTGGGGTAACTTATATGTTTAGTCTCTAATATTTTTTTTAATTTGTACGGTCCCTATTTTCTTTGTGCGTTTGGTCATTCATTAACATTAAATGATCATTCTACCATTATCTATTTATTTAAACTTTTTTGTTTTATTGATTTTTAATTGATAGTTTGTTTTATTACTTCTTTTATTTAGTTTTTTCTAGCATTTTTAATCTTTTTTGTTATTTTTGCATTGCATATTTTATCATTTCTTTATTTTGGATCGTATCGAATATTTTTTTGTTTTCCATAAGGTATTTTGCAAGTATTTTGAGTCTCGTTGTGGTCACGGATCATCTTGTTGTTGAGTTGTTGAGCCTTGTGGAACTTTGACCGGTTATTGGGCTTTTTCAGATCCACTTTGGAGTTATTAGGCTTGATGTGGAAAAGACTTGGATGATCATGAGCTCTTGGATATAGGTTTGGACTATCCATTTAGGTGTTAGAAGATGATTCAACCATATTTGGAACATGTAAGGTGTGAAGGGGGCAAAAGAATCTTGTGTAGTGGAGTAGAGTGGTGGAGGCACCATCCACTGGCATTTCAGCATTCAGTGTGTGGGTAATGTGTTCACCTCTGCAGATATGCACGGTACCTGCACAAGTACCCTTCCAAGAGAATTTTGGTCATTTTGTATCCTTATTTACTTTGGGGGTTGGGTCTTGCAGCCCTAGATCAAATTAGTTACAATTTGGAACAGCTTTAGGTGATTTTGGACAAGAAGAGCATTCATCATGTCATTCTTCTTGTATTATCTTAATTCTTGATGTTTAGACATATTTTTTATTATTGTTTTGTTGCCATGAGTGGCTAAGTACCCCATTTTTGGTTGAATTGGGCTAAAAACTCTAAATATTTGTGAGTTTTGAAGGATTCATGTTGGTGAGTTATTTAGCTTTCGTTTATGATCCCTAGTTCTTAATTATTATGCTTGTTTGATACTTTTGTTCTTGAGATTGGTATTTGATGAACAATTGTTAATCTTTGTCTTTGATTAAGTAGCGAATCATTAAATTGGTATAGAACAAGAGCTTTATGATGATACAAATCATCTCTAGGTTATGTGTTATGAATCCTTTACGGATGTGTAAGTATTGACATCCTCTAGGAATTGGGAATTCTTTCATACTTAAGGCTAATAATTTTTCTTGGGTCCAATTGCTTCCAATGGATCCTTGACTCCGATTAAGAAAGAGTGTTGTGGGCTTCCCCAACCTCTATACTACCTTTGAGGAATTTTGGTATAACATGCTTAATTATTGCTAGAACCAACTTGGGTTAAATGATAAGCTTACATATTGAATCCTAATGATAAACAAACAAGTATTCATGGCGGTGAATTGTCATAGTTGACCGATTCTTTCTCATATTTGAGCATCTCACCATCTTGCTTAATTGCAAAGATTTTAGTGACTTCAAGTCTTTTAGTTTTTAAATAAATCACCCCCATCTTTTTAGTTGTGTAGTTTTATTTCACTTGTTTCCTTTGGATTGCATTGGTGATTAAATACAACCATTTCCCTATGAATTCGATCCCCTTTTACCATTATATTACGTTTTGTTTGCAAGAAAAAGATGTAATTTGTTTGGTGGCTTGACATCCCACCAATAATTATATTATTATTATTATTTAATAAATAAAGAAATATATAAGCTAAATGACCCACCACCATACATTTTTATCTAATCTCGTCTATTTCCTTTCAACATCTCTCGCCGGAAAGCTTAACATGCTCTTTGCCACCTGCCTCACTCCTTATAAAACCTAAACCCCAGTCGATACATTTTTTCCTCGCATGAAAGACCACCACCTTGGAGATCATCAAAAATATTGTACTTTCTTCTTTCCAACAGGTGAACATTGGATCCGATTTTAGTAGACGGAACGGTCCTCTTCCCCGTCAACTGTCACCATGTTGACGCAGCCTCCATCAAGCCGTCTCTCATTCTCACTCTCATTCTCAAATCATGGGTAAGCCTTTCAGTTTCCCTCAACAAATCCAAGGGTTGGACGGTTGGGGGTATTATTCCTCCTATATATGTTTTTTGTAGTTTTGCTCATTGAATGATCATTAGAACATACTGATAATCAAGGTTTTTGTCATTAAGCTTTTTTACTCTGCATACTTGGTCAATGGGTAGTTCCTTCATTGATGTTGTTGTTGTTGTTGTTGGTTGCTCCCCTGTTCTTTGGTTTATTGCCTAAATTCTTTCTAGTCACCACTGGACCACCGGTAGCATCACAATGCCAAACATACGCACAACAAACACACAAACGGAACAAAAGAAAGAAAACATCAAATTCAGAAGATGCAAAGAGATAAGAAAGAGATGAAGATTTAGGTTTATTTCTTTATTTTATGGGTTTGGAGGTTTGAGGGTATTTAGATATTTTTCTTGATCAATTTTTGGTTCTCATAAACTCTGATATTTCTATAATTTTTGTATTCATTTTCAAAAATCAATAAATTTCACTTTTCATTTGTAACATCTCGATTTCCAAATATTTTACATTTTGACCATTAGTATTAGAATTGTTTGCAAATTGGTCACAAATGGCATTTAAATGAAAAGTAGGGGATGCATAATTACGTTGGGCGTACGTTTAGTACGTCAGACGTACGTTTAGTATGTTGGGCATACGTAGTCTGGGGTCAAACCCTAATTTTTAGGGTTTGGGCCCTATTTAAACATCCTTAACTCTTTGAGATCCCTTCATTCATCAACCTCCATCCCCATCTTCGTCCCAAGCAAACCCTAATTCCTTGTTTGTGCCTTTTGAGCTTGAAAGTGTGCTTTATGGTATTCTTGGAGGAAGAAAGGAAGAGGAATCATCTTGGGAGCTCAAAGAAAACCTAGATCCATAAGCAAATCATCATTGTGCACCACTTGGAGGTAAAAAACTCTGAACTTGATGAAGCTTTTGCTTAGATCTTGGTAGCCATTGATTTGTATTCACTTTGGTCCCATAAGCTTGGTGTTTATGATTATGGTTTACTTTAAATCATATGAGTTGTCCTTTCATATGTTTTGGAGTGTTTAGAGTCATAAAAATGTAATCGTGATCCTTTGTTTCCCTTCATGCATGCTCTTTAGTGGTTTAGACCTTGTATTAAGTTAAGGTTATGTTATTGGGCCCTTAAAAGCCATGTAAGATCATAAAGTTGGAAACTTTATGATTAAGGACATCATTTGAGGACTAGATCTGGATTTTGTATGAAAGAGCTTAAGAGATTAAGCTTTTAATAGAAAGTAAAGTTGGTTCGCACGTATGATGGGCATACGTTATAGTATGTTGCGTATAGGTGGTCAATAACCCGTATTATGGTCAAGATGCTAGTATGTTGTGCGTATAAGCTGAGTATGCTAGGAGTACTCAGCTGAGTTGACTTAGTTGACTTCTTTGACTTTTGACTTTGACTAGTATTTGACCTAAGGGTATTTTGAGTTGTAGTTGAGATTAGTCACTATTTGATGTATAGATGGCTTGTAGAGATGATATTTGTAGCAGTGTCCTGTTTAGCTATCCTTCTATACTAAGAGGTGAGTTTTTCTCACTGTACTTGTGGGTCGAAGGCAATAAGGTCGGCCCACTGGATTTGGTATCCTGGTATATTGGATTGATGTTATGATGAGTATGTATTAGATGGATAGGTCTATATGGTTACCTATGTTTATTGATATGCGTTAGATTGGTAGATCTGTATGATTACCTATGTTGCATGTTATTGATTGTTATTGTATATGTCAACATGTTATGGTTGTTGGGTTGAGGTAGTCCTACTTCATGTTGAAGGCCAATATACCCGGGGAAATTCGGATAGACTGAAGGCCCGAAAGGTGGTCCAATCAGACTGAAGGCCCAGAGAGCGGTCTAGATTGGTTGTAGGCCCGGTGAGGCGGTCCAGTCATGTTGAAGGCTATGAAAACGGTCCAGATAGTCTATAGGCCTCCAAGGCGGCCCAGTTATGTTAAAGGCTCATGTATGCATGCTGTTATTTGTATGGTTGTGTGTAGTACTTTGGGGGAATTCACTAAGATTTGGCTTACAGTTTAAGTTTTATGTTTCAGATACTTCAAATGATCGAGGGAAAGCAAAGGAGTGATCATGCACTTCCTTCTGATTTTGATGTTATTGTATTTTGGGATACTCTAATTTATGATTATTAATTTCGGAATAATGTTTTGTAAACAGTTATGGTCTTTGGAATGGTTTTGAAAAATTAAAATTTTACTATGACTTTTGGGATGTTACATGTTGGTATCAGAGCCCTGGTTTGAGAGAATTAGATGAGCATTCGTGTGAATCCAGACTCAAACTAAGGATTTGTAAGGTTTTTCAAAAATGTTTTCAAAGTTTTCAAATTGTTTTCAAAGGTAACCAAGGAAGGATGAGATGCATACGATCAGACGGAGCATGAAAGTATACCCCAAGATACACATACTGTTATTTGCTTAGGATAGAACTAAATGCTAGTTATAGGGTAGGGATCTTCAGGAATTGCATGATAGAATTTCCTAAATTATGATGCCTTATTCCTATAGAGTTTTTTTGCTCGAATGTTGCTTGATTGTTTCTTGTAGGGATCTTTTGGGTTTGAATTAACTACTAATTGAATATGTTAAGCCACATGTTGCATGGGTTAAATAATCTTAGAGAGAAGGATTTGTTCCTATTGTGCAACTTTGGTCTGATTCCAACAGTTATAGGGTTGAATCTTTTAATCTAAGATTATTTAAGTTATGTTGCATGTGACTGTATTCATGAAGTAGTTAACTGGAACCAATGGGGGGCTTTCGGCAGCTAATGGCAGGGTGAATTGAGGATCCTAGGATAGCCTAGGGAGTGTACGGTACTCATGGTGCACTATTTAGCGTGTATTGGGAGTATCATTATGGGTAAGTGTGGAAGGTAGTATGGGCTCGTACTACTGAAAGCACAGGACCCGTACGCATATCAAGGAAGTCATAAATCCCAAGGGTTTAGTCTATCTGTAATGGTTGAAATGGTTTGAATTGTGGACTTTTTGATATATTTTGGTTCATTTTTGGTATGGTGTTCGAGAGAGGATTTGGTTCAGGATCTGGAGTTGGTGGCCAGGATAGACCAGGGTTGACTGATGATCCGATATGGCAGATAATTGTGACTGAGGTTTCATAGATATTGTAGGAAGGGTTGCTTGGCATTGTGGGTCGGATCACTGGCATGCTAATTTCCAAGTTCGAGGAGCGAACTACAACCTTGTAGACAGTGAGAGGGACTGTTGAGGTGTCTACTGGGGGAGATCTTGATGTGGGCACATTCAGTGATGGATTAAGAGTTCAAGGCTGCTAACTTGGGTGTTGTAAGTCAAGTGGGCTTTGATATCTGCGGGAAGTGTGGTGGAACCCATGGGTTTGCTTTTCACAAGTTTAAATGCTACAAGTGTAGAGAGAAAAGGGCTTGTCGTTCATGACTACAAGAAGGATCGGATGTATTTCTACTATCACCAGTCAGGTCATCTCAAACCCGACTGTCCTGCATAGGTTGTGGAGGGGATACAAGCCCAAACACCCATCGTCCTACAGGGTCAACGTTGAATCGTAAGAAATCATAGGTATGAATTTTGACCCTTAGTTTTATCTTGAATCGACGTACCTGCTTAGTGTAATGCCAATTAGATAGCCATTGATATAGTTAGCGTAATAGGTTTGTTATGTTAGCATTGGTGGGTTTTAAAGGGTTAAGGATGCGGCTTTCGAGGTGCTCCGTAAATCTTGGGTAAGAGGTTCGTTCACGAAGGGTTCGGAGTTTTATTTTTTGGAACGCTTCTGGCATCTCCATTTAAGGTGCATAATTTCCTTGCGATTGCTGGTTATTATTCAAAAACTGTCATGCCATTTGCATATCGAGAGCTGTGTTTATAGAGTATCTGGATGAACCGGTTTTAGGCTTCGATGAGGAAGATGATGGTCAATGAGGGAGCAAGCCCTGAGCGGGGGATAAGTGAGCATTCTGCTTGAAGGATCAACAATCAGATTGATTTTGATGATTTCCTTGAGATGGGCTGAAGGAAGTTGTAGTGTAAGTTCGTGGGATTCCTGTTGTTCGAAAATGTTGAGATCTTTTATGCTGGAGAGGAATGAAAGATTGATCTAAATCGGGTGCAGGGTAAGTTGTTGTTAGTTTTCTGCTCGAGTTGTGCATGTAGTCCTTGCGTTGGGAGCTTCTAGACATGATCTCATTGTAGCCAGCTGTTCCTTCTAGGACAACGAAATAGGGTTAAGAGGAGCGTGTATTGCTCGGTTCGAATAGCAATTGAAGGTGAGGTTGGCTCGTTGAATCGATCACTATCATTAATAGGGAGTAGAGCAATTGTTGAGTTATCAATCTACTTCAGGGTGTAATGGATGCACTTTTGCATGGGTGTGGGTTCATTGGATGTGATGTTCAAGAAATTATCAATAAATATTAGTTAGTGGTGCAATTTGTAGATCAATCTTTCTTCAAGTGTAGAGCAATAGGCATTTTTGGAACCACGAATAAGGTGTCAGAGTAACATTGATCAGTTTCCTGGAAGGACTTTAGATCTACGCGAAATCCCTTTTCGGTGGGGTCGCACCGGTAGGGTTGGAAATGAGTCAGTCTAACCTCAGTTCTTATGGTATTAAAAAGTTTGATTCAATCATTTGGAGAAAATTGTAGGATTGGTTCGATTATTTTATTTAGAAAATTTCCTTGAGAAGGCTTTATGGTGGGGATGTTTATTGATATGGATAGTGATCAATATGGAAAGCTTAGGGTATGGATGCTATGGATTGTGAATGTATAATAAAAGTTTTGAAGTCGTTAAGGAGGGGATGATTCCATGTGGGGGAGAACCGCTTGGAATTCGTATATGAGGAAAAAAGAATTGTTGGTTTTTTATCATAACTGGGGAATTAGAGATTAAGGATTTGGTTAACTCGGTCAGAGATCCGACTCATATTAATCTTTAATTAAGTATTATTGTGGATGGTTGGCAAAACCATGAGCAGGGCCCATTGCACTTGTGGAAATTCGGTGAGGAACCATGAGCTTCTCATCTCGATGGTTGGACGGTGTCACGATGTATCGTTAACTAGTGGTGGAATGATTCATATGGGAGAGACCGGGTAGTCAATTGTTTGACGCTCTTAGGTCTCGGATCATTAGTTTTCTTGGCATGTTTGGGTATTAGTGCATAGTGGGAGTCAGGAGACTCAGTGACTATCTGGTTTTGAACATGTGGGAAGTTAAGGGTTGTTGGGAGTAACAGTTGTGCATCATAAGTCTTGTAATTGTAACATCCTGTTTCAGATAGTTATATGATTTAAGTCTTGTGGGTCGTAATCCGGGTATGAGAAGGTTTTGAGGCTTTAAAGGAGAAAGGTTTCGGCCCTATTTGGATATGGATAAGGTAGTTTGTTTGATAAAAGAGTTTGGGTTGTGCTTTAAAGCCCAAGAGTATCGGTAAAGACGTTGGCTTAGTCTTTTAAGGATTTTAAGGTTTATTCGGGAAGCTTTAAGGCTATGGCGTGTCGTTAGAAGGGTGGGGATTTTCATCACCTTTTCGTGGATATAAGGTTCATTAGAAACGAACCTTAGACGAGGAAGTTATGGCAATTTGAAATAATTGGCAGATTTCGTCCTTTATGAAAAAGGTTTGCAAGTAAGTCCCATGCGTGCATGGAGGAGGTGACGTGTCTGGGGTGAGTACGCCCATCGTAGGTTGGGGGTATGCCCAACATAATGAGCAGAGTGCCAAACCCTAATTTTTAGGGTTTGGGCACTATTTAAACATCTTTATGAGCTCAAGGCTCTTTTATTCTCAGCCTCCAAAGTCCTTGAGACCCATTCACAGAAATCCTAACCCTCCCAAGAGTGTTGTGAGCTAATTTTTGTGCTTTTAGGTGCATTTTGGTGCATGTTCTTGTAGAAGGTGATTGGTGCAAGTTTGGAGTGCAAGGGAAGGCTTTTACTGATGGGTTTTGATCATCCTAACACTTCCTAAGTGTACATGCAACCCTAATAAACCTTGGATATATGTTTGTCTAAATACATGCAAAATATGGTTTCCAAGGTTCATAATCCTATCTAGCATACATGGGGAACTTTTATCCTAAAAAGTTGGCTAGAATTACATACCTTGTAGTTGATTTTGATTCCTTGAAACCTTGTGAGCCTAGCACCCCAAGTGTGATACCTACTTCCGACATATGACCGACTGTGGAGGTTCGAATAATATGATATACCAAACATAATTATTTCGGAAGTCAAAACATGCAAAAGAAATATAGTAAACAATTGACAAGAGATAGTAACACTTTACTCATAAATAAACACACCTTTTATTCATCATCTAATGTCAATTACACTTTACAAATTTCTAAAATTATCTAACTACTAAAACTAATATTATCCTTCAGCCCTATGCTCCGAGCATGTTAGAGATGCTTAATCCGAGTCAGTCCTTTCGTGAGGGGATCTGTTGGATTCTCATCGTATGATACCCTCTTTTCCATGAGGAGTCCTTCTTCTATTCGATGTCTGATAAAATGGTATTTTCTGTCGATGTGTCTGGATCTCCCGTGATCCCTTGGTTCCTTGGCTAAGGCAACTGCACTTTCACTATCACATAAAAATTCCATTGGCTCCTTTATAGCTTGTACAACTCCACGGTCTCCAATGAAGTTCTTCAGCCATATCGCCTCTTTTGCTGCCTCGCTTGCTGCTATATACTCTGATTCGCAAGTTGAATCAGCCACTGTCTCTTGCTTGGAACTCTTCCAAGAAATTGCTCCTCCGTTTAAGGTAAAGACCCAGCCTGACTGAGAGTGGAAATTATCCCTATCAGTCTGAAAGCTAGCATTACTATACCCTACAACTCTCAAGTCATCACTCCCACCGAGGGTAAGGACCCAGTCCTTAGTCCTCTGTAGGTACTTGTGGATATTCTTTACTGCAGTCTAGTGTGCCTTGTCGGGGTTCCCCTGATACCTGCTAACCATGCTTAAAGCAAAGGCTACATCAGGTCGAGTACACGTCATAGCATACATGATCGATCCTACAACCGAAGCATAAGGTACTCGACTCATTTCTGCTATCTCAGCCTTAGTACTAGGGATTTGTGTCTTACTCAATTTGGCGTTACTCTGGATGGGTAACTCTCCTTTCTTGGAGTCCTGCATGCTGAACTTCTCAGCACCTTATCCAAGTAGGTACTCTGACTAAGTCCAATTATTCTTTTACTCCGGTCTCTCAAGATCCTTATCCATATCATATAGGCAGCTTCTCTTAGGTCCTTCATAGAGAAACACTTCCCAAGCCAGGACTTAACTTCATGTAGAGTTGGGATGTCATTTCCTATGAGTAGTATGTCATCCACATACAATACCAAAAAGCTATCTATACTCCCACTAGCCTTGACATATACACAAGATTCATCTTCACTCCTAGAAAAGCCAAACTCTTTGACTTTCTCATCAAAGCAAAGATTCCATATGCGAGGTGCTTGCTTTAATCCATAAATGGATTTCTCAAGCTTACACACTCTATTAGGGTACTCTGTATTGACAAAACCCTCTGGTTGACTCATGTAAACATCCTCAGCCAACTTTCCATTAAGGAAAGTGGTTTTGATATCCATTTGCCATATTTCATAGTCATGAAATGTAGCTATGGCTAACAGAACCCTAATAGACTTAATCTTGGCCACTGGAGAAAAGGTCTCATCATAATCAACTCCCGGAGTTTGTGAGAAACCCTTTGCAACCAGTCGTGCCTTATAAGTGTGTACATTACAATCCATGTCGGTCTTCTTATTGAAGATCCATTTTCACCCTACAGTCTTACGACTTGGTACATTCTCAACCAAGTTCCAAACTTGATTGTCATACATGGACTGTATCTCGCTGTCCATTGCCTCTTTCCATTTGGCTGAATCGGGGCCTGCCATGGCTTCCGCATAACTGCTAGGTTCATCCAGACCTATCAGTGTTTCATCACTGATAAGTGTATCACCTTCTGCAGTAATATGGAATCCATAGTAATGCTTAGGTGCATTCCTAACCCTTGTGGAACGCCTCAGAGGTACAGACTTGTCAATTGGCTCAACAGGAGTTTCCTCCTCAGGTTGAGTGCTAGGGTTTGAAGTTCCTTCACCACTTGACTCTTGAATTTCTTCAAGTTCAACTTGCCTCCCACTGTCTCCTTGGCTTATGAACTCTCTCTCTCTCTCTCTCTCTCTCTCTCTCTCTCTCTCTTTCAAGACAACTGAAACGACCCAAAAATACTACCCAAAAATTTCGATTTTTATTATAACAAAACCATGTAACTGAGTATCACATAATAAAAACCATATGCTACGTGTTCAAAATCCATAATAAAATACTGTGAGAAAGATGTATCACAACTGTATCCAAACATATCAAAAACTGAATCAACTCCCAGGACAAAACTAAAGATGTGGTGTGTGCGATGCCATCATCCCGAGCTCTTCCCTTTGCTTGCGGAAGTACCTGAAACCAAAACTGAAACTGTAAGCACGAAGCTTAGTGAGCTCCCCCAAACTACCACATACCATGCAATAACATATAAAGCACATACTGGGGCCTTGCCCCCTCCATCGAACCGAAGTCCGAAGCTGACTGACTGGGACCTTGTCCCCTACATCGGACCGAAGTCCGAAGCTGATTGACTGGGACCTTGTCCCCTACATCGGATCGAAGTCCGAAGCTGACTGTCTGGGACCTTGTCCTCTACATCGGACCGAAGTCCGAAGCTGACTGACTGGGACCTTGTCCCCTACATCGAACCGAAGTCCGAAGCTGACTGGCTGGGACCTTGTCCCCTACATCGAACCGAAGTCCGAAGCTGACTGATTGAGCATAGCATCACATATCAATTAGCATAAGCACATAAATCCTGTCTGAGCCACGGAGGCGTCAAACATACTAACTACTGCATTGGACCGAAGCCCAGAAACTACGGCTAACTGAACAGTCCGGCATTGTGGCCTTAGACTCGTTCCTACTGGAAGGAAACTCACCTCGTGAACTGGCTGTTGTGTGTATGGCTCTGGAAACTAACTGCTGCTGCTCCGGTATCTCCCCGGCTACAATTCCATAACACACTCAATCAGATGCTAATCACTACATTGGGTAAAATGACTCTTTTACCCCTGGTCAAAGTCAACTCTCCCGGTCAAAGTCAACCAATAGTTGACCTGACTTGCCGAGTTGGGCCGCCAACTCGCCGAGTCCCTAGCCTCACTTCTCAACCCTACTCGTGGCTACTCGTCGAGCATGGCATCGACTCAACGAGTACCCTCTCGATTCAAAAACTCAGACAATCTGCATCCGACTCGCTGAGTCATATGAACAACTCGACGAGTTGTTCTTCGATCTAAGAAGATTGTCTTGGACTCGCCGAGTTGTATGAACAACTCGTCGAGTCCCACCAAAGCTGAGTCTACCCTTCAACTCACTGAGTCCATCCTACAACTCACTGGCCTCCACTCGGAATTACTCAAAGGGTAAAGATCGGGGACTCGCCACCGGACTCGCCGAGTTCGAAGAACGACTCGCCGAGTCACATGCATGCAGATCCTAAAAACTCGATTCTGATCAAAACCACCGCATACATTTTATAGATCTGAGCTTCCTTAGTCCGATTAACACGTAAAGATTCTATCTTTACGTGTCCAAAAGCATCAATGAAGATTATAAGGCTCAAAAAGCATGACAAAGGCTAGATCTAGGGTTCTTATGCAAAGCAACTTCAAAAAGGCAATAGATCCGGGCTCTACAACTCCTAAATGAACAGATCTAGGGATATCTCGACCTATTAAGGCATCCATACAACTATAAGGTTTGAAAATACATCAAACTATCCCTAGAAATGATCTAATGGAGGTTTTAAGCATAAAACAGGAGGAATCCGGGAAATACCTCAATGAACTCTGATTTTGCCCTTGGATCTTTGCTCTACACTTCTTTTCTTTGCTCCTTTCTTCTTCTTCTTCTTCTTCTTCAAGCCTTCAAAATCCACACACAAAAGCACTTAAAACAATAAGGGATGGATTAGGGTTTTCTCACAGCTCTCTGAGGGTGAAGGAGGCGAGTTTGGGGCACAAAGCATTGCTTAAATAGTGAGCAACCCGGGGATTTAGGGTTTCTTCCAGGCAGGCAGACTCGCCGAGTCGCCGACTAACACGTGCACAAAATCCCGTCCCTACTCGGCGAGTCGGGCTATAGACTCGCCGAGTCCCTCTTGAAAACTTCTAATTAAATGCCATGGAAGCAACATACCAGAGACGGGTCGTTACAATTCTCCCCCACTTGTCTCAGACTTCGTCCTCGAAGTCTGCTATGGCTGAATCTGCAAATAACTCCGGGTAGTGCTCTCTCATTTCCTCCTCAGCCTCCCACGTCCACTCAGACCCCTTCCGGTGCTGCCACTGCACCTTCACTAATTGAATCGCCTTGTTCCTCAAGGTCTTTGTCTTCCGGTCCAGAATCGCGACCGGCCTCTCAATATAATTCAGGCTACTATCAACCTGAATATCCTCTAGGGGAACAACTGCTGACTCATCCACCAAACACTTCCTCAACTGAGACACATGGAAAGTGTTGTGGATCTAGCTAAGCTCTACAGGAAGATCCAACCGATAAGCAACCCGACCCTCCCGGGCCAAAACCCTGAAAGGGCCAATAAACCTGGGACCCAGCTTTCCCCTCTTCCGAAACCTGATGACACCCTTCCAGGGTGAGACCTTCAGAAGGACCATATCGCCCACCCGGAACTCCAAGTCTGAACGCCTCTTGTCGGCGTAGCTCTTCTGCCGACTCTGCGCAGTCTGCAGTCTACTACGGACCTGCTGAATCAACTCGGTCGTCTTGAGCACCACCTCTGTGCTCCCGACGACTCGCTGACCAACCTCGCCCCAACAAATCGGGGTCCTACACTTCCTCCCATAAAGCATCTCAATGGGAGGTCGATCAATGCTCGCATGATAACTGTTGTTATACGAAAATTCCGCTAACGGAAGATACGTATCCCAACTGCCACCGAAGTCTAAAACACATGCTCGGAGCATGTCCTCGAGAGTCTGAATCGTCCTCTCACTCTGCCCGTCCGTCTGAGGGTGGAAAGCGGTGCTGAAATGAAGACGAGTACCCATCTCGTCGTGAAACCGCTTCCAGAATCTGGAGGTAAAACGAACATCTTGGTCTGACACCACCGATACCGGCACTCCATGACGTGCCACGATCTCACGCACATAGATATCGGCTAACTTTTCTGCCGATATACTCTCCTGGATCGGGATAAAATGAGCACTCTTCGTCAACCGATCCACTACTACCCATATTGAATCTACTCCTCGTGCGGTCTTGGGAAGCTTGGTGATAAAATCCATGGTGATGTCCTCCCATTTCCACACGGGATGTCTAACGGCTGCATCTTGCCGTGAGGCCTCTGGTGCTCCGCCTTGACCTTCCTGCAGGTCAGGCATCTCTCAACATACCAAGCGACATCCCGCTTCATGCAGGGCCACCAATAATCGGGTCGAAGATCTCTATACATCTTCGTCGCCCCTGGGTGGATAGAAAATCGAGACTTATGAGCCTCGTCCATCAACACCTACCGTACTCCACCCCAGTACGGTACCCACACCCTCCCATGAAGCGTCAGCAATCCCCGACTGTCATAATCAAACGAAGCTACTCGGCCCACTATCCTCTCACACTTTTTCCTCTCCTCCTTGAGGCCCTCAACCTGAGCCTCCTTGATCCGCTCCAACAATGGAGTAATCACTGTCATCCTCAAACACAAATCCCTGATAGGGGTTGCCGACACTTTGCGGCTTAGGGCGTCGACCACCACGTTGGCCTTCCCTGGATGGCAAAGGATCTCACAATCATAATCCTTCAACACATCCAACCATCTCCTCTGCCTCATGTTCAGACTCGGCTGATCCATAAGGTACCTCAAACTCTTGTGATCCGTGTAGATAGTACAACGGACCCCATAAAGATAATGTCTCCAAATCTTTTGGGAAAACACAACCGCCCCCAGCTCTAAATCATGGGTAGGATAGTTAGCCTCGTGAGGCTTCAACTGCCTCGAGGCGTAAGCTATCACATGGCCTCGCTGCATCAACACTGCTCCCATACCTATGATTGAGGCATCACAGTAGACTACGAAGTCCTCTACTCCCTCTGGCAAGGTAAGGATCGGAGCCTCGCACAATCTCTGCCTGAGGGTCTCAAACACTGCCTGCTGCTCAGGCCCCCAACGAAATACCACCGACTTCTTGGTCAGTCGGGTGAGCGGCACTGCTATCTTGGAGAAATCCTGAATGAACCTCCGATAATACCTTGCCAACCCTAGGAAGCTCTGAATCTCGGATGGAGACTTCGGGACCTCCCACTGCATCACGGCCTCTATCTTGGCCGGATCCACCAAAATACCCTTCTGGTTGACGAGGTGACCAAGGAACTGCACCTCGTGCAACCAAAACTCACACTTGGAGAACTTTGCGAAAAGTCTCTCCCTCCTCAAAACTTCCAGCACCTCCCCCAGGTGCTCCTCGTGCTGCTCCTGCGTCTTGGAATACACCAAGATATCATCTATGAATACTATCACTGACCGATCCAGCATCGGCCTGCACACGCGATTCATGAGATCCATGAACGCAGCTGGAGCATTGGTGAGCCCAAATGGCATCACCACAAACTCATAATGACCATACCTGGTCCTGAAAGCAGTCTTCTGCACATCCTCATCCCTAACCCGCATCTGATGATACCCGGAGTGTAGATCGATCTTGGAGAACCAAGATGCTCCCTGAAGCTGGTCAAACAAATCATCTATCCTCGGAAGTGGGTAACGGTTCTTCACCGTTACCTTATTCAACTCCCGGTAATCTATACACATACGATGCGACCCATCCTTCTTCCTCACAAACAAGATCGACGCTCCCCAAGGCGAACTACTCGGCCGAATGAAACCCTTTTCTAGCAGCTCCTGTAACGGCGTAGACAACTCCTGCATCTCAGGGGGAGCTAGATGATACGGTGCCTTGGCTATCGGAGCCGCACCAAGAATCAGGTCGATCCTAAACTCAACCTGTCGCTCAGGAGGTATTCCCGGTAAATCCTCGGGAAATACATCCGGGAAGTCTCGCACTATCGGAACATCATCAACTGCCGTCTTGCCCTTCTCCCGGGCATCCAAGACATAAGCTACATAACCCGCGCAACCCTGCTGGAAATAACGTCTCGCTCTCGCGGCGAACAAAAGGTTGGTCCGCGCTGTGGCCTCTCTCCCTGAATCACTAACTCTCCCCCACTGGGAGTGCGAACCCTCACTAACTGCTGCTCACAATCAATCACCGCCCCATTGGGGCTCAGCCAATCCATGCCCACTATAACCTTATTCCCTCGCAGGGGAATAGGAACCAGGTCCACCGAAAACTGCTCGTCGAACAACTGAAGAGAACACCCTCTATGCACTCTGGCGACCCTCATGGTCCTGTCATCTGCTATCTCAACCTCCAGTGGGCAATCCAGCTCCCCTGGAGCCCTACTAAATCTCTTGCTAAGCGCAAGCGATACAAATGATCGGGTAGCCCCCGAATCGAATAATACCATAGCAGAAATGCCGTTCACAGAGAACGACCCTATATAAAACATATAATCATAAGCAATAATCAAACAATAATAATAATACAGAGATGAAGGGAAGATACATACCCGTCACCACATCAGGAGTCACTCGCGCCTCCTCTGCTGTCATCTAAAACGCCCTACTCTTCGCCAATGGCGCCTCGACTCGGCCCTGCCGGCCATCTGTAATCCTCAAAGTAGCAGGGGCAGGCGCAGCCACCTTCCCTACTGCAACTAAAATTGGACACTGGGACTTTTTATGTCCCCTCTGATTGCACTGAAAGCAAATCAGATCTGATGCTGCAACGACAGAAACAGGAGCCGTACAATCCCTGCTCATATGCCCAGTCCGACCGCACTTGAAGCAGCCGGAACTCCCTGCCTTGCACACCCCATCGTGCATCTTCCCACACCTGCCACATCGACCGTGGCTCGGCTGAATCATGGATCTGTGATCTGAAACCTTGGGCTTTTTGCCCGAACTTCCTGAACCCAAAACCGCCTCCGGTTTCCTCTTCTTCTCCATCTCTAGATCAATCTCCCTCTATCGAGCTCTAGCAATCATGTCATCCAGCGTTTTATAGCTGGACCGGCTCACAAACTGGCGGATATCACTCCGCAACATCTCATGATAACGGGCCTTCTTCATCTCCTCATCTGCCGCATACGGAGGAACAAGAAGATCCCTCTCCTTAAACTTGGCGGTGATCTACGCCACGGTCTCTGTAGTCTGGGTGAGGTCCTGAAACTCTCTGGCTAACTGTTGCACCTCAATAACCAGTGCAAACTCCGCCCTAAACCTGGTAGAGAAATCAGCCCAGGTCATGGCATCCAATGTTGCATCATCTCCAATGGTATGTCCGATCTCCTCCCACCAATCCCGTGCCATGTCCTTCAGGAGACAGGACGCCAATCTAACCTTGTCCCCCTCGGGACACCTGCTCGTGCGGAACGCGTTGGCCACATCCGCCAACCATCTAGTACTTGCTATGGGGTCCCGCGCCCCATGATAGTCTGGAGCTCCACATGCCCTGAACTCCCTGAACGTAAGTGTGCGCGACCCCATCATGGCTGCCACCTCGGCACGGAAAGTGCCCAACCTCTCATCCATCAGCTCTAGGATACCCTCCTTGATCGAACCGAAGATCACAGGAGTCTGCTCTACAATGATACGAGTAATCTCTGAAGAAAGAAACTCTCGGGTCTGCTCATCCATGCGCTCGTCCCCTAAGCCTGATCCTGATCCCTCCTCGGCACCTCCATTGCCGACTGATGGTCTCGAACGCAAAACCACCATTCTGAAACACATCATAACGACATCAGAAAACTGAAATATCTCAAGGGATCATTGATACTACTACTAGCTTCCTGGTCTTGTCTCGGCCTTCCTTGATTCGAGTACGGATCCTCTGCTTTCAGTAGTACGGGCCCATACTACCTTCCACATCTATCCGTACTTTCCTCAAGAACTGCCTTGACTTCAGCAAGTCACTTCTACTACTGCTGATCTCTGCTACTCTCATCCTAGGCTTGCTCTAGGGAAATCTCTGACTCCACTCTAACCAGTCCTCAGCTGCTGAAGACCTCCTTGTAATGCTAATTAGCCATCACCTGAATACCATCACATGTGATGAGGCTCGGATAATCCTTCGAGTAAAAGGCTTGTCCCTACAACGGTTAGACTCAAACAAGAGCTGCGCAATAGGGCCAACTCCAATACACTGAGATTATTCAACCCTGATCACATGTGACGTGGCGTATTCATCTAACGGCTAACTCTCATCACCAAGAGTTCTACAAAGCACGAAGAAAGCAGCATTCGGACACCGGAAACTACTCAAGCAAATCTACTCTCATAACGAGAAACTGAACTAGCATACAATGCTAAGCTTGCGCTACCAGGCATAACCTAAACATGCTATCCTACTGCTGTCTACTCGATACTAGCATGCAATTCTCATAAAGCTGAAACACATATAGCAGGCACATAAGGCATCCTCCTAGATCCTTAGTCCTATACTAGCATGTTGTTCTACTGGAACTGGAACAATTAATCATAATAATAAAACTTGTATGGGTAATTTGGGAGTACTTACTTGAGCTCGGCTGATCGCATGCACCACACCCTTATCTTGTTTTTTAAAAAATTTCTTTTCTTTCTAAGTGCTTTTCAAAATTCCATTTGAAAACATTTTCCTTTTTGAAAATCTTTTTATCTTTTCCTTAGTTCGAGTTCAGATACACCCGAAAGTATATCCGAATCCCTCAAACCAAAGCTCCGATACCAACTTGAAACGACCCAAAAATACTACCCAAAAATTTCGATTTTTATTATAACAAAACCATGTAACTGAGTATCACATAATAAAAACCATATGCTGCGTGTTCAAAATCCATAATAAAATACTGTGAGAAAGATGTATCACAACTGTATCCAGACATATCAAAAACTGAATCAACTCCCAGGACAAAACTAAAGCTGTGGTGTGTGCGATGCCATCATCCCGAGCTCTTCCCTTTGCTTGCGGAAGTACCTGAAACCAAAACTGAAACTGTAAGCACGAAGCTTAGTGAGCTCCCCCAAACTACCACATACCATGCAATAACATATAAAGCACATACTGGGGCCTTGCCCCCTCCATCGAACCGAAGTCCAAAGCTGACTGACTGGGACCTTGTCCCCTACATCGGACCGAAGTCCGAAGCTGACTGACTGGGACCTTGTCCCCTACATCGGATCGAAGTCCGAAGCTGACTGTCTGGGACCTTGTCCCCTACATCGGACCGAAGTCCGAAGCTGACTGACTGGGACCTTGTCCCCTACATCGGACCGAAGTCCGAAGTTGACTGGCTGGGACCTTGTCCCCTACATCGAACCGAAGTCCGAAGCTGACTGATTGAGCATAGCATCACATATCAATTAGCATAAGCACATAAATCCTGTATGAGCCACGGAGGCGTCAAACATACTAACTACTGCATTGGACCGAAGCCCAGAAACTACGGTTAACTGAACGGGCCGTCATTGTGGCCTTAGACTCGTTCCTACTGGAAGGAAACTCACCTCGTGAACTGGCTGCTGTGTGTATGACTCTGGAAACTAACTTTTGCTGCTCCGGTATCTCCCCGGCTATAATTCCATAACACACTCAATCAGATGCTAATCACTGCATTGGGTAAAATGACTCTTTTACCCCTGGTCAAAGTCAACTCTCCCGGTCAAAGTCAACCTATAGTTGACCTGACTCGCCGAGTTGGGCCGCCAACTCGCTGAGTCCCTAGCCTCACTTCTCAACCCTAGTCGTGGCTACTCGTCGAGCATGGCATCGACTCGACGAGTACCCTCTCGATTCAAAAACTCAGACAATCTGCATCCGACTCGCCGAGTCATATGAACAACTCGGCGAGTTGTTCTTCGATCTAAGAAGATTGTCTTGGACTCGCCGAGTTGTATGAACAACTTGTCGAGTCCCATCATAACTGAGTCTACCCTTCGACTCACTGAGTCCATCCTACAACTCACTGGCCTCCACTCGGAATTACTCAAAGGGTAAAGATCGGGGACTCGCGACCGGACTCGCCGAGTTCGAAGAACGAATCGCCGAGTCACATGCATGCAGATCCTAAAAACTCGATTCTGATCAAAACCACCGCATACATTTTATAGATCTGAGCTTCCTTAGTCCGATTAACACGTAAAGATTCTATCTTTACGTGTCCAAAAGCATCAATGAAGATTATAAGGCTCAAAAAGCATGACAAAGGCTAGATCTAGGGTTCTTATGCAAAGCAACTTCAAAAAGGCAATAGATCCGGGCTCTATAACTCCTAAATGAACAGATCTAGGGATATCTCGACCTATTAAGGCATCCATACAACTATAAGGTTTGAAAATACATCAAAGTAGCCCTAGAAATGATCTAATGGAGGTTTTAAGCATAAAACAGGAGGAATCCGGGAAATACCTCAATGAACTCTGATTTTTCCCTTGGATCTTTGCTCTACACTTCTTTTCTTTGCTCCTTTCTTCTTCTTCTTCTTCAAGCCTTCAAAATCCACACACAGAAGCACTTACAAAAATAAGGGATGGATTAGGGTTTTCTCACAGCTCTCTGAGGGTGAAGGAGGCGAGTTTGGGGCACAAAGCATTGCTTAAATAGTGAGCAACCCGGGGATTTAGGGTTTCTTCCAAGCAGGCAGACTCGCCGAGTCCCGAATATGGACTCGCCGAGTCGCCGACTAACACGTGCACAAAATCCCGTCCCTACTCGGCGAGTCGGGCTATAGACTCGCCGAGTCCCTCTTGAAAACTTCTATTTAAATGCCATGGAAGCAACATACCAGAGACGGGTCGTTACAACAACCCTCCTTGCAACAAAGACCACATTTTCACTAGGTCTGTAGAAGAGGTAACCAAAGGATTTCTGTGGGTAGCCGATGAAAATACACCTCTCGCTTCGAGGTTCGAGCTTATCATGAGTCTCGCGTCTCACGAAAGCCTCGCAACCCCAAATCTTAATGTGGTCTAGTTTGGGTACTTTACCAGTATACATCTCATGAGGAGTTTTGGCAACTTTCTTTGTAGGGACCAGATTAAGGATATGGGCGACAGTCTCTAAGGCATACCCCCAAAATGAGATTGGTAGCGAAGCTCGACTCATCATGGAACGAACCATATCCAACAAGGTTCGATTACGCCTCTCAGCTACACCATTCAACTAAGGTGTCTTGGGAGGTGTCAATTGTGAGACAATCCCACATTCCCTAAGATAGTCGAGGAACTCTGAACTAAGATACTCACCACCTCGATCGGATCGAAGCATCTTAATGTTCCTGCCCAATTGATTCTCGACTTCCTGTTTAAATTCTTTAAACCTTTTAAAAGTCTCTGACGTATGCTTGATTAAGTAGACATATCCATATCTACTATAATCATCAATGAAATTCAAATAATAATGATTAGCATCCCTTGTGGCATGTTTGAAGGGTCCACACACATCCGTGTGTACAAGATCCAACAAACGTTCACCCCTCTCATAAGAACATGTGAAGGGTGACTTTGTCATCTTTCCAAGTAAGCATGATTCGCAACTATCATCTGACTTTAGGTCAAATGACTCCAAGACTCCATCCTTTTGGAGTTGGCCTATGCATTTCTTGCTTATATGTCCAAGACGATAATGCCATAATGATGCTTTATCCAAGTTATTATCATTAACAGAAGAATCAATACACAATACATTATTTCCTAAGTTATCAACCACAGATATAGTTTCATACACACCATCACAAGTTAATTCTTTAAAATAAAGAACATTATTAAAGAAAGCATTAATCGAACCAACTTCATTATCAAACGAAAAGGTGAAACCTTGTTTATACAATGCATGAAAGGAAATAATATTTCTTGCCATTTCTGGTGAGTAACAACATTTATTCAAATCTAAACTAAACCCACTACTTAGCGATAAAGTATAAACTCCAATCTTGGTGACAGGTAAAGCTTTCCTATTCCCCATGATTAAGTTTATCCTTCCACCCTCCACATTCTCACTTCTTCTTAGTCCCTGCAAATCAGAACAGATATGAATACCGCAACCGGTATCAAGGATCCAAGAGTTAGAATAGGGTGAGTTATTAGATAAGATAATGTAATACCTGCATGGTTGGGTTTAACTTTCCCATCTTTCACATCTTGCTGGTACTTTGGGCAGTTCCGCTTCCAGTGCGACTTTTCATGGCAATATAAGCATTCAGCCTCTAGTACTTTGGGTCAGAAGAAGGAGTAACGAAACCTTTCCTGGTTCCACTTGAATAAGAGCCATCAAGGGTCCTAGCCATGGTACCCTTCGAAGAGCTCTTCCTCTTCTTCCCTCTACCTTTCCTGATTACCAAGACAGGGGCGGATTTTGGAGTAGGAGTATTAACAACCGACTTACCTTTAAGACCTATTTATGCGGTATTGAGGAGTCCATGAAGTTTGCTGAGTGTGACTTCTTCCTTATTCATGTGGTATGTCATGCGGAATTGATCATAGCACGAGGGTAAGGAGTGCAAAATGATATCTATTGCAAGCTCCTCAGGGAAGTTTACATTAAGCTTCAGCAAACGATCCACATAACTTTTCATTTTCTGCATGTGGCTAGTGACGGAGTCTCTGTCCTTCATCATGGTTGTTATCATGGAGCAGATGATTTCATACGTCTCTTGTCGTGAACTTTGATGGTATCTTTCCATCAGATCTTGGTGCATTTCAAAAGGGTAGAATTCCTCATAGGACTTTTGGAGTTCTGTTGTCATGGTGGCCAACATGATGCATGCCACTTTGGTAGCATCCCTTTAATGTGCCCGGAAGTCAGCGTTCTCCTGGGGAGTTACAGTGGTCTCATCAGTCCCTTTAAGCTCCTTATCGAGGACATATTCTTTGTCCTTGTAGCGGGTAATCATCCTGATGTTTCTGATCCATTCATTAAAGTTGGATCCATCAAAAGTGACTTTCCCACACAAGTTCATAAGGGTAAAGGAGCCATTAGGATTAGAGCCAGAAGCAGCATTGTTAGAAGACATCTGAAAGAAGAGAACAAGATTAGTTTAGATATTAAGAGAATCCTTAATAAAACACCCAAATGTAATATTAAGGCTAGGATCCATTCACAATATATTATAACTTAGAAGAGGTATGCCATAATCCAAGCAATAACATATTTGAAAGGTAGGTGAATGACAATTCACCAATTTCCACCATGAAATACAAAATAGAAATATTAGGTTTTTAATTGGTACTTAGAAATTCCTAGATTCTTTTGAGATTCAATGAACTTTTCAAAGGCATGTTTCAATCTCGAGTGTGCCCTCCAAGTTTTGTTACTGGGATACCGAGGATCACAAAACGAGGTGTGAAGTAACCATGCAAATCACTTGGTACCCTTAAAGTTTATCACTCAATCGATGTGCCGGTTAACCACACACGCTCCACCGATGCTATGATAAACCTTAAGTCACCCTTTACCTACCTTGTTAAGTCCAAGTTAGTGTGTCGGTTAACCACACACGCTCCACCAACGACTTAAACAAAGTGTAAAGTGTAATTTCATGGATTAGCACCTTATTCACATTTTCCTAAGGTAACTAATATTGGGAATTTAATAAAACATTTTAGTTATTTTATAATATCCATCATACTTTTAATGAGAATTTATAAGTCCTTGTCCTACCGGTTCGGCTATCGACCCTCCACCAATCAAAAAAGCGGTGGGTGAGAGTGGACACCCATTAAGTTTCCATTTTATAGGCAACAACCTTATACCCCCCTTATAGACCGGCTTCGTGAATGAGGCGTACTAGCGGTAAGACGACTTGATCTTATATATATATATATATATATATATATATATATATATATTATTAACTGATAATATTATAAAGTATAAGGGTTGAATTTTAACTTTTAAAATTCTAAGGGTTGGAACTAAAGTTTATTAAGTGACTTTACATGTTCCAAAACTTGAGGGCAAGTTTTGTAACTTTACAAAACCTTTCACATTCATAACTTATGAGTCATTAAAATGAAGACTCTTCATTTTATAACTTATGTGTTCTTTTAATGGCTTTTAACACAAAGAGACTTTTGGTTATCCATAACTTGAGGACAAGCTATGGACTCCATTAAAACACATAAAGATCATGAATTAATCATATAGATAAGTAACTCCTATGATCTATCAAGAACTCATAAGAACATGAATATTCATATCAACATTTCAAGAACATATGAACACATATAATCATGAAAAATTGATATTAGCCATTGTAAATGGATTTGAACAACCATTATACCATCTAAAACAATTTTTATAATACCATAACAATTTAAGGTAATGTTTCTGGTCCATTTCCAGCAGCACAAATCGAATTTCTGCATTCTGCATGACCAACTCGTCGAGTACACGAACTGACTCGCTGAGTTGGTTGCATTTTCAGTTGGACTCATCGATTCCTCCCCATGGACTCGTCGAGTCCCATAAGCAGACAACAAAAAATCGATTTTCAACACTATTTTCCATAAATTATTCACAAACAAGCCTAGTCTCTAATACCACTGATGGGTTTTGAACATTCTAACACTTCCTAAGTGTACATGCAACCCTAATAAACCTTGGATATATGTTTGTCTAAATACATGCAAAATATGGTTTCCAAGGTTCATAATCCTATCTAGCATACATGGGAAACTTTTATCCTAAAAAGATGTCTAGAATTACATACCTTGTAGTTGATTTTGATTCCTTGAAACCTTGTGAGCCTAGCACCCCAAGTGTGATGCCTCAAATGCTTCACACAACACCAAATGCTTTTGGAATGACTTTTGAGAGAATACACACACTCTAAAAATCGGCCTAGCCCTCACTTGTGTTTGTGTAGCCGATTTTGGTGGAGAAGGTGCTCCTTATATAGTGTGACACATCTAGGGTTACACCATGTAAACCCTAATGTGTCATGGCTCTTCAATTCCATGACCCATGGGTTTGTAACTCCCATGGAGCATCCTATGGGTTTAACCCAACTTGATAATCCATGGAGCCTCTTAGCCCACTATACAAGTTATGGATGATTTACATAATCAACCCATATATTTAGTTAGTTATCTTTTGATCACTTAATTAATTCTTGATCAATACTAATTAAATAATACTATTAATATATTAGAACTTATAATATATTAATAAACCACAAGTGTTATTTCTCTCATTTAGTCTATCCAAATGCATGATACCATGCAACCCAAATGGACCATGCCAGGTCGGGTCAAGTACATACCAGAAATAGTTATGGACTTAGACACCTTATCCAACAATCTCCCACTTAGATAAGTCTAATAACTATAACTGCAAGTATGACTTCAGGAACCGAATAGCAATCATAGCTCTTTCAAGGTCTCTCGGAACTGAGAAGATGATGATATGCCATTTAAGATAAGTGATCATATAATCCTTTGTTCTAGATATCAGCCGAACAAATACATGGAACAATGTCTTACTTATTGTCTAGCAGTTTGTTTCCCGATTTCCAATTTGTTTGACATAGAACTTAATTGAACACATTAACTTAGTTCTGACCGGGACCGGTACATAGGTCAAAACAAAATCATCGAGGGGCCCAGATATCAGCTTCTAATCCAAGAGGGAACAGATAAACTTCAACTCATATGTTTGCTCTACTACTTGATGAATTATACACAAAATCACGTTTTATAACATCGAGTTACCAATGCGTTTTCATACAATCAATGCATAACCAACTCATATGAAACAAATCATATCTCTTGGTTTGAAGACTTATATGATGTTACTGTCTCACAATCACTCGAGATAAATTCCATGAAGTGATACCAGTGAGCGTGGGTTGAGTCCAATGCTCAGAACTTATGAGCACTCATGAGTGTTGTAGCCATGTCCAGAAACTTAGACCTCTGCAACCAATCATGACAGTCTTGATTCATACCTACTTCCGACATATGACCGACTGTGGAGGTTCGAATAATATGATATACCAAACATAATTATTCCGGAAGTCAAAACATGCAAAAGAAATATAGTAAACAATTGACAAGAGATAGTAACACTTTACTCATAAATAAACACACCTTTTATTCATCATCTAATGTCAATTACACTTTACAAATTTCGAATTGAGTTAATTGTGGGTTTGGCTCAGTGTCAGGGGCCGGTGTGTAGCAGTAGCAATTGTAGGATCTGTTGATCATCTGAGGTGAGTCTTCTCACTATACTTACCTATGTGGTGATGCATGTGTGACTGGAGGGTCTTTTCGTATTATTAACTGGAGGGTCTTATTTGTATTATCAATGTGAGGGTCTTATTCGTATTGTTGATCGGATGGTCTTATTTGCTTATACTGTTATATGTATTAGTATGCATTATGTCATTGTGACTTATGCTGTTATATTATCATGTGTATATATTTAGCTACGACCAGAAGGTCCATACCGAGACGTGAGACCAGAGGGTCTTCACTGAGACACATGATCGAAGGGTCTTCACTGAGACCAGAGGGTCTTCACTGTGTTGATTTAAATGTGGATCAAGTACTTCTGTAGATTCCGAGAAGGTGGAGGCATGATTGTACACATTCGTTGTCATATGAGATCTTGTGGATTTTGGGATACTCTGATATTGTTTTGATAAAAACTTATATTTTTTGTGATAACTTGAATTTTTGAGTAATGATTGGCGAATTAAAAATGAAAAACTTGTCTTAAAATTTGAGGTGTTACAATTTGGTATCAGAGCCCTGGTTTGAGGGATTCGAGCACACCCTCGAGAATGTCTGGACTCAAACTGAGGAGTTGATAAATTTTCAAAATAAATGATTTTTCATCACACGAATTTCCAAGGAAATTAAAGAGTTTTGAAAGCAGGTCTAAAGCGGTGTGTACAATCATCTAGAGACCGAGCGGTGATTTCCCAAAATACCCTTACTTGATTATGTGTTGTTATCATGAGCTGATAGAATTGCATGCTAGTTTAGAACTAGGAATCTGGTTAGTATTGCATGCTAGTTTGCCTGCTTAGGAGACATGCCTTTATGCATGTTATGTGAGCCGGTAATGTTGCATGCTTATGATTAGAGATCTCCAGGAGTTGTTAGGTACATTTGCCTGAGTTTGGTGATGCCTTTTGTGCTGTGGATAGAGCACTTGGGGTTTTATGCTTGAGTGGTGGAGGTTGCTTGATACCCAAATGTTGCTAGCTTTGTGCTTTTAGATACTTCCGTTAACACCGGCTAACTACTAATGAATATGCTAGGTCACATGTTTCATGGAGTAGATAATTTTAGAAGGTTTGATTTAGCTCTGTTACACGGCTCTCGGGTGAGTCTAGTCCTTGTAGGAGTTCCTTTTGCAGCTGATGGCGGAGAGCGGAGTGAGGGGAATCCTAGGGGAGCCTAGGGAGTATTTTCAGTTCGAAGAGTATGTTGTTTAGTGTTTAGTATTCGTTGGAGAGCGGGTATGTGAAATGAGATTGGTCAATAGTGGGTTAACTAGCTACTTAGAAAATCTGGAACAATTTTTGAGGAAAGTATGGATAGATGTGGAAGGTTGTATTGGGTCCGTACTATTGAAAGTAGATGATCCATACTTGAATCAAGGAGAATTCTAAGAGTTCTAAGTAGAAGTTGTAGAGTAGATAACTTGGTGTGACATCCCCAATTTCACGGCTAGGAAAGACCGATTTGTTTATGCTTTGTTTTATAAAATCAGAGTAAATCCTTTTGATTAAAAGAGTTGAGGAATTTGTTCCCAAAACAAAATATGATAAAATTTATCAAAACGTTTCTCAAAGAGAATGTATTTTCATTAAATAATAAAACCTTGGGATGTCATGTTCTGATACAGACCAAAAGCATAAACAATATAAAATGGACCTTACAACAGTTATTTGTAACTACTGATCTATAATCGAAAAAATCTTGTCAAGTTCACCAATTTATACTCTTGTGCCATTACCTGTAATGCAAAGAAAACTGAGTGGGTCAGGCTTGGGAGCCTGGTGAGCATATAGGGTTTTCAACCCACAATAATACATTTATTATATTTAATTATCAAACAATCAACCCAAATACTCACTCCCATTATCTCCTTTATTTCTTAAGGATTAACCTTAAAATTCAACTATCCTTTATCCATTTATTCCTAAGGATTGACCTAAGGAATTGACACAAAGTCCACCACTGCCAAGGTCCACAAATTACGACTTGTAAACACTTAGTTCAACATACTTAACAAACACCTAGTTCTAACACTCCTAGTGAACAATTAATTCAAAACATTTGGTGAATACTTAGTTGTAAAACACTTAGTGAACACACTCAGTTCAACAACACCAAGTGAACACATCTAGTTCAAAAATACTTAATGAACACATTGAGTCCAAAAATACCAAGTGAACACATAGAGTTCGGAAATACCTAATGAACACATTGAGTTCAAACACCAAGTGAACACATAGAGTTCAAAAATACCTAATGAACACATTGAGTTCAAACACCAAGTGAACACATAGAGTTCAAAAATACCTAATGAACACATTAAGTTCAAACACCAAGTGAACACATAGAGTTCAAAAATACATAATGAACACATTGAGTTCAAAAATACTTATTATTTCGTCTCACATCAACTATTTCATCTACCTTTGTTCTATCCAAAATATTTGTAGATGCAAACACATATACAGTTTAAATCTTTTAAAACATGTATAAAACATTATTTCAACATCTATCTCAAGTAAACAAACAATGTATAAACACCTAGCACGTACTTCATAGCAAATACGTCATATCTATGCGGTAGAAGAAAGTGAATATACATTCACACATATAACAACAAAATATACACATAACACATATTTTGTATAAAATACTTTATATTTATGCGTTAGAAGAAAGTAACCACACACTCACCTGGTTAGACGATGCTCGGATAGCACTACAGCTCTAAGAGTAGTATTCTTCGGTGAAACCGGGATCACTTCGCACACCGGGCTTCTCACGGGCAGAGCTTCGGCTCGGAAAATCTTTTCTTCTCGGGATCTTCGAGCTTCGGGAATTGCTTTGGGTCTCGGGGATTATATCGGGGCTTCGGGGGTACATCTTTACACGTAAATCGAGGTAAAACAGGAGAGAGAGAAGAGAAAATAGCAACCCTAAACGGCTGACCCTTCAAAACTATTTATAGGGAAAAATTTTCCCTTGTCACGTCGTGACACCTTTTTGATCGTCACTGCATATGTCATCGCAAGTTGCATCTAGGGGACTTCCGGAGGTGTCAGAAGACTTGCCACGTCGTGGCACTGCTTGCCACGTTGTGGTATCTGACAGTTTTGGGGTTTCGCACCTCAAACTTCAGAAATTCATAACTTTCGCATACGAACTCCGTTTTCGACGTTCTTTATATCGACGCATAGGTGAGATTATGCTCTACAACTCTCGTTTAGACTCCATTGGCTAATTTTGACTTTATTTTTAATATATTATAAATATATTACTTATATACTATCTTTAGTAGGCCGGGACAGGAAAACTCCGTTCGAAATTCATAACTCCTTCATCTGAACTCCGTTTTCGTCTGTCTTTTTATCGTTGGACTACTATCGAAGACATATTCGACTCTCGTTTAGATCACTAAGGATAGATATCTATCTACCTTAAATTCACTATTTACGTCGCGCTGGGTCGTGTCGGTTCTATCGCGAAACTTCGACAGGTCATAACTTCTTCGTTATAACTCAGACTTTGGCGTTCTTTATATGCACGGAAACCTTGTGACATATACTAAAACTTGGTTAAGATTAATCCTTCCAAATAATCTTCCATAAAAAAGTCATTTTTGATGCTTATCGTCTCTAAATTGACTAGCCCGGATCTACGGGCGTTACAATTATATCCCCCTTAGGATGATTACGTCCCGGAATCATCAATGAAATAGGGCTTGCATAATGATTCCACACGTTATCTCTTCATCCTAGGTAATAACCGTAACTTCTATGTTTCCTCGAAAGAGTATTTAACTCTATGGCTTTCTTGACCGCAGACGATGCCCAATCTTGCATCTGCTTATCATACTATGTTGTACTTTCAATCATAACTTCAAAGTTACAAAATAAATCCATATTAAGGACTCCTTCTTCTTAGGATAAGTGCTTTCATTCATCTATTGCAATAGATCGATGGGTCATGTTCTAATGACCTCTCATCGTATGATGCAACGCTTAGACTCAAGTCTATTAGAGTCAAATTCCATAATGGAATATACATTCCTTCATATTCTAATGTGATATAATCACATTTTTAACATGTAGCATGCCTAGCTACAAACTCCTTTTTTTTAACGAGCGCGATACTATCAATCGCATTGATTCCAATCTTCTGACTTGAGTCAGATGCTACCTCGAACTTTGTTTTATCAACCACGTAACAAAATCATCGTAGTCAGACTCAATTTGATATGACCACTAGGGTCGGAATAACAATCATCTTACTAGTCACTACCGAAACAAGGGTAATGACACACTTGAACAAAACGAAATCAATTACTAGCTTCTTGGTAACCTTGTGACTTTCCCTGATATAAGCGTGAGTCCTGTGCTTCCAGTAGTATAAATCTCTATTACTATTCACACCTACTCATACTCGTCCCAAGTATAGTCTCACAGTCACCAAGTCCTAAAATCACAAAACAATTAACACATACTAATGTGTCCAATTAATCATAAATATTCTCCTAGACTCTACTAGGACTTCTTCCATGCGTATCTTCAATCATCAATTCTACTTCAACTCGGTTGGTGATGGAAATTCCAAACGATGGGAAAACTTCGAGAATTTCGCCAATCGTTCCATCATTTCGCCAATCGAAGGTGTACTTTAGACGTACCGTACTCCTCTAAACGTTCTGTTATCTTATCAGACATAAACTAAAGGCAAGACACCACTCTTACGATATCTTCCGATAGGTGTCATTCACTATCATAAGCCTTTCATTTCCTTCATTTACTCACTCCTCTACGAGTCTTCACCATAACGTTCTATACACCAAAGCAGACGTTCGGTGTATCGAGACGAGAATATAGATAGATGAAGGTTTAGACGTGTAATCCTCCTTATTACTCCAAAAAATTACATTCTAGTTCTAATATCGTAGTCATATGCTTAGAATCCTACACACATAAGGTTTCCAGATCCGGTCGGCAACAGACCATAGATTTGAACAAATAATAGCATCGATATAGCTATCACACAAAACATTTAGCGCATAAAAGCATTTTAGGCATCATTCCTAAAATAAACTAGTGCTCGTGTCTTAAAATATGGTTGACACTCATCTCACAGTCATTGCTTAGCATTCTAAGTTTAAGTTTAGAAATCCTACAAATTCCTAGTTCGCTTAAACTAATGCTCTGATACCAACTGCGACATCCCCAATTTCACGGCCAAAAAAGACCGATTTGTTGATGCTTTCTTTTATAAAATAAGAGTAAGTCTTTTTGATTAAAAGAGTTGCGGAATTTGTTCCCAAAACAAAATATGATAAAATTTATCAAAACATGTCTCAAAGAGAATGTATTTTCATTAAATAATAAAACCTCGGGATGTCATGTTCCGATACAGACCAAAAGCATAAACAATATAAAATAGACCTTACAACAGTTATTTGTAACTACTGATCTATAATCGAAAATCTCTCGTCAAGTCCACCAATTTATACTCTTGTGCCATTACCTGTAATGCAAAGAAAACTGAGTGGGTCATGATTGGGAGCCTGGTGAGCATATAGGGTTTTCAACCCACAATAATACATTTATTATATTCAATTATCAAACAATCAACCCAAATACTCACTCCCATTATCTCCTTTATTTCTTAAGGATTAACCTTAAAATTCAACTATCCTTTATCCATTTATTCCTAAGGATTGACCTAAAAAATTGACACAAAGTCCACCACTGCCAAGGTCCATAAATTACTACATGTAAACACTTAGTTCAACATACTTAACAAACACCTAGTTCTAACACTCCTAGTGAACAATTAATTCAAAACATCTAGTGAATACATAGTTGTAAAACACTTAGTGAACACACTCAGTTCAACAACACCAAGTGAACACATCTAGTTCAAAAATACTTAATGAACACATTGAGTCCAAAAATACCAAGTGAACACATAGAGTTTGGAAATACCTAATGAACATATTGAGTTCAAACACCAAGTGAACACATAGAGTTCAAAAATACCTAATGAACACATTGAGTTCAAACACCAAGTGAACACATAGAGTTCAAAAATACCTAATGAACACATTAAGTTCAAACACCAAGTGAACACATAGAGTTCAAAAATACCTAATGAATACATTGAGTTCAAAAATACTTATTATTTCGTCTCACATCAACTATTTCATCTACCCTTGTTCTACCCAACATATTTGTAGATGCAAACACATATACAGTTTAAATCTTTTAAAACATGTATAAAACATTATTTCAACATCTATCTCAAGTAAACAAACAATGTATAAACACCTAGCACGTACTTCATAGCAAATACTTCATATCTATGCGGTAGAAGAAAGTGAATATACATTCACACATATAACAACAAAATATACACATAACACGTATTTCGTATAAAATACTTTGTATTTATGCGTTAGAAGAAAGTAACCACACACTCACCTGGTTAGACGATGCTCGGACAGCACTACAGCTCTAAGAGTAGTATTCTTCGGTGAAACCGGGATCACTTCGCACACCGGGCTTCTCACGGGCAGAGCTTCGGCTCGAAAACTCTTTTCTTCTCGGGATCTTCGGGCTTCGGGACTTGCTTCGGGTCTCGGGGTTGATACCGGGGCTTTAGGGGTACATCTTTGCATGTAAATCGAGGTAAAATGGGAGAGAGAGAGAGAGAGAGAGAGAGAGAGAGAAGATAAAATAGCAACCCTAAACGGCTGGCCCTTCAAATCTATTTATTGGGCAAAATCTGCTCTTGCCACGTCGTGACACCTTTTTCCACCTCGTGGGCTTGATCGTCACTGCATATGTCATCGCAAGTTGAATCTGGGGGACTCCCGGAGGTGTCAAAAGACTTACCACATCGTGGCACTTCTTGCCACATCGTAGCACTGCTTGCCACGTCATGGTATCTAACAGTTTTGGGGTTTCGCATCCGAACTTCATAAATTCATAACTTTCGCATACGAACTCCGTTTTCGACATTTTTATATCGACGCATAGGTGAGATTATGCTCTACAACTCTTGTTTAGACTCCATTGGCTAATTTTGACTTTATTTTTAATATATTATAAATATATTACTTATATATTATCTTTAGTAGGTCGGGACAGGAAAACTCCGTTCGAAATTCATAACTCCTTTGTCGGAACTCCGTTTTCATCTGTCTTTTTATCGTTGGACTACTATCAAAGTCATATTCGACTCTCGTTTAGATCACTAAGGATAGATATCTATCTACCTTAAATTCACTATTTACGTCACGCTGGGTAGCACTGGGTCGTGCCGGTTCTGTCGCGAAACTTCGACAGGTCATAACTTCTTCGTTATAACTCGGATTTTGGCATTCTTTTATATGCACAGAAACCTTGTGACATATACTACAACTTGGTTAAGATTAATCCTTCTAAATAATCTTCCATCAAAAAGTCATTTTTGATGCTTATCGTCTCTAAATTGACTAGCCCGGATCTATGGGCTTTACACTTGGTTTGGGTACCATGGTTCGTTGCAGAGTGTGCTTTCTGTCTCTACCAGGTTATCCGTCTGTGGTTGTTCAGACTGAGAGTGGATCTGGTGATTGTTGGGCTTGAGGGCCATGGTGGCCGGTTTGAATGGAGTAGACCTTGTGAGGAAATTGAGTTTAGGTATCGAGGGATTTGACCAGTGAGGTGCCAGTTTTGGAGTCGCATGACTCAAAAAGGAAGTGGAGGTGGTGCGTTGTTGAGGATTGCAGTATGAGTTGAGTGATAGGCCGATGAATTGTGATGTCATTTTTTATGATGAGGATTATATGATTTCTGCTTTCCATTTTGGAAGGAAGGGTAAGTGAACTTCTGATTACAGAATTTGGAGGTAGACCCTGTGAAATACTAGATAGTTGCGGTATTTGAACCAAGGGGATTTTTGTGGTAGGAGTGCCTTGAGGTATTTCTTATGTTGTAGAAGAGTCATCAGTAAGGAGTGTGACAGACGAGGACAATGATATGCCTCAATTGAGTATGGTAATGCGTATTCTAGCAACAGTTCCACGTAATCAAGGGGAGTATCCCGGGACGATGACCCTCGTTGTCTGTGCCACTAATCGACCGTGAGGGTGAGGTCACCTGTATCTATGTTGATTCTTGCGATAGGGTGTTGGTTGAGGATTCATAGAATGAAGTCTTTGATAGTTCTTTATTCCCAGATAAAGATTCGGTGCTATTTTAGGACTGTCAAAATATCTAGTTGTGCAGCTGCATGAGATTCTTGGCGATTGGAGGTAGTCACATTGGGAAGTTTTCGAGGTCTCCATCTGAGATTCAGAATACTTGGATTTGAATGATCTTTATCTGGACGGTCATCAAGTGTTGCGTGGTACGTACCAAGAGTCGGGTATGGTATATCTGGTGAGCCAGTTTGTAGTGTGGTTTGTTTGGAATGCCAACTGGCGGTGGTTCGAACCCTAAGTAGGGAGGAATTGGGTATTATGTTAGGAGGATCATCAATCTGTTTGAGTTGCGGCTTCAGAAGATCTGGTTATATGAGACTTGGGTCTAGATGTGGTCAAGGCAAGATGCAGAGCGAGACGATGCATATTGAGTGTGCACAAGAATGAATGAATGACTTCACGGTAGGTAGCCATTGGTCAGGGAGTTTGTTATGGTTAATTTGTATTTTTGGTTCATTAATATTCGAATTATGAGCCGGTTGAGTCATTGAGGTCAAGTTTTGATTATTGGGGGATTTTCTAGTTCGGCTTATAGATAGCTATATACTCCAGGAAGGGCAGTGGTTGGTCTGTCAATTAACTTCAGAGTCGGTATGTGTAGTTTCACAAGGGTTATGATCAGTGAATGTTGGGATTTTGGGTTGTTGTCAGCGCATTCTCAATCGTTTAGGATTTTTTGTGTCTTCATTAATGATTTGGAGTACTTCAAAGATTTCGAGCTGTATAAGTTGAAGATCAGTGGTCGTGACAAGCTATCGTGAGATTCTGTGATGGTGTATTGTTGTTTTTGCATATGATGCCCTAAGTTGTTGGAGTGAAGAATTATTGTAAGACTCGGGTTTGTTTTGGTGGCAAGTGGAGCATCGAGACGACTATCTACCTATTCAAATTGTGGGCCTATAGATTATTTGTCTTTAGATGGGGGTTGTCCAAAGGTGTGAATTTATATTGAGGGAAGGTGCTTTGTATGCGACAATCTTTTTCGGGAGTAGTAAGTGCTTAATTTGGATGGGTGTGTCCACCTATTGTTGTCTGGTCGTAGAGTATTAGTTCAGTAAACTCAGTATGGTGATAGTATGGTAATGAGATTGTGGGAGTGTTGTAAGACTACGGGAAGTCGTAGCGCTCACAAGTCAGTGAAGGGAGTGTTGTAAGACTACGGGGTTCTGTAGCATTCACAAGTTAGTGAGAAAGTACTGTAAGACCATGGGGTGCTATGGCATTCACGGGTCAGTATGGGGCGCAAAGGAATGCTTAGGCTGGGTAGCCTTGCCATTCGAGTCCTTGGATCCTGGTGGCCGGACCAGGTGCAAGACTAGTAGTCTAAACATTGGTCGGGAACCGTTATATCTCGATTTAGGGAGGGATTGTCATAAATAATAAGGATTGGGGTATAATGCACGCACAAATTTGTGGATCTCGGGTCATGAGTTGAGTATCGCGTTAAATATGGGTGAGATCTTGAGTTGGAAATTGTAGGGGTTGGGTGAGGCTTCCTTTCAGAAGGATGTGGGTTATAGGATGCAAATGCCAAAAATGTCTGTTGAAGGATTCAGGGTTGATGGTTGATTTCAACTTTGTTGTCAGATCCGACTCTTATGTTTGATTTTCACTCCATCTCTGTAGAGGATTGTGTTGGATTAGGTGTCTAAGCCCATAACTATTATTGGTATGTACTTGACCTGAGAGTTGCATGGTCCATTTGGGTTGCATGGCATCGGAACAATTTGGATAGACTTTTGTGAGAAGAGGATATTTATGATTTATTAATATATTATAAGTTCTAATATATTAATATGAAATCATATTATTTAATTAATATTGTTCAAGAATTAGTTTGGAATTAATTTTGTGATCAAAAGAGACTAATTAATTAAATGGGGATTGATTTGGTAAATCATTCATTCTTATAAAGTGGGCTTATGATCCATAGTTCTTCATGTTGGGCTAAACCCATGTGGTGACCCATGGATACTCCATGGAGGTTAAATCCCATGGATCATGAGGAATGTGTAAGGTCATGAGTTACATGGTGTAACCCTAATATGCACACTATATAAGAAGCCTCATAGATCATGAAATGGCACCTAAAAAAGTGATAAGAAGTGAGGGCTAGCCAACTTGTGAAACAAGTGTTCTTCTCTCAAGTTATTCCAATTGTTGGTGGTGTTGTGTGATTCCATTTGAGGTGCAAGACTTGGGGCACTAAGTTCTTAAAGGTCCAAGGCTTCCAACTACAAGAAAATGTATGTTATCTAACTTGTATTTCATGTTGTTTATACTCCATTATATGATAGTTAGGATGACGCTTTGGAATATTGAATGTATGCATGTATAAGAGAAAAAATATAGATCCAAAGCATATAGGGTTGCATGTACACCATAGGAGTGTTAGAATGCTCTAAACCATTTAGTGGTATCAGAGCCTAAGCTTGTTTTCAATTATACTTGATGCTACTTGCTTGGAAATGCTTTAAAAATTGATTTTCTGTTGTTCTGGACAATGGACTCGCCGAGCCCAAGTACAAACCCATCCAACTCACCGAGTTGGTTCATACACTCAATGAGTTGGTGCCCCCGAATGCAGTTTTTCAAGTTTTTTGGCTGGAATTGGACTATGAGCATTACCCTAAACTGTTTCTAAACTTATGAACCTGTTTTTGATGTGGTAATGATCATGCTTATCCAATTTATAAGATAATTATCAAAGTTTCTTGTTTTGTATTATTTAATATGGTTAGGCTAATTACATGAAATTTGTTTGATTTGAATTGTCTTGTTCTTATGAGTTTAATTCAGATCATAGACAAGTTTTTTGATTTTCTTGTTAGAATTTTTGATCTAAATGATTTTGATGAATTCCATAACTTTTCCTCAAGTTATGGAAAATGAAAAGTTTTCTTTTAAAGAAATTATTGAAGTCATAGGTTATGAACTTGAAGAGTCTTTTTCCATAAATGTTTTTATGAAATCCAAAACTTGTCCTCAAGTTATAGAATTTCTAGAGTCTTTTCATAAAACCTATATTAAACTCATAAGTTATGGATTCCAAAAGTTTTTTAACAGTTCAAAACTTGCCCTCAAGTTTTGTAATTTGTAAATTTAAAAGTCTAACTTTTGAAACATTTAGTTCCAAACCGTAGAATTTTAAAAGTTTAAAATTCAACCCTTATACTATTATAATATTATAGGTTTAATATATATATATATATATATATATATATATATATATATATATATATATATGTATGTATAAGAGTAAATTCAATCTTACCGTTAGTAGGCCTCATTTGCAAAGCCGGTGTATAAGGTTAGTGTCTAAAAAATGACAGTTTAATGGGTGTCCACTCTCACCCACCGCTTCCTTAATTGGTGGAGGGTCGTTAGCTGAACGGGTAGGATAGGACTCTAATTCCCCCTTCATTAAAAGTATAATGATAAATATAAAGTAACTAAACACTTATAAATTCCCAATCTTAGTTACTTAGGAAAATGTGAATATGGTGCTAACCCATGAAATTGCACTTTGCACCTTTTTAAGCCATTGGTGGAGCGTGTGTGGTTAACCGGCACACTAATCTGGACTGACAGTGCGTGGCGAAGGGTAGCTTGATGTTAATCATATATCAATGGAGTGTGTGTGGTTAACCGGCACATTGATTAGGTGGTTGTAACATTGGGTGTACCAAGCTAATTTGCATGGTTATTCACACCTTGTTTGTGATCCTCGGCATCCTAGTCACAAACTTGAAAGGCACAATCGGGATTTAAACATGCCATTGAATTGTTCAATGAATCTCAAATGATCTAGGAGTTTCAATCCACTTAAGACCTATAATTCTTTTTTGTTTTTCGTGGTGGAAATCGGTAAATCGTCATTTACCTACCTTCAAATATTTTGCAGTTTGGATTACGACATCCCTCTTCCAAATTGTAAAATATTGTGTTGGGTCCTAGCCTTAATATTTCATTTGGGTGTTATATTAAGGATTTAAATCAACTGACTTGAATTTCTCCCATTGTAGATGTCTAGTTCAGACAACTATGGTCTTCCCAAATCCTTTGGAACAAACTCTCCTCTTGAAGATGATGTCCCGCGGTTGGATCGTGGAAGTCACACTTCACTTCCTCCACCTCCTCCAATAACTCTCCCTAACCTAAAGTTTCAAATACTTTAAAAATTCAAGGTCACTCAAGCCCCGCTTGCAATGAAACATGAAGAAGGAAGGCCTATGTATACTCACGTCTTGGGGATGAAGTCACATATTGACAGGTTGAGAGTATTGGGTGTCGAAGTCTCAAGGAATTTGGTTGTTGACTGGGTTCTTCAATCACTTCCTGAGTCATATAGTGAGTTCATTAAGGACTACTATATGACAGACCACGACATGACCCATTTTGATCTTACCTATTTGCTTGTTGACGCTGAATCAGCAATGATTTGGCGCACTAGAAAAGCAAATTTGATTGGAAGATTTACTGCCCAAACTTCCATGGATATTAACAATGGAAACATTGGAATTCCAGAAAGGATTTCTATTTCCAAGGGAAAGAGAAAGGCGAAATCTGAGATTGTCTCGTGTACCATTCCCAAAGAGTCCATATGTTTCTGTTGCCAAGAGAAGGAGCATTGGTTGCGAAGCTGCCTTGACTACCTGAAAGAGCCGAGAAAAGGTAGAATCGAAAAGTTTGACTTTGCTTCAGTTAAGTCTACTGTCTAACTCTATTAAGTTCCTAATTGTTGATTCTTAATACATGATGTGACAAGGTTGCATTTTGATGTTTTGTAGGATCATTCAAAGGGAAGGAAGCTTAAAGGAAGAGTTTGTTGAATCTGATCGCAAAGATGGATTTCAATCGCATGATTCGAAGATCGGATTTTAAGCTGCTGCTTAGGAGTTATGATAGATTGCTAGGAAATATGTAACAATATAGTTTTCATTTGTAATTGCATTGTAAGGAAAGTTTTTTTTCACATTTTATAAATAAATAAAATTTTGTTTTATTTTATTATATCTCTTTGCAATGGCATTTGTGAAAATTGATGTTTGTATGTTTGTATGTTAGCAGTATGGATTTGATTCTTTGTTTGTGGTAATGTCAAAATTTACCAAATAAGGAAAGATTCTCATCACCCAAGTTTCAATTGGACAGAAACTTGGAATCATGAAAGTTGTATTGCATCATGAATGAGAATTTTCATCTTTGGTAAATTAAGTCTAATTCCTTGTTCACATGTATATGTGAGTCAAGTGAAGGACTGGGAGATCAAGTACACTGGGTGTGCACTCTTAAAGATCCACCACAAAGATCGATAAGACTATTCGTCATGATTTACTAAGGTTTAGTAGACATGGTTATGCTTACAAGTTTAAGTATAATTCTGAAAATTGGAAAAGCTCAATGTATGGCAGAACGAATGAGAAGAATCAAATTAGGCAGAAAGATAAAAGTTTCTCCAATCTGAAAAGATGGGAGAGTACTTTAGTATCGTTTTTTATGATCATCTTAATGATTATGGAAAACCATATCACAATTGATCCTCTAAAGACATCTTGTTGCATTTGTATGGCTAAGAAGAGGAATCGTGAATTGCTGAAATAGTTTAAATCAAAAAGATGAGTCATACTTCGTTCCCAAAACAAGTCTTAGAGTCATACTCCAAGATTGTAACCTTGAGTGACATAATATTAAGAAAGGTTTAAAACACTTATCAAATGTAGAGTAAAAGTTTTGTTTACTCTTGTACATTTGAAATTGGTTAGTTGTGATGTTTTGGATGAAACAAAGACCAACTAAGGCCAATTATGTGAAGTGTTTGTCTTGATAAGAATCCGCACTAACTCTTGAATATTTGATTTATCAAGGAATGATTCATGACAAGAGAATCTTATATGTCAAGAGGTCAGTGGGAGTCTTAAAGATCTTGACAAGTTTCAAGACTAATCAAGAATAAAACCTATTGTTTATCACTAGCACACGACTTGAAGTTCATAACCTATCGTGTTGTCATATTCTTGTTTATGTTCCCATTCTAGTTAAAGTTGACTATGCATGTGAGTTCTATGAGTTCTCAGTTGTTTTGTATAACTACTTGGAAGCAATGGTAGGCCCTTGTGCCGCCAGGTGGCAAGAAATTAAGATTGAACAAGTTCAGTCCATATGAGTCTGGATTTGTCACTAACCTTTTCTTGTAATTATGGTTATGAAAAATTCACATGGATAGGAACACATACACCATAAAATCTAAGTGTCATAAGGTTTCTATATAATTCATGAAAATTATTGGGAGAAATGGGAAAAGGTCTAAACATTTTAGACTTATTGCTGTAAGTTCTTAAATTGTTTAGACACATGTGAGGTATCTGAGGAAATGTGTATAAGTTTGAGACACCTAGATAAATTCTTATCAAAGCATCTCATATTAGAAATCTAAACTTTGCTATGAAAGTCAACAAAGTGTTGATTTCTAGAAGTCCATCTGATTTTTAAGTACATGTCAAAGCTAGTGGGAACATAAGTGTTATGCTAATAAGATAATAATTATTATGCTAGTGGGAGCATAATCAATTATGGTAAATGTTGTAAGTTAGCAATGTTAATTATAGAACAAAAAGTTCAATTCGCAAGTTACATGGTTTAAAAAAGTTGTTTTGCTATAATTAAGGGAGAGGAATTCATACTTCATTTCAGTTCTAAAAGTTTAGATTGAGATTTTAATCACATTTACTCATATATATATATATATATATGTATATATATATATATATATATATATATATATATATATGAATATTATGTTGGAATGGTTCAACATAAGGAAATTTTGTATATGGAAATGTTAATTGTATTCTCAAAAATTTGATTATGATTACGACATCCCTCTTCATAATCAAAATTATGAGAACATGGCAAATAGAAATATTATTGCAAAAGACTGGTTAAGTATCATGTCTTTATGTTAGACATTATGAATCGTATCTCATATGTTTTGGATATAGGATCGATTGCATATGCTATAATATTCTCGTGTTCTAAATTTTACAAATGCCTAGCGCATTAAGAGGGAAAAAGGAATAGAACCGGATATGACTAAAAGTGGTTAAACAACTGTTAAGGACAATCTAAGGTGCGCCAAAGATTGGTGGCTTAAGGACAACTGTAAGTATAGTAATGAAAGGACCATATTGACATTATTATGAATAGACAAGAGTCTATTAATAATGAGTTGTCGTATGGAAAATATGGAATGTTTCCATATTGGGAGTTGAAGAATAGATGAGAAAGTTAGAAACTTTTATGAAAAAAGGATGTTCAAAGGAATGTACTTTAAATTTGAGACTTCATTTCCATGGAATTGTCTTGTAACAATCTCCACAGGAATATTTTGTAATATCATTGGTCAAGTCTCTATGACTTTTGGCACCTAGACATTACAAAAGAATCATTGCATGATAGTTTAGAATCTAACACCTTCTAGCGATGACAAGAATTTGGAAGTTTATAAAACATATCGTTGTGTGTAATTTGATGAGTAAGTACAAGCGAGCATTTGAGTCGAAGTTTATCTGTTCCTTTTACCCCATATGGATAAAAGTGATATCTGTGGGCCCCTCGATGATTTAGTGATGACATCAGGCGTGGGCTAATTTGATTTGTTCAATTAGTCAGTCAACATAAATCAGAAATCAGGAAACAACAGATGGACAGAAAGAATGATTATAATCCATGTCTCAGTCCATATGATATCTAGAATGGAGGAAGATATTATCCCTTATCTAACGGACACGTCATTGACTAGGTCAGAGCTTCGACAACGGCTGTTAAGAGCTACAATTGCTAGTCGGGTTGGACTCATGCTTGCAATAGTAGTTATTAGACTTACCCAAGTGGGAGACTGTTGGATTAGGTGTCTAAGCCCATAACTATTATTGGTATGTACTTGACCCAAGAGTTGCATGGTCCATTTGGGTTGCATGGCATCAGAACAATTTGGATAGAATTTTGTGAGAAGAGGATCTTTATGATTTATTAATATATTATAAGTTCTAATATATTAATATGAAATCATATTATTTAATTACTATTGATCAAGAATTAGTTTGGAATTAATTTTGTGATCAAAAGAGACTAATTAAATAAATGGGGATTGATTTGGTAAACCGTTCATTCTTATAAAGTGGGCTTATGATCCATAGTTCTTCATGTTGGGCTAAACCCATGTGGTGACCCATGGATACTCCATGGAGGTTAAAACCCATGGATCATGAGGAATGTGGGAAGTCATGAGTTACATGATGTAACCCTAATATGCACACTATATAAGAAGCCTCATAGATCATGAAATGGCACCTAAAAAAGTGATAAGAAACGAGGGCTAGCTGATTTGTGAAGCAAGTGTTCTTCTCTCAAGTTATTCCAATTGTTGGTGGTGTTGTGTGATTCCATTTGAGGTGCAACACTTGGGGCACTAAGTTCTTCAAGGTCCAAGGCTTCCAACTACAAGAAAAGGTATGTTATCTAACTTGTATTTCACGTTGTTTATACTCCATTGTATGCTAGTTAGGATAATGCTTTGGAATATTAAATGTATGCATGTATCATAGAGAAAACATAGATCCAAAGCATATAGGGTTGCATGTATACCATAGGAGTGTTAGAATGCTCTAAACCCTTTAGATTGGCAAGTTGGGATTTTGGATTTTCATATGGATTTCATTTTGAGTAGTCATGGATTCCATCCGATGTATTAGACCTTGGTGGGTCAGTTCGTTTGGTTGGGGGAAGACCACAACATGCATGGAATTAGTAAGTGGTTGGCGACAGAGGTCATAGGTGATGTGAGACTACAGAGTGGTTGGTAATATTTGCTTGGTGTGAAGCGATCTTATTGGTTGCGAGTGCAATGTGATTGGTTGAGACAGCTTGTTGGATTAGTGTCTAAGTCCATAACTATTTTGGTATCTACTTGACCCGATCGTGCATGGTCCTTTTGGGTTGCCTTCACCAAAGCAACTTGATAGGATGAATTATGGAGATAAAGGATTAAATATGATTTATTAATATATTATGGGAATAATATATTAAAGGAGAAATCGTATTATTTAATTAATATTAGTCAAGAATTAATTAGTAATTAGTTTTGTAACTAAAAGAGATTAATTAAACTTAAGGGACTGGAATTGTAATTATAATATAATTGCAATTTGGGCCATGGATTGCCTTATATTATAAGGTGGACGAATTCTATAGGGGAAGCCCATATGAAATCGTCCAAGGCCTTAAGGAAAAGGCTCCATGGGTTGCTTAGGGCTTAAGCATCCAAATTAGGGTTTCCTTGTTAGATAACCCTAATTGCCTCACTATATATAGATCCGTTAAGGACCAAAAACGTGGCTAAGCTTCTTGCTAGGGTTTCACACGAGTTTTGGTAGCCTCTATCCTCTCTCCTCTTCATCCTCTTGCTTATGGTGTTTGTGAACCATTAGAGGAGTGACACTTGTGACTCTAAGCCTTCCAAAGTCAATACAAGGAGATTTGGGATTGTTATTGCTACATAACAATCAAGGTAACATTATAAACCCATTCTCATGTTAATATGATTATTTGAATGCTAGAATTAGGGTTTATAGTCTTGGATAACTTGCATGTACAATAGAGAAACCTAGATCCAAGCATTAGGGTTTGTATGAGCACATAGGATGTTCTTAGGACCAAAACCCATCAGTGGTATCAGAGCATATACTGGTTTCAATTGTATTGATGCATTACATGTTCAAAAAATTCGATTTTTGATGTTCTGGAGGCTGGACTCGCCGAGTCCATGCAGACTCGACGAGTCCAAGCTTGACTTGGCGAGTCAACTCGTCAGATGGAGCATATCTTGGGATTTCTTGCTGTTTTTGCTTTGGGATAGTTACCTTATCATATTATATCAATATAAATCTGATTTTATGATATATTTGACTATATTCTTGATCTAATTGAAGATATTTATCAATTAATAAGATAATTGTTTCCTTATGTGATAATTGATTAATTATTTTGACAAAATTGATAAATTGTTTTGCAAGAAATCATTAAATAAATCAAATATGGATAATTATGTGATTAATTGTTAATTTAGATTATTTGTTATTTGATCCTTGTTGTTATGAAAAGTTTCATATTTTCCCCTTTAGGTTTTATAGTTTAAATTTGAACCCAAAAGTTTTGTTGTTTTGAAATTTAAATAGTTAAAACCCTAATGTTTTGAAAAAGGTTTCAAAACTTGCCCTCAAGTTTTGGAATTTAAATTTTGATTAATTGTTTAATTTTGATGTATATTTAAATTCTAAACCCTAATGTTTTGAAATGTTTAAAAACTTGCCCTCAAGTTTTGGAATTTAAAAGTTGATTAAAAGTTTAATTAGGAATGTTAAATTCTAAAACCCTAGTATTGTTTTGAAAAGTTCAAATCACACCCTTATGGTTTTATTAATTAATTAAGGTGTATAATTAAAAGAAGTTTAATAAATCCATAAAAGTTTAGGTTTACAATTTAATTGAATTAAAAGTATAATTGTTAAATTAGACCACCTAGTATTTTAAAAGTGTAAAATACACCCTATATATGTATATATATATATATATATATATATATATATATATATATATATATATATATATCATTAAAAGTCTAACATTATATATATGTATGAGTAAAAGTCAGTCTTACCATTAGTAGGCCTCATTCACGAAGCTGGTCTATAAGGGGAGTTTAAGGAAATTGCCTATAAAATGGCGATTGAATGGGTATCCACTCTTACCCACCGCACTCTTGACTAGTGGAGGGTCATTAGCCGAACGGGTAGGATGGGACAAAACCTTCCATTTTAAGTATAATGAAGTTTAAAAGTAATTAAATGTTTTCATAAAATTCCCAATCTTAGTTACTTAGGCAAAAGTGAATTGATGCAATTCCATGAAATTACACTTTGTGCCCTTGCGAAGACGTTAGTGGAGCGTGTGTGGTTAACCGACACACTAAATGGTTCTAAGCAAAGGTAGCAAAGGGTGACTCAATTTTTGTCATAGTTCGGTGGAGCGTGTGTGGTTTACCGGCACATCGAATAGGTGACTGTAACATGTGAGGGCACCATGTAAGTTTGCATGGTTATTCACACCCTCTTTGTGATCCTCGGCATCCCAGTCACAAACAAGAGGGGCATATCGAGATTTAAACATGCCATTGAAAGTTCAATGAATCTCAAAGGATCTAGGAGTTTTTATAGAATTAAAACTTAAATTTCTTTTTCGTTTTTCGTGGTGGAAATTAGTGAATCGTCATTCACTTACCTTAAAATATTCTGCAATTAGGGTTACGGCATCCCTCTCCCGAGTTGTAGAATATTGTGTTGGGTCCTAGCCTTAGTATCTCATTTGGGTGATTTACTAAGGACTCAATCAATCAACTAACTTGAATTCGTTTTCTCCCATTTTGTAGATGTAAAAGTTCAACAACTGTGGTTTTCCTAAATCCCGTGGAACAAGCTTTCCACATGAAGATGATATTCCACGATTCGATCGAGGAACAAGAAATCATGCTTCACTTCCTTCCCCTCCTCCAATTATTCTCCCTAACCCACAAGTTCAAAGGCTTGAAAAGTTCAAGATCACTCAAGTCCTTTTGGCAAGTAAACATAAAAAAGGAAAGCCGGTGTGTGTACACGTCCTAGGGATGAAGCCACACATTGATAGGTTAAGAATGTTGGGATCCGTCGTCTGTGAGGAAATGGATGTCGATTGGGTTCTTCAGTCACTTCCTAACTCATATAGTGAGTTCGTAAGAGAGTACTATATGATGAACTGCGACGTGACCCTTATAGATCTTACCTATATGCTTATTGCTGCTGAATCAACAATGGTTTTGCGCAATAGAAAAGCAAAGTTGATTGGTGAATCTGCCTTCAAGGCCTCTATGGATATAGACAATGGCAACGAAACACATGCTATGATCGAAAAGTTTGATCATAAGAGAAAGGCAATGTCTGAAGTAGTTCCATGTCATGTCCCAAAAGAGTCAATTTGCTTTTATTGCCAAGAGAAAGGGCATTGGAGACGAAGTCGCCCCATTTACCTAAGAGATCTAAGAGATGGGAGAGTCGAAACGTATGGCTCTTATATAGGTAAAATCCATTGACTAACTCTTTTAAGCTCCTATTCTAGATTCTTAATACATAATGTGATAAGATTACAATTGATCTTTTGTAGGATCAAAGAAAAGAGAGGAAGCTTAAGGGAAGAAGTGAGCATAATCTAACTGTGAAGAAATGGATTTCTATCGCATTACGTGAAGATTAGATTTTGAGCTACTACTTAGAGTTAGAATTAGAAATATGTATTAACATAGTTTTTCAATGAATTGCATTGTAAGGACAAAATTTTTCCGCAATAAAATAAATTTTTATTTTTATATTATTTATTTATCCTTGCAATGGCATATATGAAAATTGATGTTAGAATGTTTCTATTATTAGCAATAATGGATTTGGTTCTTATTATGTTATTTATGGAAAGTCAAGAGTTTACCAAATAGGGAGAGTTTCTCATCGCCCAAGTTTCAATTGGAAAGAAACTTGGAATCATGCAACTTGGTTGCACGATGAATGAGAAATTTCATATTTGGAAATTAGACTAATTCATTGACAAAGTGTCAAATGAAGGACTTGGAGATCGAATACACAAAGTTACGTGTTGATCAAGTCCACCATAAGAGTAACAAAGATATTCGTCATGATTTACTAAAGGTTTAGTAAATATGATTATACTTACAAGATTAAGTGTAATTCTGAATTGATTGAAAAAGGTTTAAATCAATAGCAGAACGAATAAGAAGAATCATATAGGCAGAAAGATAAAAGTTTCTCCATTCTAAGAAGAAGGGAGAGTACCTTTTATGCTTTATGATAGGTCTTAATGATTAAGAACCATATCTCAATTGATCCTCTAAGTGAGTCTTAGTATAATTGTATGTCTAAGAAGAGGGATCAAGAGTTGAAGAAATGGTTAAATCAAGAAGTCAATCATACTTCGTTCCAAAAACAAGTCTCAGAGTTAAGATTGTGACATTGAGTGATAAGTATAAAGAAGGTTTATAACATTCATTAAATGTGGAAAGTTGTGATGTCTTGGATAAGACAAAGACCAACTAGGACCAATTTATGAAGTGTTTTGATAAAAGCTACACTAACTCTTGAATATTTGTTTGTCAAGAAATGGTTATTGACAAGAGAATCTTATATGTCAAGGAGTCAGTGGGAGTCTTAATGGTCTTGAAAGGTTTCAAGAACAAATCAAATAAACCTTATCGATCATCACTAGCACACGAGTTGAGGTTTACAACCTATCGTGATGACATTATTTTGTTTCTGTGCCAATCCAATCGAGTTAATTATTCATGTGAGTTCTATGAGTTCTCATTTTGAACGCATAAAAGGCAAAGCACCTTAATAAATGAAAGGTACATTGATAGGAAAGGGTGAGCTGCTTAACTACTTGGAATACATGGTGGGCAGCTGTGCTATCATAAGGCAAGAAATCAAGATTAAGAAAGTTCGGTCCATATGAGTTTGAATTTGTCGTAAACTTTGGTTTTAACAAATTCACGTGGATAGGAACACATACACCGTTCAAATCTAAGTGTCATAAGATTTCCTCCTTCATGAAAATGATTGTGAGGAAATGCTTTCACTAAGAAAGATTTTAAGAAGATAGTAAAATTGCATTCTCGAATTCAATCATGGTTACGATATCCCTTTCCATAATTTGAATTGTGAGGTTTGGCAATTAGTCTTAAGTGTTTAGACACACATATGAACTATCGAAGGCAAAGGTGTATAGGTTCTAGAAGCCTTGATAAAAAGATTATCAAAGCACTAAGTATTAGAAACATGAACTTAAGAAATTCAATAAGCATTGTTTTTCTGAAAGTTAAGATGTTTATGAATACATGTCGAAGCTAGTGGGAGCATAAGTGTTATATTTTATAATAATCATCATGATAGTGGGAGCATAAATGTTATGATTGTATGATTATTAAGGCACGTATTGCAAGTTGGCAATATTAATTATAGAAAACAAGAGTTATACCTTGCAAAGTAGTAAGGGTTATAAAGTTGTTTTGCTATAATTAAGGGAGAAAATATTATGCTTCATTTCAAATCTAAAGGCTTAGGTTGAGAAATGTTAATAAATTTAGTCAAAGGTACATAGTGTGTTCTTAATATTTCGATTATGATTACGACATTCCTCTTCACAATTCGAATTTTGAGAACATGGCAAATAAAATATTATGGCAGAAGATTGATATAGTATCAAATCTTTATGTAAGACATTATGCATCGTGTCCCATATGCTTCGGGTATAGGATCGATTGCAAATGCTATAATATTTGACCATTCTAAAATTTTCCAAATGTCTAGCGCATTTAGAAGGAAAAAAGACTAGAATCGGTTTTGACTAAAATAATTAAACAACTATCAAAGGACAATCCAAAGTTCGACGAGGATTGGTTGCTTGTGAGTAGTTGGAAGCATGTTATTGGATGGACCATATCGACATCATTATGAATAGATAAGATTCTATTAAGAATGAGTTGTCATATGGAAAATATGGAAGCGTGTCCATATTTGTAACGCCCGGGTTTCAGGGCTAAGCATTTTTGTCAATGTAATAGTCTAGGTCAACTCTTGTAACTCTTTTTGAAGTAATAAAGATGAAATATTTGAGTATTATGTGAATTATGTGTGTTTATGTGTTTATTATTATAAATGTATATTTAATAAAGAATAAAAATAAGCGTCAAAATTAAAGTGTGAGATAATCCCGATATCTCTACATAAAGTTGTAGAATATGTCTCCAGGTTTCCGTACATATAAGGAACGCCGAAATCCGAGTTATAACGAAGAAGTTATGACTCGTCAAAGTTTCGCGACAAAACCGACACGATACCGGAAAGCGTAAATAGTGAATTTACGATAGAGCGAGATTTAGCCTTAGCGATCTAAACGAAAGTCGTAGAATATGTTAAACTAAGAACATCGATAAAAAGAACGCCCGAATCTGACTTCGTATGAAGAAGCTATGATTTTTCGAAGTTTCGGACTAGCAGTGTACAACTCGAAATTCGAATATTAGATCAAGCAGTTTTTAGCCGACACGACCTGAACGAGAATCGAAGATCTCGTTAAGAGTAGTGTAACGAGAAAAAGATGGGCAAAAACGGATGTCGGATGAAGAAGTTATGAGGATTAACGGACCAATCCTGTCCCGGCCCGTTGATAATATAAAATTTAAAATCGAGCCAAAATTAGCCGAAGGAGTCTAAACGAATTTTTAAAGTTGAAGCATGAATCTACGAAGTCTGTTGCGAGGTTGATGACGTTGCTGCATCTGGGCCGCCCATCGCTGATGAAGGAACGCGCTTCGGATCTTGACACGTCGCCCTTCGCATACGCCCCGCGTCTGAAGTCTGTACGCACCGCGTACCCTTGCCCTGATCTACTCCGAGTGTTAGACAGCTGGAAGCTCGCTGGCGCTCTTATCCGATGGCTACGCCCCGCGTAGGTCCGAGGTACGCCCAGCGTACCGAGGTGTTTGTCATCTAGCAGAGTATGGATGACGACCACAGACTCTTCTAGACAGTCCAGTGGAACACTAGCAGGCTCGCAACCTGTAGGTGTTTGTGAACGATGTGTTCACCGGTGTACTCCATCCCCCACATGGTTGCCTTTAGGACATTTATTGCTGAGGAATCCCCTTAGCAGTAGTGTCCGTCCCGATGATGATCCTTAGGCTAGGTCCCTTATGATAGGTGTTTAGGGATTTAAAGTGAGGATAACGGGAACGGGTAATCGGGTTATTGTTGATTGATGAAATTAATAAACATATTTATGGTGGGTTGACCCACTCAGTTTCTTATATTATAGGTAGTGGCGCATGAGCATAGATGTGATGTTTTGGACGAGGGATTACGGATATAGGCCTGTAGATATGAAATAATGTAGTAAGGCTTATATTGTACTGTTTATGGTTTTGATCTGTACGAACATGACATCCCGAGTCTTTTAATGAAATACATTTCTATGGAAATGCTTTTGATAAATCTTTATCATATTTTGTTTTGGGACAAATTCCGCAACACTTTCATTTAAAATGTAACTCTGATTTTTAAATAAAGCATAAACAAACCGGTCTTTTCTGGCCGTGATTTTGGGGATGTCACAGTTGGTATCAGAGCATTAGTTTAAGTGAACTAGGAATTTGTAGGATTTCTAGACTTAAACTTAGAATGCTAAGCGATGATTGTGAGGTGTGAGCACTAGCTTATTTTAGGAATTGTGCCTAAAATTCTTTTATGTGCTAAATGCTTTGTGCATGATATGCTGTTATTTGTTCGGATCTGTGGTCTGTTGCCGACCGGATCTGGAAACCTTATGTGTTTAGGATTCTAAACGTATGACTACGATATTAGAACTAGCATGTAAACGTTTCGAAGTGATAAGGACGATTTAAACGTCTATCCTGAATAAAGATCTAAATTCACCTTATTTGGTGTATAGATCGAGATGGCAAGGACCCGTAGCGGAAACGTGAACGCGAATGGAGGTAGGAACCAACCCCCAGTGGTTCAGCAAATACCTGTTGTTGAAGAAGTTGCACCTGAGCCAGTCACCATGGCTGGAGTTCAAGCCATGATTCAGGCTATGCTAGCTGAACAAAAGGAAGAAATGAGACGGATGCTCCATGAAAATAGGGACGAACCTACCGTACATGTTGAACAGACGGAGCCAATTCCCGAGCCATCTGAGGATGGGAACTACAGCCGCCAAGTGAGTCAAGTTGGGACTCAACGTGAGCAAAGGGATGGCCCAGAAGGGATAAACAACAAGGATGGGCGGATGTACAAAAATTTATTGGGTGCGAAACCACCAAGTCTCTCAGGATGCCCAAAGCCTGTTGAGATTATGGACTGGATCTCCGAGATGGAGATGGTGTTTGAGAGCTGCGATTGCGAGAAGCAGAAGACTGTCTTCGCTGTGAGACAATTGAAAACTGGAGTCTTGAGCTAGTGGAAGCTATTGGCAGATACAATGCCACGAGGAGAAGCTCTGAAAATGTCATGGGATGACTTCTTGGAACAACTGAAGGCGCAGTACTGTTCAGAGATAGACCTGATTGATCTGAACAATGAGTTCCAAAATTTGAAGAAGGGGAGAATGAGGATCGATGACTATGCTGCTGCATTTACGGAAAAGATGAAGTTGTTTCCATACCTAGTGCGAACCGAACTTTCTAAAATTGAGAAATTCGCAAACGGACTGCCGGCTGACTTTGGCCCAACAGTCAAGATGGCAACCACTCTGAAATCAGTTGTTCGAGCAGCTAAGAACGTGGAGACCCAACAAAAGGAAAGAGGTCTGGAAAGGGCTGAGGTTGGTGAGAAACGGAAGTTCGATGGATCCTCGAAGTCCAACAAGAAGAGTAGGTTCTCGAAGTTTGGTTCGAGAGGAGGAGGATCAGAAGCGAAGTGGTGTGACAAGTGCAAGAAAAAGCACTCTGGGAAGTGTGACGGAGGGGTCACTTGTTACAAATGCGGAAAGCCTGGGCACTATGCCAACGAATGCACCCTCAACCAGAAGGCCTGTTATGGGTGTAATGAAGAAGGGCACATTTTGAAGGACTGCCCGAAGAAGAAGGAGGCAGGAAGACCCAACATACCACCGAAGCCGAAGGTGAGATCCTTCCAGATGACGCTCGAGGCTGCAAAGGAGGCAGAAGACGTCGCTTCAGGTACCTTTCTTGTAAATGGTTTGCCTGCAAATGTACTATTTGATTCTGGAGCCAAATGCTCCTTTGTGTTGCATAAATTTGGTGGGAAATTAGCATTGCCTGTAGAAAAACTTGATAATGCCCTGATTGTAGAAGTTGCTAGTGGCAAATTCGTACCTGTTAGTAATCGTATTAGGAACATCGTCATTGACCTAAACGGAAACGAATTCCACGAAGAGCTATTACCCATAGAGTTAAACGATTTCGACATCGTTTTGGGTATGGATTGGCTTAGCGCCAACGATGCTGAGATTCAATGCCGAAAGAAGATAGTAAGGGTGAACCCACCCGGAAAGGAATCATTTATGGTGTACGGGGACAAACGCAGAGTGAATTCTGGAATCATATCCCTGATGAAAGCCAGGAAATGTTTGTCCAAAGGATGTGCATCGTACTTGGCATTCGTAATCGATGCTAAGAAGGAGAAGAAAGAGGTGCAGAATATACCGGTTGTGTGTGATTATCCGGAAGTCTTTCCCGAAGATCTTCCCGGATTACTACCTGATAGACAAGTAGAGTTTCGTATAGACTTGTTACCAGGAACAACATCGATAGCAAAGGAAACTTACCGATTAGCACCAACGGAGATGAAGGAGCTTATGGCGCAACTTCAGGAGTTGTTGGACAACGGTTTCATTCGACCTAGTTCATCACCCTGGGGAGCTCCGGTGTTATTCGTGAAGAAGAAGGACGGAAGCATGAGAATGTGTATAGACTACCGAGAGCTGAATAAGGCAACGGTTAAGAACAAGTATCCATTGTCGAGGATTGATGACCTATTCGATCAGTTGCAAGGTTCGAGCTACTTCTCAAAGATCGATCTTAGGTCAGGATATCATCAGCTGAAGGTGAGAGAGCAAGATATTGAGAAGATTGCATTCAGAACTAGATATGGACACTACGAGTTCTTGGTTATGTCATTTGGGCTAACCAATGCTCCTGCAGCATTCATGGATTTGATGAACAGGGTTTGTAAACCATTCCTCGATAAATCCGTAATAGTGTTCATCGACGAAATTCTCATCTACTCGAAAAGCCAAGAGGAGCATGGCAAACACCTACGGGAAGTATTAGAAGTGTTGAAGAAGGAGAAGCTTTTTGCAAAGTTCTCCAAATGCGACTTTTGGATACGGGAAGTCCAATTCTTGGGTCATGTTGTTAACCAAGAGGGAATAATGGTTGACCCCGCAAAGATCGAGGCTGTAATGAAGTGGGAACGTCCGAAGAGTCCCACGGAGATTCGAAGCTTTCTAGGATTAGCCGGATATTATCGACGATTTATCCAAGGCTTTTCTTCGATAGCTGCTCCATTAACAGCTTTGACTCATAAATGAGCTACGTATACGTGGAGTGAGAAGCACGATGAGGCATTCGAGAAGCTAAAGAAGAAGTTATGTAAAGCACCGATACTTTCTCTACCCGATGGAGTTGAAGACTTTGCGGTTTATAGTGATGCATCTGGAGTCGGGTTGGGTTGTGTTCTGACCCAAAGAGAAAAGGTGATAGCATACACATCTTGACAATTGAAGGAGCACGAAAAGAACTACCTCACTCATGATCTGGAGTTGGCAGCGGTAGTATTTGCCTTAAAATATGGAGGCATTACCTCTACGGCACGAAGTGCAAACTCTTCACTGATCATAAGAGTCTCCAGTATCTCTTTAATCAGAAGGAGTTGAACATGAGGAAACGACGCTGGCTAGAACTTCTCAAGGACTACGACTGTGAGATACTTTACCACTCAGGTAAATCAAATATTATTGCTGATGGTCTCAGTCGGAAAGTCAACCTTGAAAGGAAAAGGCCAAGAGCGTTAAGAATCGAAGTCGTCTCGACGATTGTGGAAAGTATCAGGAAAGCCCAAGAAGAAGCTTTAGAGAAGAATGACCGAAAGGAAGAACGTTAGTGTTCGGTACAAACAGTCAAGGACTGAAGGTATTCCAAGATCGAATTTGGGTACCCAAGACAGGAGGAATAAGAGATCTTCTGATGGAAGAAGCACATAATGATGGGTTTTAGCCATAAGAACTTTCCTATGTGCGCATGCAAAACCCTAATGCTTGGATCTAGGCTTTCTAATAAACATGCTTTGAATCCAAGACTTCTAATTACTAATTAGGTTAAATAACAACATTGAAACAGATCTAGAATCATACCTTTGAGTTCCTTGTTGATCTTGAGGTCTTGGAGCTTCTAGAGTCACAAATGTCACTCCTCTAATGGCTTACAAACACCAACAGCAAGAAGAATGATTTAGGAGAGAGGGGAGGGAGGAATTTCGACCAGGGTTCTCTTACTTAATCAGAGGTGTTGAATTCCCTATGCCATGGGGTCTATTTATACTTGTAGATTCCTTAAGGGTTACAACCTAAACCCTAATTGGATAATCTTCTCTTAAGGCTATCCAAATCCATTCCATAGATAAGCATATGGACGATTTTAGCTATCCAAAAGCTCTTAGGATTCGTCCAAGGCATATACTAATGGATTTACAGTCTAAAGCTTAACTATCAAACAATTGACAGTTTATTCCCCTTTATTTAATTAATCTTTTTAAGTCACCAAATTAATTCTAATTAATTCTATGACTTATATTAATCAAATAACAAATATATTATTCATTATATTATTCTTATAATATATTAATAATATTTACTCTCTCTTAATAAATCATCCTATCAAGTTGCTATGGTGAAGGCAACCCAAAAGGACCATGCACAACCGGGTCAAATACTTGCCTAGTATAGTTGCAGCCTTAGACACTATTCCAACAGTCTCCCACTTGGATAAGTCTAGTAACTATATTCATAAGTATAATTCGGTTTGCAATCATAGCTCTCAAAAACGCTGTCAATTCTGATCTAATCAATCTTGTCATTTAGATAAGGGAACGTACAGTCCTCTGTTAGATATCATGCTGACAATCCTATGGAATGGTTAGTCAAGCATTTAGGTTTCTCGATCTCTGATTTATTTGACATAGAACTTAATCGAACACATCAATTCAGTTCTGACCGGGCCCGGCACATAAGTCAAATCAAATCATCGAGCGGCCGAGATATCGCTTTTACCTTCTTAGATAAAAGTTACAGATAAACTTCGACTTATATGCATTTACTTATTCATTTACCAACTATACACAACAATACGTTTTATAACACCAAGTTACTGATGCGTTTTCGTATTATCAATGTACAATCAATTAACAAATAATAAACCATATATCTAGGTTTTAAGACTATATGATATTATTGTCTTGCGATCACCTTTTATATCGTATTCCATAAGGTGGTTCCAGCAAGCGCGGGTCTATTCCAATGCTCAAAACTAGTTCATAAGCACTCATGAATGTTGCAGCAATCCTTTGCTATGTCTAACACATTTAGACATTCTACACACCAATTCATGACAATCTTCATTCATATGTACTCCCAACATATGAACGATTGTGGACCATTTGAATAATTCGATTATTCCTAATAAACTCAATTATTCTGGAAGTCAAAACATGCAAAGTGAAACAATAGGTAAACAGTTAACATAAGACAGTAACATTACTCATAAATAAAACTTCTTTATTTAATCATCAAATGTCAATTACATTTATCTATTACACGTTTCTAATACTATCTAATCTATGCTAATATCATCCTTTAGCCCAATACTCCTAGCATGCTGCAAGTGCTTAACCCTACTCAGTCCCTTCGTAAGCGGATCTGCTGGGTTATCTTCTGATGATATCCTCTTCACTACGAGTTGTCCTTCTTCTACACGATGTCTGATGAAGTGATATTTTCTGTCGATATGTCTTGATCTACCATGATCCTTCGGTTCCTTAGTCAAGGCAACCGCTCCTTCGTTATCACAGAAAATCTCCATGGGCTCCTTTATGGCAGGTACGACTCCAAGATCACCGATGAAGTTCTTTAGCCATATTGCCTCCTTCGACGCTTCGCTCGCTGCAATGTACTCTGATTCGTACGTTGAATCAGCTACGGTCTCCTGCTTGGAACTCTTCCATGTCACTGCTCCTCCATTTAGGGTAAAGACCCAGCCCGACTGCGAACGGTAGTTGTCCCTATCGGTCTGAAAACTGGCGTCACTATACCCTCGCACCTTCAAGTCATCACTCCCTCCAAGGACTAAGAACCATTCCTTCGTCCTCCGAAGGTACTTAAGGATGTTTTTCACCGCAATCCAATGTGCTTTGCCAGGATTCCCTTGATATCTGCTAACCATGCTCAAAGCGAAGGCTACATCAGGGCGAGTACAAGTCATAGCGTACATGATTGAGCCAACTACGGAAGTGTATGGTACTCGGCTCATTTCTGCTATCTCAGCTTCGGTACTCGGACTTTGAGTCTTACTGAATTTGGCATTGCTTTATATCGGTAGTTCTCCCTTCTTTGAGTTTTCCATACTAAAACGTTTTAGTACTTTCTCTAAGTAAGTATTCTGACTAAGTCCAATTAGTCTCTTACTTCTTTCTCTTACTATCCTTATTCCCAAAATGTAAGAAGCCTCTCCGAGGTCCTTCATAGCGAAGCACTTTCCGAGCCAGGACTTAACTTCCTACAGAGTCGGGATGTCGTTTCCTATGAGTAATATGTCATCGACATATAGAATGAGGAAGCTTACTATACTCCCACTGGCTTTGAGATATACACAAGATTCGTCTTCACTTCGTACAAATCCAAACTCTTTGACTTTCTCATCGAAGCAAAGATTCCATCTGCGAGACGCTTGCTTGAGTCCATAAATGGACTTCTCAAGCTTACACACTCTATTCGGATGCTTCGGATCCACAAACCCCTCTGTCTGAGCCATGTAAACATCCTCAGCCAACTTTCCACTAAGGAAAGCGGTCTGGACATTCATTTGCCAAATCTCATAATCATGAAATGCGGCAATTGCTAGCATCACTCTAATAGATTTAATTTTCGCAACTGGTGAGAAGGTCTCATCATAGTCAACTCCGGGAGTTTGAGTAAAGCCCTTCGCGACCAATCGCGCTTTATATGTGTGTACGTTCCCATCTACGTCGGTCTTCTTCTTGAAGATCCATTTGCACCCAACGGTCTTACGTCCGGGCACGTAATCAACCAAATTCCAAACTTGGTTATCATACATGGATTGGATCTCGCTATCCATTGCCTCTTTCCACTTTACAGACTCCGGGCCTGCCATGGCTTCCTTATAGCTATTAGGTTCATCAAGGTTTACTAGTGTACCATCACTAATATACGTGTCCCCTTCGGTAGTAATATGAAAACCATAGAACTGGGGATGAACTCTAACTCTATCGAAACGTCTAAGAGGTAAGGATTCGTCAATCGGTTCAACCGGAGTTTCCTCCTCGGGTTGAACGCCAGCGGTAGAGGTTCCTTCATCTATCGAATCTTGAATCTCCTCAAGTTCGATTTGCCTCCCACTGTCTCCTTGGCTTATGAGTTCTCGCTCTCGGAAAACTCCTCTCCTCGCAACGAAGACAACATTGTCCTTCAGTCTATAGAAGAGATATCCAAAGGATGTCTGCGGGTAGCCGATGAAAATACATCGCTCACTTCGAGGTTCAAGCTTGTCGTGAGTATCTCGTCTTACGAAAGCCTCGCAACCCCAAACCTTGATATGTGCCAACGAGGGAGCTTTCCCCGTCCATATCTCGTGAGGTGTTTTGGCAACCTTCTTAGTAGGGACTCGGTTAAGGATATGGGCGGCAGTCTCTAAGGCATACCCCAAAAAATAGATTGGTAGCGAAGCACGACTCATCATAGAGCGAACCATATCCAATAAGGTTCGATTACGCCTTTCTGCCACACCATTCAACTGCGGTGTCCTAGGAGGCGTCAATTGTGAACCTATTCCACACTCCTTGAGATAATTGTGGAATTCAAGACTTAGGTACTCTCCTCCTCGATCGGATCGAAGCATCTTGATTTTCCTGCCCAATTGATTCTCCACTTCATTCTTGAACTCCTTGAACTTTTCAAAGGTGTCTGACTTTTGCTTTATTAAGTAGATATACCCATATCTACTATAGTCATCGGTAAAAGTCACATAGAAGCGGTTCCCATCCTTCGTGTTTGATCTAAACGGTCCACATACATCGGTATGTATTAGGTCCAATAGACCCTCGCCCCTTTCACATGTACTTGTGAAGGGCGACTTAGTCATTTTTCCAAGCAAACAAGACTCGCATGTGTCATCTTCCCTAAGGTTGAATGACTCCAACACTCCATCCTTTTGGAGTTGGGCTGTGCGTTTCTTGTTGACATGTCCAAGACGACAATGCCACAAGGATGCTTTATCCATACTAGTGGAAGAATCAATATTCAAAACATCATTTCCTAAGTTATCAACAATCATAACCGTTTCATATATTCCATTACATGGTATAGCTTCAAAGTAAAAGACACCATTTAGATAAGCCAAAATAGAACCATTCTCATTATTAAAAGAAAATCTAAATCCTTGTCTATATAAACCATGAAATGAAATGATGTTTCTTGCCATTTCTGGCGAATAGCAACAATTGTTCAAATCTAAAACCAAACTATTCCTAAGCACTAAAGAATACACTCCAATCTTGGTAACAGGCGACGATCTTCTGTTCCCCATGATTAGATTGATCCTTCCTTGCTCCACATCCCTACTTCTTCTTAGTCCCTGCACATTAGAACAAATGTGATAACCACAACCGGTATCAAGAACCCAAGAAATAGCATGATTAGAATCGTTAGATTTGATTGTGTATATACCTGCGAAAGATGGCTTGATCTTTCCTTCTTTGATTGCTTGCAGGTAATCCGGGCAGCTTCTCTTCCAATGTCCTATCTTGTGGCAGTGGTGGCACTCTGCCTCCTTCGGGTTAGAGCAGGGCTTGGCGGGATCAACTTTGGTCCCACTAGAAGAGGCACCATCTCGGGCTTTCACCTTGCGATAGTTCTTCGATGAAGCTTTCCTCTTCTTTCCCTTCCCTTGTCCAATAGCCAAGACAGGAGCAGCGGGCGGATTGGGAGTAGGTGCAACAGACTTGTCTTTGAAGTTGCTCTCAACAACCCTCAAGAGACCTTGGAGCTTGCTTAGGGTGACCTCTTCTTTGTTCATGTGGTAGGTCATCCTAAATTGGTTGTACATCGGAGGTAAAGAGTGAAGCACCATGTCGATCGCCAAGTCCTCACCGAAGTCAACATTTAACTTGCGAAGGCGGTCGACATACCTTTGCATCTTTTGCAAGTGCACGGTAAGAGATTCTCCATGACCCATCTTCGCGGAAATCATGTTAGTGAAAATCTCATACCTCTCTTGTCTCGCGTTTTGGTGGTACCTCTCCAATAAGTCTTGGTGCATCTCGTACGGGTACATGTCCTCGTAGGACTTTTGGAATTCGGAGTTCATGGTGGCGATCATGATGCAATGTACCTTCGTTGCATCTCGCTCATGAGTTTCAAAGGCGGTGATTTCGGCTGGAGTAGCGATTTCGGTGTTGATTTTATCGAGCTTCTCATCAAGGACATACTCTTTGTCCTCATAGCGAGAAATGGTGCGAATGTATCTTATCCATTCGCTAAAGTTCGTTCCATCGAAGGTGACCTTTTGGCAAAGGCTCATCAATGTGAAAGAACTAGCAGCAGCGTTGTTTGTGTTCGACATCTACAATTAGAAAAGGACAAAGATAGATTAGACTTAGAATCCCTAATTATCACCCAATAAGAAAATTAGGGCTAGGATCCAACAATAACATTTACATACTAGAAGAGGGATGCCGTAATCTAACATGCAAATAAATTGAAGGTAAGTGAATGACGATTCACTAATTCTCCATCACAAAAACCTAAACTATTAGTCCTAAGTGTTTTGAGAATTCCTAGGTTCGGATGAGATTCATTGAAACTAGTCAATGGCATGTTTAAATCTCGATATGCCCCTCTTGTTTGTGACTGGGATGCCGAGGATCACAAAGCGGGTGTGAATTACCATGCAAATTCATATGGTGCCTTAATTGTAACGATCACCTATTCCATGTGCCGGTAAACCACACACGCTCCATCGAACTATGATAAACAATGAATCACCCTTTGCCACCTTCGCTTAGAACCAATTAGTGTGCCGGTAAACCACACGCGCTCCACTAACATCTTAGCAAGGTGCAAAGTGTAATTTCATGGGATTGCATCAATTCACTTTTCCTAAAGTAACTAGGATTGGGAAATTTTTTTAAAAAAATGTGTAGTTACTTTATATTTCTTATTATACTTTTAATGAGAGGATGAGGTTGCCCTATCCTACCCGTTCGGCTAACGACCCTCCACCAATCAAGCAAGCGGTAGGTGTGAGTGTACACCCATTAAGCGCCATTTTATAGGCCGCAACCTTATACCCACCTTATAGATCGGCTTCGTGAATGAGGCCTACTAACGGTAAGACTAGCATTTAGTTATACATATATATATTATTCTAGTAATATCATATTAGTATAGGGTTGTATTTTAAAACTTTCAAAATCTAGGGTTTGAAATTTAAGTTGTCTAAATTAAAACTTTTAATCACAAAAGTAAATTTCAAAACATGAGGGTAGGTTTTAAACATTTAAAACATGGAGGATCAAATAACAAATAATTCCAATTAACAATTAATATCCTAATTATCTATATTTGATTTATTCAAGATTTCTTTGAAAGATAATTACCAAAATAGTTAAAATAATTAATTAATTATCATATAAGGAAATTAAATATTTAATTAGTTGATAAATATCTTTTTCTAGATCAAGATAATAGTCATATATATATATCATAAAATCGGATTTAGGTTGATCTATTATAATTAAGGTAAGTTTCCATAAGATAAACACAAAGAAATCCCGAATTTGGTCATTCCTGACGCCTGGACTCGCCGAGTGCACAAGGGGACTCGCCGAGTCAGGCCTACTCGCCGAGTCCACCTTGGGACTCGCCGAGTCAGTGATTCAGAAACCTAAAAAACAAATTTTGCAGGTTTGTTTCAGTTAATCAAGCAACAATTTAAAGAAAACCAAGCTAGGCTCTGATACCACTGATGGGTTTTAGCCATAAGAACTTTCCTATGTGCGCATGCAAAACCCTAATGCTTGGATCTAGGCTTTCTAATAAACATGATTTGAATCCAAGACTTCTAATTACTAATTAGGTTAAATAACAACATTGAAACAGATCTAGAATCATACCTTTGAGTTCCTTGTTGATCTTGAGGTCTTGGAGCTTCTAGAGTCACAAATGTCACTCCTCTAATGGCTTACAAACACCAACAGCAAGAAGAATGATTTAGGAGAGAGGAGAGGGAGGAATTTCGACTAGGGTTCTCTTACTTAATCAGAGGTGTTGAATTCCCTATGCCATGGGGTCTATTTATACTTGTAGATTCCTTAAGGGTTACAACCTAAACCCTAATTGGATAATCTTCTCTTAAGGCTATCCAAATCCATTCCATAGATAAGCATATGGACGATTTTAGCTATCCAAAAGCTCTTAGGATTCGTCCAAGGCATATCCTAATGGATTTACAGTCTAAAGCTTAACTATCAAACAATTGACAGTTTATACCCCTTTATTTAATTAATCTTTTTAAGTCACCAAATTAATTCTAATTAATTCTATGACTTATATTAATCAAATAACAAATATATTATTCATTATATTATTCTTATAATATATTAATAATATTTACTCTCTCTTAATAAATCATCCTATCAAATTGCTATGGTGAAGGCAACCCAAAAGGACCATGCACAACCGGGTCAAATACTTGCCTAATATAGTTGCAGCCTTAGACACTATTCCAACACATAAGACCATGTACTCAATTCATCCCGGTAGCACTAAAATGTATAGGGACCTAAAACCCTACTACCGGTGGCCGACGATGAAGCTCGATGTTGCGAAGTATGTGGCCGAGTGCGTAACATGTGCGAGGGTTAAGGCACAACATCAGAAACCGTATGGGAGTTTAGAACCTTTACCTGTAACCATGGGTAAATGGGAAGACATCACCATGGTTTTTGTGACTAAACTGCCCAGGACGAAGAACGGACACAACATGATTTGGGTAGTCATGGATCATTTCACCAAGAGTGCACACTTCATAGCAGCCTACGAGAAGTGGTCTATGGATAAGCTCGCAAATGCTTACGTGAAGGAAATTGTAAGACTTCACGGTGTCCCTCTTACGATTGTGTCAGATCGCGATAGTCATTTCACATCGAGGTTTTGGAGGAGTCTACAAGAGGAGTTGGGTACAAAATTGTGTTTGAGTACTGCTTACCATCCGCAAACTGAAGGTCAGAGCGAAATAACGATTCAGACGTTGGAAGATATGCTGAGAGCATGTATCCTCGAATTCCAAGGGAATTGGGACGAGCACTTATCTCTAGTAGAATTTTCCTACAACAATAGTTTTCACTCGAGCATCAAGATGGAACCTTATCAAGCCTTGTATGGACAGAAGTGCCGTACGCCGTCTTGTTGGCTTGAAGCCGGAGAGAAGCAGTTTATGGGCCCCGAGATAGTCCGTGAGACTGCTGAGAAGTTGAAGGTGATTAGGGAAAGAATGTTAGCAGCTCAGGATCGTCAGAAGAGCTATGCTGACAAGAAAAGACGACCGATAACCTTCGAAGTTGGGGATTCCATTTTGCTTAAAGTATCACCGTGGAAGGGACTTATACGATTTGGGAAACGAGGAAAGTTGAGTCCAAGGTTTATTAGACCGTTCAAAGTTCTTCAGAAGATTGGGAACCAAGCTTACAAGATGGAATTGCCCGAAGAACTCGATGGTATTCATAACACCTTCCATGTGTGTTATTTGAGAAAATTCACGGGAGATGTTCCCGACATAATTCCAATCTCAGAGATAAGGATGGATGAGAATAAAAGGCTGATCGAAGAGCCTGAGACAATTGTTGACCGTAAGACTAAGAAGTTACGACGCAAGATGGTCGGCTTAGTGCTAGTCTGATGGAAACATTCGAATGGGCCGAATCTCACTTGGGAAACAGAGGATGACATGATTGTTGGAATAGTGTCTAAGGCTGCAACTATATTAGGCAAGTATTTGACCCGGTTGTGCATGGTCCTTTTGGGTTGCCTTCACCATAGCAACTTGATAGGATGATTTATTAAGAGAGAGTAAATATTATTAATATATTATGAGAATAATATAAAGAATAATATATTGTTATTTGATTGATATAAGTCATAGAATTAATTAGAATTAATTTGGTGACTTAAAGAGATTAATTAAATAAAGGGGTATAAACTGTCAATTGTTTGATAGTTAAACTTTAGACTGTAAATCCTTATGGATATACAAGGGACGAATTCTAGAAGCTAAAGGATAGCTAAATTTGTCCAAGGCTTATCTATGGAAAGGATTTGGATAGCCTTAAGAGAAGATTATCCAATTAGGGTTTAGGTTGTAACCCTTAAGGAGTCTACAAGTATAAATAGACCCCATAGCTAAGGGAAATCGGCACCTCTCCAAAAGCAAGAGAACCCTATCCGATTTCTTCCCCTCTCACCTCTCCTAAATCATCTTCCTTGCTATTGGTGTTTGTAAGCCATTAGAGGAGTGACATTTGTGACTCTAGAAGCTCCAAGACCTCAAGATCAACAAGGAACTCAAAGGTATGGTTCTAGATCTGTTTCAATGTTGTTATTTAACCTATTTAGCCATTAGAAGTCTTGGATTCAAAGCATGTTTAATTAGAAAGCCTAGATCCAAGCATTAGGGTTTTGCATGCGCACATAGGAAAGTTCTTATGGCTAAAACCCATCAGTGGTATTAGAGCCTAGCTTGGTTTACTTTAAATTGCTGCTTGATTAACTGAAACAAACCTGCAAAATTCGATTTTTTGGTTTCTGAGTCATGGACTCGGCGAGTTCCAAAGTGGACTCGGCGAGTAGGCCTGACTCAGCGAGTACCTTTGTGCACTCAGCGAGTCCAGGCGTCAGGAATGGCCAGATTCGGGATTTTTTTCATAATTATCTTATGGAAACTTACATTAATCATAATAGATCAATCTAAATCTGATTTTTTGATATATATGACTATTATCTTGATCTAGTTAAAGGTATTTATCAACTAATAAAATATTTAATTTCCTTATATGATAATTAATTAATTATTTTAATTATTTTGGTAATTATCTTTCAAAGAAATCTTGAATAAAATCAAATATAGATAATTAGGATATTAATTGTTAATTGGAATTATTTTTTATTTGATCCTCCATGTTTTAAAATGTTTAAAACTTACCCACAAGTTTTGAAATTTATATTTGTGATTAAAAGTTTTAATTTAGACAACTTAAATTTCAAACCCTAGATTTTAAAAGTTTTAAAATACAACCCTATACTAATATGATATTACTAGAATAATATATATATATATATATATATATATATATATATATATATATATATATATATATATGTATAACTAAATGCTAGTCTTACCGTTAGTAGGCCTCATTCACGAAGCCGATCTATAAGGTGGGTATAAGGTTGCGGCCTATAAAATGGCGCTTAATGGGTGTACACTCACACCCACCGCTTGCTTGATTGGTGGAGGGTCATTAGCCGAACGGGTAGGATAGGGCAACCTCATCCTCTCATTAAAAGTATAGTAAGTAATACAAAGTAACTACACATATTTTTAAAATTTCCTAATCTTAGTTACTTTAGGAAAAGTGAATTGATGCAATCTCATGAAATTACACTTTACACCCTTGCTAAGAAGTTAGTGGAGTGTGTGTGGTTTACCAGCACACAAATTGGTTCTAAGCAAAGGTGGAAAAGGGTGATTCATTGTTTATCATAGTTCGATGGAGCGTGTGTGGTTTACTGACACATCGAATAGGTGATCGTTACAATGAAGGCACCATGTGAAATTGCATGGTAATTTACACCCGCTTTGTGATCCTCGGTATCTCAGTCACAAACAAGAGGGGCATATCGAGATTTAAACATGCCATTGAATAGTTTCAATGAATCTCATCCGAACCTAGGAATTCTCAATACACTTAGGACTAATAGTTTAAGTTTTTGTGATGGAGAATTAGTGAATCGTCATTCACTTACCTTCAATTTATTTGCATGTTAGATTACGGCATCCCTTTTCTAGTATGTAAATGTTATTGTTGGATCCTAGCCCTAATTTTTCTTATTGGGTGATAATTAGGGATTCTTATTCTAATCTATCTTTGTCCTTTTCTTTTGTAGATGTCGAACGCAAACAACACTGCTGCTAGTTCTTTCACATTGATGAGCCTTTGCCAAAAGGTCACCTTCGATGGAACGAACTTTAGCGAATGGATAAAATACATTCGCACCATTGCTCGCTATGAGGATAAGGAGTATGTCCTCGATGAGAAGCTCGAGAAAATCAACCCCGAAATCGCTACTCCGGCCAAAATCACCGCTTTTGAGACTCATGAGCGAGATGCAACGAAGGTACATTGCATCATGATTGCCACCATGAACTCCGAATTCCAAAAGTCCTACGTGGACATGTACCCGTATGAGATGCATCAAGACTTATTGGAGAGATACCACCAAAACGCGAGACAAGAGCGTTATGAGATTTTCACCAACATGATTTCCGCTAAGATGGGTCATGGAGAATCTCTTACCGTGCACCTGCAAAAGATGCAAAGGTATGTCGACCGCCTTCGCAAGTTAAATGTTGACTTCGGTGAAGACTTGGCGATCGACATGGTGCTTCACTCTTTGCCTCCGATGTACAACCAATTTAGGATGACCTACCACATGAACAAAGAAGAGGTCACCCTAAGCAAACTCCAAGGTCTTTTGAGGGTCGCCGAGAGCAACTTCAAAGACAAGTCTGTTGCACCTACTCCCAATCCAACTACTGCTCCTGTCTTGGCTATTGGTCAAGGAAAGGGAAAGAAGAGGAAGGCTTCATCGAAGAACTATCGCAAGGTTAAAGCCCGAGATGGTGCCTCTTCTAGTGGGACCAAAGTTGATCCCGCTAAGCCCTGTCCTAACCCGAAGGAGGCAAAGTGCCACCACTGCCACAAGATAGGACATTGGAAGAGAAGCTGCCTAGAGTAACTGCAAGCAATCAAAGAAGGAAAGATCAAGCCATCTTTCGCAGGTATATACACAATCAAATCTAACGATTCTAATCATGCTATTTCTTGGGTTCTTGATACCGGTTGTGGTTACCACATTTGTTCTAATGTGCAAGGACTAAGAAGAAGTAGGGATGTGGAGCAAGGAAGGATCAATCTAATCATGGGGAACAAAAGATCGTCGCCTGTAACCAAGATTGGAATGTATTCTTTAGTGCTTAGGAATAATTTGATTTTAGATTTGAACAATTGTTGCTATTCGCCAGAAATGGCTAGAAACATCATTTCATTTCATGGTTTATATAGACAAGGATTTAGATTTTCTTTTAATAATGAGAATGGTTCTATTTTGGCTTATCTAAATGGTGTCTTTTACTTTGAAGCTATACCATGTAATGGAATATATGAAACGGTTATGATTGTTGATAACTTAGGAAATGATGTTTTGAATATAGATTCTTCCACTAGTATGGATAAAGCATCCTTGTGGCATTGTCGTCTTGGACATGTCAACAAGAAACGCATAGCCCAACTCCAAAAGGATGGAGTGTTGGAGTCATTCGACCTTAGGGAAGATGACACATGCGAGTCGTGTTTACTTGGAAAGATGACTAAATCACCCTTCACGAGTACGTGTGAAAGGGGTGAGGGTCTATTGGGCCTAATACATACCGATGTATGTGGACCGTTTAGATCAACCACGAAGGATGGGAACCGCTTCTACGTGACTTTTACCGATGATTATAGTAGATATGGGTATATCTACTTAATCAAGCAAAAGTCAGAAACCTTTGAAAAGTTCAAAGAGTTCAAGAATGAAGTGGAGAATCAATTGGGCAGGAAAATCAAGATGCTTCAATCCGATCGAGGAGGAGAGTACCTAAGTCTTGAATTCTACGATTATTATCTCAAGGAGTGTGGAATAGTTTTGAAATTGACGCCTCCTAGGACACCGCAGTTGAATGGTGTGGCAGAAAGGCGTAATCGAACCTTATTGGATATGGTTCGCTCTATGATGAGTCGTGATTCACTATCAATCTCTTTTTGGGGGTATGCCTTAGAGACTGCTGCCCATATCCTTAACCGAGTCCCTACTAAGAAGGTTGCCAAAACACCTCACGATATGTGGACAGGGAAAGCTCCCTCATTGGCACATATAAAGGTTTGGGGTTGCGAGGCTTTCGTAAGACGAGATACTCACGACAAGCTCGAACCTCGAAGTGAGCGATGTATTTTCATCGGCTACCCGCAGACATCGTTTGGATATCTCTTCTATAGACCGAAGGACAATGTTGTCTTCGTTGCGAGGAGAGGAGTTTTCCGAGAGCGAGAACTCATAAGCCAAGGAGACAGTGGGAGGCAAATCGAATTTGAAGAGATTCAAGAGTTGATAGATGAAGGAACCTCTACCGCTGGCACTCAACCCGAGGAGGAAACTCCGGTTGAACCGATTGATGAGTCCTTACCTCTTAGACGTTCCGATAGAGTTAGAGTTCATCCCCAGTTTTATGGCTTTCATATTACTACCGAAGGGGACACGTATATTAGTGATGGTACACTAATAAATCTTGATGAACCTAATAGCTATAAGGAAGCCATGGCAGGCCCGGAGTCTACGAAGTGGAAAGAGGCAATGGATAGCGAGATCCAATCCATGTATGATAACCAAGTTTGGAATTTGGTTGACTATGTGCCCGGACGTAAGACCGTTGGGTGCAAATGGATCTTCAAGAAGAATACCGACGTGGATGGAAACGTGCACACATATAAAGCGCGATTGGTTGCGAAGGGCTTTACTCAAACTCCCAGAGTTGACTATGATGAGACCTTCTCACCAGTTGCGAAGATTAAATCTATTAGAGTGATGCTAGCAATTGCCGCATTTCATGATTATGAGATTTGGCAAATGGATGTCAAGACCGCCTTCCTTAACGGAAAGTTGGCTGAGGATGTTTACATGGCTCAGCCAGAGGGGTTTGTGGATCCGAAGTATCCGAATAGAGTGTGTAAGCTTGAGAAGTCCATTTATGGACTTAAGCAAGCGTCTCGCAGATGGAATCTTTTCTTCGATGAGAAAGTCAAAGAGTTTGGATTTGTACGAAGCGAAGACGAATCTTGTGTATATGTCAAGGCCAGTGGGAGTATAGTAAGCTTCCTCGTTCTATATGTCGATGACATATTACTCATAGGAAACGACATCCCGACTCTGTAGGAGGTTAAGTCCTGGCTCGGGAAGTGCTTCGCTATGAAGGACCTCGGAGAGGCTTCTTACATTTTGGGAATAAGGATAGTAAGAGAAAGAAGTAAGAGACTAATTGGACTTAGTCAGAGTACTTACTTAGAGAAGGTACTTAAACGTTTTAGTATGGAAAACTCGAAGAAGGGAGAATTACCGATACAAAGTAAAGCCAAGTTGAGTAAGACTGAAAATCCGAGTACCGAAGCTGAGATAGCAGAAATGAGCCGAGTACCATACACTTCCGCAGTTGGCTCAATCATGTATGCTATGACTTGTACTCGCCCTGATGTAGCCTTCGCTTTGAGCATGGTTAGTAGATATCAAGGGAATCCTGGCAGAGCACATTGGATTGCGGTGAAGAACATCCTTAAGTACCTTCGGAGGACGAAGGAATGGTTCTTAGTCCTCGGAGGGAGTGATGACTTGAAGGTGTGAGGGTATAGTGACGCCAGTTTTCAGACCGACAGGGACAACTACCGTTCGCAGTCGGGCTGGGTCTTTACCTTAAATGGAGGAGCAGTGACATGGAAAAGTTCCAAGCAGGAGACCGTAGCTGATTCAACGTACGAATCAGAGTACATTGCAGCGAGCGAAGCGTCGAAGGAGGCAATATGGCTAAAGAACTTCATCGATGATCTTGGAGTTGTACCTGCCATAAAGGAGCCCATGGAGATTTTCTGTGATAACGAAGGAGCAGTTGCCTTGACCAAGGAACCGAGGGATCATGGTAGATCAAGACATATCGACAGAAAATATCACTTCATCAGACATCGTTTAGAAGAAGGACAACTCGTAGTGAAGAGGATATCATCAGAAGATAACCCAGCAGATCCGCTTACAAAGGGACTGAGTAGGGTTAAGCACTTGCAGCATGCTAAGAGTATTGGGCTGAAGGATGATGTTAGTATAGATTAGATAGTATTAGAAACGTGTAATAGATAAATGTAATTAACATTTGATGATTAAATAAAGGAGTTTTATTTATGAGTAATGTTACTATCTTATGTTAATTGTTTAACTATTGTTTCACTTTGCATGTTTTGACTTCCAGAATAATTAAGTTTATTAAGAATAATCGAATTGTTCAAATCGTCCACAATCGTTCATATGTTGGAAGTAGATATGAATGAAGATTGTCATGAATTGGTGTGTAGAATGTCTAAATGATGTTAGACATAGCAAAGGGTTGCTACAATGTTCATGAGTGCTTATGAACTAGTTTTGAGCATTGGAACAAACCCGCGCTTGCTGGAATCACCTTATGGAATATGATATAAAAGGTGATCGCAAGACGATAATATCATATAGTCTTAAAACCTAGATATATGGTTTGTTATTTGTTAATTGATTGTACATTGATAATGCGAAAACGCATCAGTAACTCGGTGTTATAAAACGTATTGTTGTGTATAGTTGGTTAATGAATAAGTAAATGCATATAAGTTGAAGTTTATCTGTAACTTTTATCTAAGAAGGTAAAAGCGATATCTCGGCCGCTCGATGATTTGATTTGACTTATGTGCCGGGCCCGGTCAGAACTGAATTGATGTGTTCGATTAAGTTCTATGTCAAATAAATCAGAGATCGAGAAACCTAAATGCTTGACTAACCATTGCATAGGATTGTCAGCATGATATCTAACAGAGGACTGTTCGATCCCTTATCTAAAGGACAAGATTGATTAGATCAGAGTTTGACAGCGTCTTTGAGAGCTACGATTGCAAACCGAATTGTACTTGTGTATATAGTTACTAGACTTATCCAAGTGGGAGACTGTTAGAATAGTGTCTAAGGCTGCAACTATATTAGGCAAGTATTTGACCCGGTTGTGCATGGTCCTTTTGGGTTGCCTTCACCATAGCAACTTGATAGGATGATTTATTAAGAGAGAGTAAATATTATTAATATATTATGAGAATAATATAAAGAATAATATATTGTTATTTGATTGATATAAGTCATAGAATTAATTAGAATTAATTTGGTGACTTAAAGAGATTAATTAAATAAAGGGGTATAAACTGTCAATTGTTTGATAGTTAAACTTTAGAGTGTAAATCCTTATGGATATACAAGGGACAAATTCTAAAAGCTAAAGGATAGCTAAATTCGTCCAAGGCTTATCTATGGAAAGGATTTGGATAGCCTTAAGAGAAGATTATCCAATTAGGGTTTAGGTTGTAACCCTTAAGGAGTCTACAAGTATAAATAGACCCCATAGCTAAGGGAAATCGGCACCTCTCCAAAAGCAAGAGAACCCTAGCCGATTTCCTCCCCTCTCACCTCTCCTAAATCATCTTCCTTGCTATTGGTGTTTGTAAGCCATTAGAGGAGTGACATTTGTGACTCTAGAAGCTCCAAGACCTCAAGATCAACAAGGAACTCAAAGGTATGGTTCTAGATCTGTTTCAATGTTGTTATTTAACCTATTTAGCCATTAGAAGTCTTGGATTCAAAGCATGTTTAATTAGAAAGCCTAGATCCAAGCATTAGGGTTTTTCATGCGCACATAGGAAAGTTCTTATGGCTAAAACCCATCAATGATGAGTCGCTATCCACATCTGTTTGCTGATGCATGATTCCGGGACGGAATCATCCTAAGGGGGAGAGAATTGTAACGCCCAGGTTTCAGGGCTAAGCATTTTTGTCAATGTAATAGTCTAGGTCAACTCTTGTAACTCTTTTTGAAGTAATAAAGATGAAATATTTGAGTATTATGTGAATTATGTGTGTTTATGTGTTTATTATTATAAATGTATAATTAATAAAGAATAAAAATAAGCGTCAAAATTAAAGTGTGAGATAATCCCGATATCTCTACATAAAGTTGTATAATATGTCTCAAGGTTTCCGTACATATAAGAAACGCTGAAATCCGAGTTATAACGAAGAAGTTATGACCCGTCGAAGTTTCACGACAGAACCGACACGATACCGGAAAGCGTAAATAGTGAATTTACGATAGATTGAGATTTAGCCTTAGCGATCTAAACAAAAGTTGTAGAATATGTTAAAATAAGAACATTGATAAAAAGAACGCCCGAATCTGACTTCGTATGAAGAAGTTATGATTTTTCGAAGTTTCGAACTAGCAGTGTACAGCCCGAAATTCGAATATTAGATCGAGCGGTTTTTAGCCGACACGACCTGAACGAGAATCAAAGATCTCGTTAATAGTAGTGTAACGAGAAAAAGATGGGAGAAAACGGATGTTGGATGAAGAAGTTATGAGGATTTAACGGACCAATCCTGTCCCGGCCCGTTGATAATATAAAATTTAAAATCGAGCCAAAATTAGCCGACGGAGTCTAAACAAAAGTTGTAGACTACGTTCCCACCTTCGCGTGGTTATAAAGAACGTCAAAAATGAAGTTCGTATGAGAAAGTTACGAATTTTTAAAGTTGAAGCATGAATCTACGAAGTCTGTTGCGAGGTGGATGACGTGGCTGCATCTAGGCCGCCCATCGCTGATGAAGGAACGCGCTTCGGATCTTGACACGTCGCCCTTCGTATACGCCCCGCGTCCGAAGTCTGTATGCACCGCGTACCCTCGCCCTGATCTACTCCGAGTGTTAGACAGCTGGAAGCTCGCTGGCACTCTTATCCGATGGCTACGCCCCGCGTAGGTCCGAGGTACGCCCAGCGTACCGAGGCCTCGCAAGGCTATAAAAGGGGGCCGATGGTTCTTCATTTTTCACACCTTTTTTACTTCTCTCTAACTTCTTTCTCTCTCTAAGTGCTATAAACCCCCCTAAGCCCTAGTTAAGCCCCTTAGCACCCTAGGGAAGCCCCGAGGCTCCCGGAGTCCCGAGAAAAAGGAGTTTTTCGGTTTCGAAACGCTACTCCAATTAAGTCCCGGTTTTCGATAAAATTCGCTGTAAGTGTGCTACGCTTACGCAATTTTTTAATATAGCTTTCAAATAATTATAGGAATGTTATTAGGTCCTTAAAATGATTATTTGGGCTATTATTATGAGTTATATCGAGTATTATTAACGCTTAATAATACTCGGACTAATTAATTTGTCGCGGTTATCTTTAAACTAAACCCTAGTGGTATCGATACTAGGTTTTATCGAAGGAATATCATTTTGAGAGTATCGAAGCGCTGTCCGAGTGCTGAGTCACCACCTAATCAAGTGAGTGCATAGTTACTTTCAGCTTACACATAGATATGAAGTATTTTATATAAATTACGTGCTATGTGTGCATATTATCTGAATACTTGCTATCTATGCTGGATGAACGTTGTTATACATGTTTTCAATGATTTAAACTTTATATGTATTTTATATCTACGAAAATGTTGGGTTAAAACATGGGTAGATGTAATAGGTGATGTGTGATAAAATGATGAGAGGCCTCGATGTTGATGTTGTTGATTCTGTCATCTAGCGGAGTATGGATGACGACCACGGACTCTTCTAGACAGTCCAGTGGAACACTAGCAGGCTCGCAACCTGTAGGTGTTTGTGAACGATGTGTTCACCGGTGTACTCCATCCCCCACATGGTTGCCTTTAGGACATTTATTGCTGAGGAATCCCCTTAGCAGTAGTGTCCGTCCCGATGATGATCCTTAGGCTAGGTCCCTTATAATAGGTGTTTAGGGACGTAAAGTGAGGATAACGGGAATGGGTAATCGGGTTATTGTTGATTGATGAAATTAATAAACTTATTTATTGTGGGTTGAAAACCCTATGTGCTCACCAGGCTCCCAAGCCTGACCCACTCAGTTTCTTATATTACAGGTAGTGGCGCATGAGCATAGATGTGATGTTTTGGACGAGGGATTACGGATATAGGCCTGTAGATATGAAATAATGTAGTAAGGCTTATATTGTACTGTTTATGGTTTTGATCTGTACGAACATGACATCCCAAGTCTTTTAATGAAATACATTTCTATGGAAATGCTTTTGATAAATCTTTATCATATTTTGTTTTGGGACAAATTCCGCAACACTTTCATTTAAAATGTAACTCTGATTTTTAAACAAAGCATAAACAAACCGGTCTTTTCTGGCCGTGATTTTGGGGATGTCACAATATTGGGAATTGAATATGAAAATCTATTTCTAGATTAGAAACTTTTATGCAAAAGGATGTTCAAAGGAATGTACTTTGAGTGAGAGACATCATATCTAAGGAATTGTCTTGTAACAATCTCCGATAGAGGACTTTGTAATATCATTGGCAATAGTATTTGTGACTTTGGTGCAGTGACATTACGAAAGTATCATTGTATAAAAATGTTAGAATCTAGCATATTCTATAAGTAGCAAGAATTTGATATTCTTTCACTTATGAAAAGGATTTGGAGTTGTGAAATGAGAATGATTGGAAATGTGTTCAATTTGATCTATTTCACAAAGTAAGAACCATAGGTAAACATTATGTGCATGCTAGGAGCATGGGACAAGTGTAATAATTCAAGTAAGAAGTTGATTACCCGAAACGACAAATAATGAGTAATCGATATGGTGATAAATAAAAGGTGTTTTATTTATACTCAAAGGTTTGAGGCCATATGGGATTAGTATTATTCTTGTGTTTCACATTTGCATGTTTTGACTTCCTGAATAATTTAATTGGTTAAGAACAGTCAAATTATTCGAACGGGCCACAGTCGTTCATATGTTGGAAGTAGGTATGAATAAAGACTGTCGTGAATTGGTGTGTGGATTGTCTGAAAGATTATTAGACATAAGCAAATGTTTGCTGCAACGTTCATGAGTGCTTATGAATATGAATTTGAGCATTGGATTAAACCCACGCTCACTTGGATCATTCCATGAATTGTATCACAAGTGATTGGTGAGACGATAACATCTTATATTCTTGAAACCGAGATGTGTGAGTTGTATCTTGCAAATCGGTTGCACATTGATAATATGTAAACGCACTAGTAACTTGGTGTTATAAAACATATTGTTGTGTGTGATTCGATGAGTGAGTGCAAGCAAGCATTGAATCGAAGTTTATTCGTTCCTTTTATCCAAAGAAGGATAGAAGCGATATCTTTAGGCCCCTCGATGATTTAGTGATGACAAACGTAAATGCTCGGCTGGGCTAGGGCTAATTTGATTTGTTCAATTAGTCTGTCGTCATAAATCGGGAATCGAGATATAGTACAAAGAGAATGATTTGAAATCATATCTCATATGATATCTAGAATGGAGGAATATATGATCCCTTATCTAAGGACACGCGTATCTGATATGATCAGAGTTGACATCGGCTTTGGAAAGCTACGATTGTGTCACACCCCCAAACCAAGGATGGCGGAAACGTCCGGGGTGGAGGACTTCATGTAGAGTATCACAACAACGAGTATAATAGTGCTCAAAGTAAATACAACCATCATAAATATAATTGAAAAAGTTACACCAAAGTATATGTTTACATGATTCGAATCAATTACATTATGATACAAAATGAACTGTTTGACGATTTATCGTCCCATCCTCAAAACGTGGTTGATTTCCTGATTCACTGAATTCCTGATAATACAAGTAGTTTTGAAAAAGTGTCAACACAAAGGTTGGTGAGTTCATAAGCTTTTGACAGTAAAAGTTTGAAAATCGATCTTTGTAAGAAGATGTATATCACCAAGAAAAATCCAATATTTTCCTTATAAAAGTCATGTAGTCCTAAATACCAGGACCGAAATGAATAAGTATTTTGTCATACTTAAAGATATAATTGTGGTTTTAAATTGACATAAAACCCCTTTCAGATTTGAGAAAAATCCCGTAATGAATGATGTGTGGTCTTAAATACCAAGACTGAAAATATACCATAATATCTGTAATTATTGATATAAAAAGTGATTTTAAATTGACATAAAACCCCTTTTGATTTATGCAAATCCCTGTAAACTTATGTTGTTAGATCCCTATGTGAGCCGCTATAATCATACTAATGACCTGTATACACCTGCTACGACGTTTCTCAGGCGTCGTGAAAATGAAATGACACTTGTCACCCGCAAACCTGCAGGTCTGGCTGTAACTAGCAGCGAGGTGTGGGGTGTCAAACCCAATATAGATCTATACACAACTATCACGTTCTCCCTCCAGGAGACTCTGATTATAACTAGCAGGAATTAGATTCCGTACTCGGACGTACAGACGAGAATGTCTCACAATTTAGGTTAACAAGTTTACGTGTGGTGTGCATAAGTGTAAAGCCTTTTCCTGTGGGAATAAAACCTTCCGAAATGTGTTTGTTGTGTTAATGGAAACATAAACCATACCTATTATAGTTTATCCCAAAACGTTTGTAAAGTATGAAAACTCTTTTATGAAAACGCTTTTGTAATGAATTTACACTTAACGTAATCAAGGTTCCCTTTTGTATAAATGTACCCTTCTGAAAATATATTTGTATTATGTAAAGTATCATAAACTATACCTATTATAGTTTATCAAAACGAGGGTAGAAATAGTAAAGTACATAAACTATACTTAACATAGTTTAATAATGCATTTGTATGTAATGGGTGTACTTTAATTATAACACTTGGTTATTTCTATGTATTATCTAGTGAAAATTCATTTGTTAACTGGTGTATATTTAGTTATGAATACAAAAATGTCACATACTACAATAACACATAATCACATTAGGATATATATACCTTGCTCAACATGTTACAAGGTGAAATGAAATTTATAGTGTTTTTCTATATATAACATTTTCTGTAGCTGTTATTGGAAAATTTGTAGAAAAATCATAAAATGTCCAAATCAAGTTCTGTAACTTCTGAGAGTTTGGAAAATGAGTCTAGTTGGATCATAAATTTTTCCATAATTTTTAGGGACCTCTAAGTTGTGTGACCAAGTCCATAATCACAGACTGGTCCGGATTGGTGTTTGAGATGATAGGCAGTTTTGTAAAAATCACCATAAATTGTAGAAAAATCGTATGGAGATGTGCAAGTATTCATTTTAAAGATAAGAACTGGAACTACTTACACCTAAAACAGTTTTGTAAACAAAAATGTTTAAGTTGCCCAAAACAGTCCGTGAATGGGGTCCAACTTTTCTGATGAAGTCTGTTAGAAAAGTTTAGTTTTGTTTTTGTTGTTTTACTTGTATTCCCCCCCCCCCCCCCCCCCCCCTAAAAACTTGAGAAAACATGAAAATGTGGGGGTATGAACTCACCTTGAGTGGTTTCAGTAGGTAAGTGTTGAAGAAGAGAAGTGTTCAACCCAAGAACACTTGAAGAATCGCTTGAAGATTCGAAGATCTAACAAGAATGTGATGACGTGTGTGTAAGCAATCTATGATTTTGAGTAGGAGGATGTGTAATAATCATAAGAAAGATGATGATACTTACTAATTGTAGGAGAAAAGTCTTGGAGTATGCCTTGAAATTCTCGAATTGGAGAGAGAAAGATGAGAGAGTTTGGAGTGTGGTTCTTGGTGAAAAATGAGAAAATGAATGAAGTGTGAGTAGAGAGGGTGGATGTTCCAGCCCTAAGAACGTGAGAATTGTTGAAAATAATGAGAAAGGACTTATGAAGTGACTAGGGATGGGCTGGTGGTGAATAGTGACATGGAGTGGGTATGGGTGTGGTTGCTTGTGTCATAGAATAAAGGAAAGTCAACACTTCACCTTTGTACTTCACCCACACTTTTGGATAAGTTTTATCTTTAAAAATGTGATAATTTAATAATTATTGGTCTTTATATGTTAAAATATAGTTTTGGGTGAAAATCTCGTGTTAAAACAATTAAAAACGGGCTTAAAACGCGAACTTAGTCGAAAACCGGGAGAAAAAGCCATTCCAGCGAGACCTCTCGGTCCTAGGCCGAGGTTCGGTCCTTGTTGGTGCCGAGTCGGAAGCGAAAAGTGTGAACCAGAAGCGAGAAGCGAAAGGGAGGAGTTAGTCCGAAGGCTCGGTCCGAAGGGTCAGAAGCGAACTAGACCGAGGGAACCTTGACCCGAAATGGACCGAAGGTTCGGGTTCGGGTGTGGCATGCGAGCTTCGGGCCCGAGAGGACCTTTCGGGTTCGGTTCAGCAGCCTTCGGCTCAGAAGGGTTCGGTTCCGAAGAGGGCTTTCAGGTCCTAAGAGGACTTTCGGGTCCTAAGAGGGGTTTCGGCTCCTTAAGTCCGTTTTTCGCGTAGACTTCCGTTTTTGGGCTGTTTTCGCCAAATTCGAGGGTCGGGATGCCCCGAGTGATTATAGAAAGTTGAGAGAGATTCCACATACTTAGAGAGATTTGGGAGAGATTTGACATTCTTGGAGAGATTTCACATACAAAGAGATATTTGGGAGAGATTTGACATTCTTGGAGAGATTTCTCATACAAAGAGAGATATGGGAGAGATTTCACATTCTTGGAGAGATTTCACATACAAAGAGAGATCTGGGAGAGATTTCACATACGTAGAGAGATTTGGGAGAGATTTGACATTCTTGGAGAGATTTCACATACAAAGAGAGATTTGGGAGAGATTTCACGTACTTAGAGAGATTTGACATTCTTGGAGAGATTTCACATACAAAGAGAGATTTGGGAGAGATTTCACGTACTTAGAGAGATTTGGGAGAGATTTGACATTCTTGGAGAGATTTCACATATAAAGAGAGATTTGGGATAGATTTCACGTACTTAGAGAGATTTGGGAGAGATTTGACATTCTTGGAGAGATTTCTCATACAAAGAGAGATCTGGGAGAGATTTCACATACTTAGAGAGATTTGGGAGAGATTTGACATTCTTGGAGAGATTTCACATACAAAGAGAGATTTGACATTCTTGGAGAGATTTCTCATACAAAGAGAGATCTGGGAGAGATTTCACATACTTAGAGAGATTTGGGAGAGATTTGACATTCTTGGAGAGATTTCACATACAAAGAGAGATTTGGGAGAGATTTCACGATAAGAAAAGATGGAGTGAAAACGATTGAGAGCGGTTTTGTGTCTGACGAATGTGAGTGTCCGGCTTCGCAGTGCAAGGTCCGTAAACCCCGTTAAGCCTTGTTTAAGGATCTTGCATACTCCCGATGAGTATGCAACATTATTTTATCGGTTTGGCTCGCCATGTACCACCGTTTTAGGTTAAGGAGATCTAGATGTACGCACTTTTTGATTTATGATCTCTCATTAGAATAGAGAGTTGTTTAGAAATTACATAACGTAAACTCTAGTACCTACGGGCAAATTGAGTTGACTGGTTTGACTTGTTGACTTTAGTTGACTTTGACTTGACCGAAAATTGACGGTTGTCACAGATTGCAGATCAGGATCTGAAGTCATACGCATAATAGTTATTAGACTTATCCAAGTGGGAGACTGTTGGATTAGTGTCTAAGTCCATAACTATTTTGGTATGTACTTGACCCGATGGTGCATGGTCCTTTTGGGTTGCCTTCACCAAAGCAACTTGATATGATGAATTATGGAGAGAAAGGATTAAATATGATTTATTAATATATTATGGGAATAATATATTAAAGGAGAAATCATATTGTTTAATTAATATTAGTCAAGAATTAATTATTAATTAGTTTTGTGACTAAAAGAGATTAATTAAACTTAAGGGACTGGAATTGTAATTATAAGATAATTGCAATTTGGGCCATGGATTACCTTATATTATAAGGTGGACGAATTCTATGGGGGAAGCCCATATGAAATCGTCCAAGGCCTTAAGGAAAAGGCTCCACGGGTTGCTTAGGGCTTAAGCATCCAAATTAGGGTTTCCTTGTTAGATAACCCTAATTGCCTCACTATATATAGATCCCTTAAGGACCAAAAACGTGGCTAAGCTTCTTGCTAGGGTTTCACACGAGTTTTGGTAGCCTCCATCCTCTCTCCTCTTCATCCTCTTGCTTATGGTGTTTGTGAACCATTAGAGGAGTGACACTTGTGACTCTAAGCCTTCCAAAGTCAATACAAGGAGATTTGGGATTGTTATTGCTACATAGCAATCAAGGTAACATTATAAACCTATTCTCATGTTAATATGATTATTTGAATGCTAGAATTAGGGTTTATAGTCTTGGATAACTTGCATGTACAATAGAGAAACCTAGATCCAAGCTTTAGGGTTTGTATGAGCACATAGGATGTTCTTAGGACCAAAACCCATCATAGCTCTATTGGATTGAGCGACTGATGGAGTCATTCTGGAAGATGGGCTAGAGTATCCTTTAGCGGTTCAACTTTTGGGTCGGGATTCGATCTTGTGTTCGTATTTGGTGCTAAGCATTGGAATGTAGTTGGGTTTTATGTGTGTGGATATCAGTGGATAGTTTAGGTCGGGCATGGTCATTCAATTTGGGGTCGGAGCTGAATCGTCTTGGGTTTGGTATCGGAATGGTTATGTCTGACGAGAGGTCAGACATAGTGTAGAGTTTCAACTTCCATTCGGGTCGGCAAGTTATTCTTTTAATGTCTTAGGGCAGAGTAGTGAGCTTCACTCTTCAGATGGGTTTTGATAGCGGTATCGGTGGTTGATCTTTGGTGCGAGGTGACCCCTCTGTTTCTTTTGAGTTTTGGTCAAGATCAACTGGTATGTTAGGCTTAAGTGTTTTGCAGCTGATTTTTTGGGTCAACGACTTAATTCCATTAGTCTTATTAAGATAATCAACGTTGGGAGTGTTCTGTTGGCTCTGTTATTCGATGATGGATTGAAATGGTGATGTTTCCACATGGGCGGTCCGTCAGGGAGTCAGGTTGATATAGATTTCAGGTTTTGGAGAGGCAGAAGTGGTTTTGCAGCGGTGAAGGGTTCGTTCTTCGTCGGGTTTGAGGTTTCTGCTTAGGTTCGGTTGTCTTGGGGAGATCGTTTCATGTTCTGAATTTTTTTGGTTGTGCTTATTGGGTTATTTGGTTTGATTTAAGTGTTGGTAAGGACCAATTTCAAGGCGAAATCTAATTTAAATGGGGGAGAATTGTAACATCATGTTTCAGATTTTTCTGTGATTTAAGGCTCGTGGGCCGTAATCCGGGTATGAGAAGGTTTTGAGGCTTTAAAGGAGAAAGGTTTAGGCCCTTTTGGATATGGACACGGTAGGTTGTGTGATAAAAGAGTTCGGGTTGTGCTTTAGAGCCTAAGAGTATCGGTATAGACGTTGGCTCAGTCTTTTAAGGATTTTGGGTTTTGTTTGGGAAGTTTTAAGGCTATGGTGCATCGTTGCAAGCGTAGGGCTTCTCGTCACCTTTTTGTGGATATAAGGTTTGTTAGAAACAGAACTAAGACGAGGAAGTTATGGCAATTTGAAATAATTAGCAGATTTAGTCCTTTATGAAAAAGGTTTGCAAGTAACTTCGATGCGTGCATGGAGGAGGGCGCGTGCCTGGGGTGAGTACGCCCAACGTAGGCTGGGGGTACACCCAACATAATGAGTGGAGTGTCAAGCCCTAATTTTTAGGGTTTGGGGACTCTTTAAACATCATTATGAGCTCAAGGCTCTTTGATTCTCAGCCTCCAAAGTCCTTGAGACCCATTCTCGAAAAACCTAACCCTCCCAAGAGTGTTGTGAGCTTATTTTTGTGTTTTTGGGTGCATTTCGGTGCATGTTCTTAAAGAAGGTGATTAGTGCAAGTTTGGAGTCCAAGGGAAGGCTTTTAGATCCAGACTCTCCACTCTATTCTCAACTCATTTGAGGTACAAAGATCTGAACTTGCTCTTTAGAAGTCTAGATCTATGATTATGTAAGAATTGTCCTCTTTTGGATCTCATGGGTGGGATCTAGTGGTTGTTATCAATTCAAGAGCTTTGAATTGCCGCTCTTGGCATTTCTGAGGTTCAAGATCCTTAAACTTGGCATCTTGAGGGTTAAGAGTCATCCATGCATGTGTTAAGGTGCTTAATATGAGTCTTAATGGTTATTTTTGGAAGTTGAGTCCCATTGAGACATGCAAACTGATAAAGCCGCCAACTTTATCAGTTAGGGGCTTGTAATGAAGCTTCCCTGAGGTTTGGATGCTTTCGGCTGAAATGGTTAAGTCGAAAATCGAGTTTTTAGACGAGAGTAGTACACCCCGTGTAAGGTGCAACACATCCCGCATACTGATTTAAGTTCCCCGATCAGGATTTGCGTGTACACTGAGCGTACCAAGGAAAGTACGCCCCGCGTAATCTCGTTGTGGGCTTTTTGGGCTATATCTCGTTTTGGGCCTTTAGTGTTTGGGTCTTGGTTTTTGGCTTGCTGTATTGGGGATTTTTGGTCAGAGGAATATATATGTCTTGGACCCTTATGTTGGGCTTTCCATTTTGGACTTAAGTTTAGGGTTGGGCCTTAGTGGGCCCATTTGGTATTGGGTGGGCTCAATGGGTTTGGGTTATTTATGGGCCGGATTAGTGAACCATACTTAGACTTAATGTGTGGGGGCTTGGTCTTAGATCCTAATTGAGTTAAGTATGGGTTTGGCTTAGTGTTAGGGGCCGGTGTGCAACAGCCGCAGTTGTAGGATCTCTTCATCATCTGAGGTGAGTCTTCTCACTATACTAAACTGTATGGTAATGCATGTGTGACCGGAGGGTCTTTTTGTATTATTGATCGGAGGGTATTCATATTGTTGATCGGAGGGTCTTATTTGCTTATATTGTTATATGTATTATGTATGGCGTACTCCAGTCAGACGCAAACCCTAATTTAGGGTCTTGGACCCTAATTAAGCTCCTTAACTCAACACCAAACCCTATTATCTTCAGCCTCCATCCCTTTAAACCTTAGAGTCGAAACCCTAGCCTCCATTGGTGTGGTTTTGGAGCTTTTGGTGGTAGTTCATGCATTTTGGTGATCTTTTAAGAAGAAGGATCTTCTTGGAGAAGTGTGGGATTGCTTGGAGTTTTTGGATCCAACCTTTGTGCATCTTGATCTACCTTCTGAAGATATAATGTTTCTAACTTGATGACTCTAGGTGTTAGATCTAGTTTAAGGAGTATTTTGGGTTTTGATGAGATTAATAAAACAATAACTTTTAATCTATAAAGATCGATTAGATCGTGAACAGGTATATGAATATGAAACTGCAAGAACACAATATAAATAACAAGGTAGAACGCAATAAAAAGAACAAACAGCTTGAATCAAACAGGTTGAATGATTAAACAAAATCCTTAGAAGAGCTCGATTAAGAACATCAACTGTAAAGGATTGGAAGATTACAAGAGAACAAAATCGTTAACTCTGAAACGTTCAAAACGAAATCTTGAATCTTAAATCTTAACCTAATATGCATGCAAGCGATAACTTATATACAATACATAAAAGGCTCTCGGTTGGACAGGCCCAAACCGGAGAATACTAGGCTAATCAACGAGCCCATAAGACGCAATACAAAACAGAACTTCAGCCCAACAATCTCCCCCTTTGCGTCAATTTGGAGCGAGATCATTACTTCGTACTTGGGCCGGCAGCTGAAGCTGGTACCTTCTTCTTCACGGTACTAAACAGACACTTGGTTATGGAAAGGATGGTCTGTCTAAACCGGATGTACCAGTTGATCATATCTTCAAAATATTTGATGTCATCAGCCGAATTGTCCTTACACCGCTTGACGATAGATAGAACGTGTTCCAAGCAGGGAGTGGTGTAGAGGTGCTTGTCAGCTAACGCGAACAGACATTTCTGTCCTTCGGCTCTGGTGAACATCACAGAGTTTCGCCTCGAATCAATCTTGCCCATTTTCATCGTGTTTAGATCACTGGCCGATCCCACAGGCTTGACTTTCGGTTTCTTCTTAAACACTGCGGCAACCTCCTGATCCATTAGGGCCACCTCCATGACATAGCATGCCAGCATCCTTTTGACATGGTCTATGATGGGACCATATTCGGCTTCGTTTGTCAGCAAGATGTTGTACAAGACTATCCAATCATGAGGGTTCAGATTGGGCAGATCCGCCAGAGAGATCATGTGAGCAGTTCTTGCAGATCCTCGGATAAGCTTGAACTTGACGTTTGTGAATCTCCCCATAGCAAACGGCTTCATCACCCGAACACTGACAATCTTCTGAGCGCTCCATGTAAGGTATTGAGGGCGAGCGGCCTCCAGATAAAAGTCAATGAGCTCCCTGTCAAGCTCATCGTTCGGATGCGGGACTTCGAAAATGTTGGAGAAGGCGTGGAAGATGAACGCCTTTCGAGTCAGCGGCATATCAAATTGCGAATCGACCGAGTTGATGCAGTCGAACGATATCACCGGCTCGAGCCATAGTATGCTTGGAGTCTCTATGGCCTCCTTTATCAGTCGATCCCTGGTCCAGGCAGGGAAGAGCAGCTTTCGGCTCTCAAGGAGATCGTTGGCTTCTTTTTCTTTACGTTCGGCTTCTTCAGCTTCACGTGCCACACGACTGACATCGTCATCAGTATTGCGACTGTTTTTCCTCTTTAACATGTCCGCAATAGTCTCCTTGTCTTCATCTTCATATTCATCTTCATCTCCTCCCTCTGCAATGTTTTTGCCCTTGTCCTTCACACCCGAACCCGAGGCATGACCAGTTGGGGTTGGTTCGGTTGCGTGAGTTGCTTTTGAGGTAGGAGGTGGTTTCGATCCTTTCTTCTCATCTCCCCCTTGTTTCGGAATGGACACGAAACTGGGTAGGCCTTCAATTTTACTCAAGAGAGCCATGGCCGGAGAGAGTTTCTCAGCGAGGGTACGCCTCACCGAGTGGTTCAGAATGGGGTCGTGTGCTTCCAGGATGTTTGACAGAGCAGCGTGGACATCCGAAACACACGTCTTGATTATTTCCCTTTCGGATCGAAGAGCCTCCAATTGTTGTTCGGAGTTGGAAAGTTGGGTGCTCTTGACCTTGAGGGCAGTAGTCTTACTCGCCAGGACGTCCATTAGTTTATTTTCAGCCGCAAGATCCTCTTGTAGCTTTGCCAAGCGGGCTTCAATGGAGGCACAGAGTGCCGAGTTGTCGTCGCTAAGGTTTTGTCTGAGGGTAGCGAACGAGGATAACTCCGTCTTCACAAACTGGGCCAATTGATTAACAAGTGGTTCCAGTGTTGTTTTGGTGGCGTTGGCGCTTTCCTGCATAGACTGCAGCAGGATTGTAGCGTCATGGAATAGTTTATCGACTTTTTCGGTCGCTGCCTCACAAGCTCGGGTGGAAGCGTCTATTGCAGCAGTAGCAGAGGCCACGGAGTCATGTTGAGCCCTAGAGAAGGCATCAACGATCCTCTGAAGGGCAGCTTCAGATAAGGATGACTGCTGATTGTAAGAGGAGGCGAGAAGTTGATCAACCTTCTCGTTCAGCTCGCGGAGATGCTTTTTGGTTACAGGAGCATCATCCTCCTCGTCACTTTGAACTTGAAACGGACTATAGTAGACCGAATCAAAGTTCAGGTGGTCACCACCAAGATATTGATCACCGCCATCGGAGGCGTCTTCTGGAGATTGAGGTGGTGGTGAAGATGGGGTTGTTATAGGTTTGGTTGGTTCAGGTTGAGTAGGTGGGGGGTTAGTTTCGGGTGGTGGTTGTGTATGGGTTTCGGTTTGTGGAGGTTCGGTTACTGGAGGGGTTTCGGTTACAGGTGGTGTTTCGGTTGAGGTGGTGAATATGGGTGGAGGTATAGGGAATGAGGTTGGTGGGATGGTAGGGGTTATGGTGGGAATGGAAATAGGAATTGTGGGTGGAGGGGAAGGAACTGGAGATTGGTGAAGTTCCATCTCCGGGGTTGGGGACCGAGGGGGTGTGTTGCCTCTTTGTGGAGATTCGTCTCCTTGTGACCCCTCAGAGTCCGAACTCCTACCTTCGGATTCACTGGAGGATGACGAAAGGACGAGTGTCTGTTTCGGTTGGGTCTTCCTCCTTTTCGGTTTTGGAGAGGAAGCAGCCTTCGGTTGTTTGCGTTTCTTGGGAGTGGGTTTTGGGGCTTTTGATGGTTTCTTCCCCTTGTCTGCCTTCTTACCCCTTGCCACCGGTTTGTCAGCATCATGAATTGATCGCAGCATGTCCGGTGTCAGTTCCCTCGGACCAGATGGCCCTAACTCCTTGATTGTCTTGATGAAACTGCTCTCTGATGGCACACTACCATACATCGACTCCGGGATAGAGCCAATGAAGGAGAATTTCGATGCAGCAGATACGATGATCTTGGTGGTGTGGAACGTACCAACCGAAGACATCGGTGCACCGTCAGCAGTTTGGACGTCAAACCTGTCCATGGCCCATCTTGTGATCAAGATCCAGAACCGGGCCAGCGACACTTCAGAGTGTCGAGAGGTGGAAGAAAGGCTCTGAATCAGCTGCTGCCAGAGGACAAACCCGTAGTCCAGATTGAGCCCGTTGTAGACCCCATACATGATTGACAGGAAAAGACGACTGGCCCCGTCTGATCCTGAGCTTCGTTCTGACAGTCCCTTGAAGAGAACTGTGAATAACCCATTCCATTGGGGCGGTAGGCATGACTTCTTGAATCTGGCAACGGAGGTGAGAACTTCCGTGTAGCCCATGTTGTAGAACATGCTGTAGAGCATACCAACCGGAATTGTCTCCGGGTGAACACGTGATGGGTCAGCAGCAAACCCAAGCATAGAGCAGAAGCGGGAACGAGAAATCGACGTCTTGTGTTCCGCCACTTCGAAAAAGATCCTGTCGACGCCCTTGTCGTAGTAGGCCGTCGCATAGACCTGAGAAAGAGCCACCATTGGCACCGTTTCAATCTTGGACAATGCCGGAGCAAGTTGGGAATACTTGAGGCATTCAATAATCGGCGACATGTAAGGATCATAGGCTAGTGGGTTCAGATCAATGACAAGGCATTGTTGAGGTCTGATGGGGAGAATCTGAGAAGTAGCATGGACGGAAGAGGATTCAGCCATAGTTCCAGGTGTGGAGAAGAAGATGACCGGGAGAGAGTTTGGAAGATTTTTGCTATGGAAATTATGGGGGCAGTAAAGAGGTAAAAGGTGGTGTCGATGGGTTTTTATAGTAGGTGATAGGAGAGAGAAAAATCGTTTCAAATCTCTTATGGGAATATGGAAGGATATTTGAGTGACTGATTGGTGACAGTTGGGACGTGCGATGATCACGTAGGAGAGAGAGTGTCAGATTCCTAGGATCACGCCGCCCAATAAGCGCCGGTTTTGAGAGATGAACCGTTTCCATTTCCACACGCGCCATTAATGCCTGATGTATGACGCTTCAGTATTGTACACGCGTCCAATAGTGTCAGAAAAAGCGCGGCCTCTTCAAATTCACTCGCCCGCCCTTTTTTTTTACCGTCGTTTGAATTTCTATCCTTTGAACTTCCGTCGCGTCAGCATCTTTTGTCTCTTCCTCTTTTTATCCTGCTGTCTTTTGAATAAAACGCACACGTGGATTATTGGTAACCACAACTTCATTTTGAACCATCCATTAATTATCCAGCCTGTAAAATAATTAGTAACAGAATTTTTGAAAATCTAGGATTTTCGTGCAAAGAGTGTAAAAGATAAGGAAATAAAGCAACTCTTTTTGGAATAAGCTGTGATGTCAATTATGACACGAAACTGATGATCCCGGGCACAAATCTCTTCCTTCAAGATCAAGAGAGACCTTAAAGTTTTAGTGTGGAATCCCGTTGAATTACGATCAAACATTTATTAATAAATGTTGAAAGGCTTCTTTTAATAAGATAAAAATAAGGGTGTTTTCGCTTTGATTCGTCAATTCAATTCTTGATATAAGAACGAATGTGAACAAAGTACTTGTGAGACCAGTGTAGTCTGATGAACAAGTAGGTTGGAGTTGATTTTTAAGTGACTTGGATAAGTATAAAATCTCAGATAAAAAATTAAAATTGGATTCCTTGGGAAGAAATGTTATGGTGTGTAACAATTTCATTGGAACCACGCAAAAAGAAAAGAAACTGAGATTTCATGAAGGTACATTCGTCAATTCATTGGTAAAAACTTGATCAAATAAATTTGTCACCGTCAATTCTTTGGTGTTGAATTTTGGGTTTCACTCAGCTCGTAGTGGCACGAAACTAAGATCATAAACACAGATGTTGCGTAACCATAAACCTCAGTGGTAGTGTCTGAGAGTCTCTAGGGTTACAGTGATGAACTGAATGTTATGGAGAAGTGTAATGGGGATGGTGAAAGAAGACATAGTACCTCTGCTATGAAAGAAAGGACCAAGCCGGAGACTCTTAACTCATGTGAGAAGAGTGTGAGGTAGCTCACGATTAGAATAAATAAGTTAGCCTTATTGGGAAGACAAGGTTTGTGTATACCAAGTCATGAAGGCAATTATTCACAATCTTATGAGGCTTGGGACACATACAGCAGCATGCTTCTAGGGACACTTAAGTAATTCAGCAAATATATCCCCATAAGTATACGAACATACAAAAAAAAATAAAAACATATTTTTGGAGTGTTTGAAATTTATATAAAAAAAATGAAAATAAAATTAAAAAAAATAAAAAAAAAATAAAAAAATAGAAAAGATAAAAAAATAGGACAAGAAGAAAAAAAACTTTTGATTCAAAAAAAATGGAAAACCGAACCCGAACGTTCGGTTGATTTCGGTTGGGAAAAAGATGAAAAACTGAACCCGAACCTTCGGTTGGTTTCGGTTCAGGAAATTTTTGAAAAACCGAACCCGAACCTTCGGTTGGTTTCGGTTCAGGAAAATTTTGAAAAACCGAACCCGAACCTTCGGTTGGTTTCGGTTCTTGAAAATTTTGAAAAACCGAACCCGAACCTTCGGTTGTTTCGGTTCTTGAAAATTTTAAGAAACCAAGGAGTTTAGATATGCAATAAAAAAAACTTTTTACATAAAGAAAAACAGATTTTGCACAAGAAATATACAACCTAGAAAAACTACCTTTGAAGTAATGAGCGAGTGAAATGGTTGAACCGAACCCGAACGTTCGGTTGGTTTCGCTTCTTACGTTTGAGATTGAGAGATAGTGTGAGGTACTGACTCTGATTCCATCATACCTAGGCCTTGCAAAATTTTATTGAATGAGGCTTCTGGAAGAGCTTTGGTGAAGACGTCAGCCAGTTGATCTGTGGTTCTCACGAAGTGAACTTCGACATTTCCATCTTCCACATGATCTTTGATGAAGTGATACCTCAGTGCTATGTGTTTGGTTTTAGAGTGTTGCACCGGATTATGACAGATCCTAATTGCACTTTCAGAGTCGCAATATAGAGGGATCTTCTTCATATTGAGTCCATAGTCTCGAAGTTGACTCTGGATCCAAATCACTTGTGATGTGCAGGATGCAGCGGCAATGTATTCCGCTTCGGCAGTAGACAGCGACACACATGTTTGTTTCTTGGATTGCCAGCTGACCAACTTCCCATCAAGAAATTGACAGCCACCAGTTGTGCTTTTGCGGTCGAGTCCACATCCTCCAAGGTCTGCATCAGAATAGGCTTGAACGAAGAAGCCAGATTTGGATGGATACCATAGACCCAAGGAGGCGGTTCGCTTGAGATAGCGTAGGATGTTCTTCACTGCCAGCATGTGAGGTTCGCGTGGATTAGCCTGAAATCGAGCACAATAACATACTGAAAACATGATATCAGGCCTGCTAGCAGTTAGATACATCAGTGAGCCTATCATTTGACGATAGAGCGTGATGTCGACAGCCGGTTTATCCAGTGAAGGGGTAAGTTTGGTGCCGAATGCCATAGGGACTTTGACTTTTGAGTCTCCCATCATGCCAAACTTTGCTAGGAGAGTCTTCGTGTAAGCTTCCTGATTGATAAAGATGCCTTCGGGTTCCTGTCTTATATTTAAACCAAGGAAAAAATTAATAGGACCCATTGAGCTCATTTTAAACTTAGTCTCCATCAACTTTCTGAATTCAGCTGTTAAGCTGGGATTCGTAGAGCCAAAGATGATGTCATCGACATAAATTTGAACTATCATAAGGTGGTTACCTTCCTTTTTGCGAAAGAAGGTTGGGTCAACCGAACCTTGTTTGAATTTGGACATCTTTAAAAATTTTGTAAGCGTTTCATACCAGGCTCTCGGAGCTTGTTTGAGGCCGTACACAGCTTTATCCAGAATGTAGCAATGATTTGGATATTTTTCATTCACGAACCCAGGAGGTTGCTCCACATACACCGTTTCTTCAAGTTCTCCATTGAGAAATGCGCACTTGACGTCCATTTGGAAGACCTCAAAGTTTTTGTGAGCAGCATAGGCCAGAAATATTCTAACCGATTCTAGCCTAGCTACTGGAGCGAACGTCTCTTCGTAATCTATCCCTTCCTCCTGACAGTATCCCTTAACAACCAGACTTGCCTTGTTCCTTATGACATTACCTTCCTTGTCCATTTTGTTTCTGAAGACCCATTTAAGACCAACAACCGAAGCATCTGGAGGAGTTGGAATGAGGCGCCAGACTTTGTTCCTTTCAAACTCATTCAGTTCGTCTTGCATAGCTTGAACCCAATCAGAGTGATCGAGGGCAGTGTTCACTGTCTTCGGTTCGACTTTTGATACAAATGAGTTAAACATACAAAACTCAACTTTTGAGAATAAGGATGTCTGTTTTGCCTTCAGTTGAGATCGGGTCAGAACCTTTTCCGATACATCACCAACTACTTGAGAGATAGGATGATCTCTGGTCCATTTTGTAAGAGGAGGGTAATTCGGATCAAATGATGGATCTAGTTCAGCGTTGATCATCTCTTCAGGTTCAGATTGGCTATCAAAATCAAGCGTCATATCATCATGCTCCCCCTCAATTGATGAATCTTGACAAACATGAGGTTCAGGGGTTTCTTGTGGTGCTGGATTTTCAGCCATTGAAGCACCTTCGATTGGAGGGGCATCTTCAGTTGGAGAGTTACCTTCACTTGATGAAGGACCTTCGGTTGAAGTAGTAGAGCTTGGCTCCCCCTGGATTTGTGAGCTAGGCTCCCCCTCGACAAGAGAACATGGCTCCCCCTCGACTGAAGCATTGTTGGTTGGAGATTCATCAGTAGGCGATTCTCCTTCATGCATTCTTCTTGCAGCATCTTCGACAATCTGCTTCATATGATCTATTTTGTTGTCGGCTGCCCCTGCTTCTGAGAGGGAAGCTTTTTCCGGTTCATCAAAGAGATCCAGAAAATTCTCGTACATATTGGCGATTGAGATTGTGACTTGACCAGTTTTAGGGAAGATTTCCCTGGCAGTGTCATCTATGGCCTGTAGCTTCTTGACATAGTTATCGTCGAAGGTCACATAGTATGTTTCTTCAATCCTTCTTGATCGTTTGTTTAGGACCCTGTACGCCTTTGAAGTAAGTGAGTATCCCAGAAAGATTCCCTCGTCGGCTTTGACATCAAACTTGTTGCGGTGTTCTTTAGAGTTAAAGATGAAACACCTTGAGCCAAAAACGTGGAAAAATTTCACATTGGGCTTCCTGTTGTTTAGTATCTCATATGATGTGAGCGTAATCGCTTGTTGAGATAGGACCTGTTTTGAGTATAACAAGCAGCAGAAATAGCATCAGCCCAAAAATATAGAGGTAAGGAAGCGAAACTTAACATAGTTCGGGCAGCTTCACACAGAGATCGGTTTCGTCTTTCGACTATTCCATTCTGCTGTGGTGTGTAGGGAGCTGAGAAATTATGGCTAATTCCCTTTTCTGCAAGAAACGCTTCAAACTCTTTGTTCTTGAATTCGAGACCATTGTCGCTCCTGATGTTGCGAACGACCTTCTTGAGCTGGACTTCTATTTGCTTGATAAATACTTTCAGCTTTTGAGTCGCTTCAGATTTGAGCTTTAGAAAGAACACCCATGTAAATCTAGAGAAGTCATCAACGACAACAAGAATGTACTTGCTACCACCGATGCTTTCAATAGATGAAGGACCACATAAATCGATATGAAGCAATTCGAGTGGTTCAACAACTTTTGTGTTAACAATGGATGGGTGTCTTTGACGACTCTGCTTTCCCATTTCACATGCAGCACATAAATGCTCTCTGTCAAACTTGAGCAATGGAAGACCCCTAACATGACCTCCAGTGACAAGTCGGTTGATATCTTTGAAATTGAGATGAGAGAGTCTTCTGTGCCACAACCAGCTTTCGTCGGATTGAGCCTTAGATAGCAGACAAATAGCTGGGTTTCCTTTGATGGGTTTCATGTTCAACGGAAACATTTCACCCTTTCGCTTTGACTTCAGAATCACTTTCTTTGTTGTTTTCTCTATGATTTCAGAACCTTCATCATCGAATGAAACTTTGAGACCTGTACCTCCAACAAGCTGAGATACACTGATGAGATTGTGTTGAAGTCCTTCCACATAAGCCACCTTTCTTATGGTAAAATCACCATTCGTTATCATCCCGTATCCCTTTATGGTGCCGAAAGAGTTATTTCCAAACTTAACGTTGCCACCATTTGCAAGAGATCTGTATTCCCTGAGTTCCTCCTTCCTCCCTGTCATGTGACGCGAGCAGCCACTGTCGATGTACCATTCTTCGTCAAACTGCTCGTCACTTATAACCTGCAAAGATTAAGCAGATTTAGGAACCCAAAGTTTCTTGGGTCCATGTGAGGTTTTCATGGGAACAGGAATAGTTAGAGAGATATCAACAAGATATGTTCTTTTAATTAAAGTTGTTTCATCTTTCTTTTTAATGGTGAAAACTTTTATTTTGTTGGGATTGGTTGTGTTCGCTTTAGACTCAGGTTTGATTTCACCGACTTTCTGCTTGTCCTTCTTTTCAGCATATGGACGTGGTTTTTGAGAACCCATGGAATTATAGTTAGAGCAAGAAGGAGATGAACAAGAAGAATTAGGAAGAGAGGATTTGGATTTGGATGGAGGTGTCTTCCTTGCTGATGACTCTAGGTGACCCTTTTGCTTTTGATCGTTGGTGGGTTCAACTTTTGAGTCTTGTTCTCTTCTGACTTCAGAACCGAACCTCTGAGTTCGGTTGGAGTTGTTCTTGGAACCGAACCTTTGGTTTCGGTTGAAATCCTTTTCAGAACCGAACCTTTGCTTTCGGTTAGAATTTTCTTGCGAACCGAACCTTGGCTTTCGGTTGGTATCATCTTGCGAACCGAACCTTGGCTTTCGGTTGGTATCATCTTGCGAACCGAACCTTGGCTTTCGGTTGTTGGATTTATCATTATTTTCATACCTCAGATTCTTCTCCTTGTGTGAATAGTATGCATTTTGGGAGTGCCAGAATTGTTTCCTTTCAGAAAGGTTTTTCCTGTATCTTAGGTTCCTTTCTATCTTTTTATCCCTCATCTGTTTAGGTTGATGATGAACGTTCGCTTTTGCTTTTGATGTATCCTTTGCTGATTTCTTTTGAACTTTAGGAGTTTTGCTTTGAAGCGAGGGAGCAGAGGGAATATCTGAAGAAGATTCAGTTTGTCCTGAGGAAGTGGAAGGAGTATCTGATGAAGTTTCACTTCGAGCTGTTGGCGTTGAAGGAATGTCTTCTTTTACTGAATGATCAACCTCTTGAGGAGTGTCTTTTGTACCACTGGTGCTTGGTTCACTGAAATTATCAGGCTTGTTCAAGGGTTCAGGTATGTATCTCCCTTTCTTCATCCAAGAGGTTCTTTCAGATAGGCCAACGGTTTCGTTTCCATTGTCAATAGGAGCTTCCCAGAAGAACTCATCACAGCCATCAGCATTGTCTTCGTTAACAATAGCCGTGAGTTCAGCTGTCTGATGTTCGGTTACTCCTGTCACTTTGTATACCTGATTCGGAGTGGTTCTAACCTTTTGATAGACAACAGCCTTTTCAACTAATTTCGGGGACTTTTGTTGGGACAATCTAGCGAATTCCACAGAATTTTCAGAAATAAGATTTTTGTGGTTTTCAGTTTCGCTTTTAACAAATTCTGAGCAGTCAACCGTATCCTCTACAGAAATTTCACTCATGTTTTCGTCCTCGTTAAGCTCAGATGCATTTTCAACATCAATTTTATTTTCTAAGCTTACTTTGGCATTTAGAGAGTCAAATTTTTGTATGGTTTCGGTTCTCAGTTTAAGTCTATCATTTTCGTCCAACAGATTTTTGAGCATGTCCTTATGGTCTTTGGATTTAATGAAGGACTCAATTTTGTCCAGTCCGATTTGATAAGTTGGGTTGACATCATCAGACGAAATCACACTCTCACAATTGTAAGCTTCGGCATCGATTTCATCCTCCTTAAATTCTAGGAATGGTAAAATCATACGGTGAATCTTTTTGCCTATCTCACAGTCCAAATGCAGTTGAGTAATATTGGAATATAAACGTTTAGCTATTAAACAAAAAACATTTCGTTGTTTTAACAATTTCAAATTGTCTCTCTGCAAATAAATGTTTTCGTCTTTGACTTTAATTAATTCCGACTCTTTTAACTCAATCCACATACGCCGTTCCTCACTCTTCGACGCCACCCTGCTTAATTGATCAGTCAGGTTAGAATTGGTGACTCTAGTTTGAGTTAAGCTACTATCTAAATGAGAAATTCTTATGTTAACGTTTTTTAGTTCTTTCTCATATGAGGATGATGGTACTTTAGATGAAATAAAAACAGATTGTACCTTCTTTATCAGTTCATCAAGCTCATTGAACTGTTGGCTGAGTGGTTTGGCTGTGAAGCACATATCTTCTTGCGCTTTCGGTCCATTGCTTCCTCCATCGGTATTGTATCCCCTCATTTGAGATGCGCTTGACACCATGAAGCATTTTCCACCACTGCTTTCCTCCTTAGCCACATAAGCCTTTCCATGAGTAGGCTTCCTCACTTCTTCGTTTTCTGAGTCAGTAGACCAAACTTCGGTGCTACCGAACTCATCGTTATTAACCGAACCCTGCACAATAAGAGCATTAATAGAAGGGTTAGCGGTAGACTTTTTCTTCCTCAACTCATCCAATCTCTTCTGCAGCACAGCTTCCTCATCCTTTCCATCGTCCTTTTCAGCCATCTTCTTAAGAACACAGTCCTTAGCATAGTGGTTCTTGCCACCACAGTAGAAGCAGCTTACTCCGGAATCGCCATCTGCCTTCGGTTCCTTCTTGGACTCATCAGCCTTCGGTTCACTGTTTACCTTTTCAGAGCTATAACTCCCCTGCCAGTTTCGGTTTTTGTTGCTGGGGAATCTCTTCTTTATGAACCTCTTAGGATTGGACACCATCATGGCATAATCCTCAGTTGTGAGGTCATATTCTTCCAAGTTGAGCTCTTCATCCTCCATCACGGCTTTACTTTTAGATAGGAGGGCCAACGAACCAAGACTGGACACCACGTTCTTCTCTTGAACAACAATCTTCTCTTGGGACTTTAGAATACCCACCAGTTTCGCCAAAGAGTATGATTTAAACTGTTCATGGGCTTTGACTGTAGACACTACTGCTCTCCATTCCGATCTCAGTCCGTTCAAGAAAGTAACCTTTTGTTCGATGAGCTTCCTTTCAATGTCGTGTTTGATCATCTTGCTGAGAAGATGATTGAAGCGATCAAACGTCTGGGTCACGGTTTCTTCGGCCCCTTGCCTGAATTCTCCAAACTCAGATAGAAGCAAGGTTTGGATGGAGTGTTCAAGATCTTCGTCTGTTGAATACAGTTCGCGAAGTCTATCCCACACTTCCTTCGCAGTAGTGCATGAGCTGACCAGTCTGAATGTGTCGGACTGAAGGGCGAATCGGATCAACCTTAGTGCCTTAATATTGCACTGGAATTTATCTTTCTCATCCTGCGCAATATTCGTCACGTCCTTGAGCAAATCGTTGTAATCTTTTTGCGTCTTAATAACTCTGGATGTCGTGGAATGAGAAAACGGTCCATTGATAATGGCTTCCCATATGAGAAAACCATTGTCCTCCGATCCAATCACGTAATCTTCAAAATGATGTGCCCACACTTCATAGTCATGGGTGTATAAGATTGGAATCTTTGTCGTCGAACCAATGCTGTTGGAAATGTTAATAGGGTTTGATTGCGTTGCGTCCATAATGATCGAAATAACCTGTTCAAAGATCAGACTTGTAATAAAGCAGATTAGGGCAAAACAATAAATACTAAGATACGTCAATTAAGATGACGGCTCAATAAATATCGATGATTGCGGAAAACCCTAATGATAATCTTTTTCACAGAAAAGAAGTGTATAGATTACACAGCCTCCTGCTCTGATACCAATTGATGAGATTAATAAAACAATAACTTTTAATCTATAAAGATCGATTAGATCATGAACAGGTATATGAATATGAAACTGCAAGAACACAATATAAATAACAAGGTAGAACGCAATAAAAAGAACAAACAGCTTGAATCAAACAGGTTGAATGATTAAACAAAATCCTTAGAAGAGCTCGATTAAGAACATCAACTGTAAAGGATTGGAAGATTACAAGAGAACAAAATCGTTAACTCTGAAACGTTCAAAACGAAATCTTGAATCTTAAATCTTAACCTAATATGCATGCAAGCGATAACTTATATACAATACATAAAAGGCTCTCGGTTGGACAGGCCCAAACCGGAGAATACTAGGCTAATCAACGAGCCCATAAGACGCAATACAAAACAGAACTTCAGCCCAACAGGTTTGTTTTGGTCCTTAGAGTTATCCTTGTTAGTATGGCTTAGTCCAATAGCTTAGTATGCTGGATCATGGCATTTGGGAGGTCCCTTGTTCATAAAAATGTGTTCTTGATGGGTTGTTTTAGACTGCTGTTTGTGTGGGTCTTTTGGGTTCAGTAATCGGTGAGGCGTCCGGTGTTGGTGGTAGTGGGCAGACAATTTAGGACCAAGGAGGTTTCAACTTCGTATGAGAAACAGCATATGGTAGCAGGAAGAGTTGAAGTAGGTTTATGATTTGGGATTCATGTGTAGGACGCGAGGGTATTCCATCCTAGGGATGACTGGACCCGTTGTAGGCACGCCTGGTATTCCAGCCCGAGGTTGATTGGGCCAGGCATGAGTGTTTATGTTTTAGTGGGTTGATTTTGTATAGTATTGGGGGACAAATGTCCTGTCAGCACAAAGGGTTCACCTCAGGAAGAGGCAAAGTTGGGTTTCCGATTCTTTGGATCCTCAAGATTTTGTCAAGATGGCAGAATATCATGAAGTATAGACCTTATGAAAAGGTTATGTTGGGTTTCACATCATCTTTCACGTTTCGTAGTTGCGAAAGTGTATCATGGATCAGGAGGCGGTAGTATCCTTGGATGACATTCAGGTCGGTGAGCGCCTTTGTTATGTTCAGAGGCCTGTGGCCATTCTGGAGAGAAGGGTGAAGGTTCTGCGGAACAAGAAGGTACCTTTGGAAAAGATACAGTGGGAGCCCCAAAGAGGGTCCGAGTGGACATGGGAGCCGGAGGAAGAGATGTGGGAGCACTATCCAAGGTTGTTCACCACAGCAAACTTCGAGAACGAAGTCTAGTTCAAGTGGGGGAGAATTGTAACGCCCTGATTCCCAAGTTTCAATTTGTGGTTATAATTTCTCATGATTTCAAGGTCTACTCGATGAGTTGGTTTCCTGAATCATCGAGTAGCAGCGGGTTAGTCCACGTGTTTAAGTGACCTACTCGCCGAGTCCAAGAAGGGACTCAACGAGTAGGAGTTGGAGGATGAAACCCTAATTTCGGGGTTTTGCACCCTATTTAAAGGTCCTTAACTTTCCTTTCCAGTCTCCTTTGTCACCTTCACGTCCAGAGAAACCCTAATAGCTAGCTAGTCTCTATTCTTGAGTCTGTGAGACCAAAAGAGAGTGTATTGGGGCATTTCTTGAAGAGTTGATAGGTTGGGACAAGAAAGAGCTTGTTGATCCAGCCTTTCTAGTATTGTGGCATCAAGATTAAGGTATAAAGCTACCACCTTTACATTTCATGGCTTATATCTCCCCTTTGTGGAAGAAAATGGTCATTTCTGGGGCAAGATAAAGTCATTTTCGGGTTTGAGCTTGTCACAAGGGCAAAGTTTCAAATCTTGAGTCCCCTAGGCTTTATGGACAGAAGGCCTCAAACTTTTTGAAGCTTTGACCCTCCTTTATGTCCAAAACCTTCTCCTAATGCTAGTTATGAATGTTTTAGTTCCATAGAGCCTTGCATGGACGTAAAGTTAGCAACTTTACGTGATAAGAACACCCTAGGAGCCTAGATCTACAGTTTGGTGCCTTGGTTTCATGAAGAAGCTTATGTATGGATGAAGGATTGAAAGGACTCGGCGAGTTGCATGGTCAACTCGGCGAGTCCGATGAAGATTGTCGTGGACTCGGCGAGTCAGATGAGTGACTCGGCGATTCGGCTAGGGTTTTCCCAACCTTTAGACATGTATGAACTAGGCGAGTTGCAAGGGAGACTCGACGAGTCGGCCAAGGAGTTTACGACCGCAAACCTTAGGACCTCGAAGACTCACTCTAGTGACTCGGCGAGTTGGCGAGTTATGCAAGGAACTCGGCAAGTAGCTAAGGGTACTTGACGAGTTCAGGTCACCATGGATTGTTGACCTTGACTGTTAACTTTGACTTGGACCAAGGGTTGACTAGTTTGACTTTTGAGTATAATTGGTAAGCAGGTATTTATGAATTAGATCATTGATGGTTATAGGTGTTGCAGTTTGGGGGAGTGTTTCGGGAGCGTGATTTCATGGTTTAGTCCGTCATTGCAAGTAGAGTTATCCTCACTATATCAACAGGGTCTAAGGCACCAAGGTTGGCCATTTATCGGATTTGTATTCGGGTATTTGCTTGATATGTTTATTGATCTGTTAGATCTGCATCCTGGTAGATAGGATGCTATTATATTAGTGGTCTGGTTTAGGTCGGTATCCTGGTATATAGGATGATGTTATGTTAGTGACCGGTTAGGTCGGTATCCTGGTTATAGGATAGTTGCTGTGTTAGTGATCTTTTAGATCGGTATGACTATCTGTTATATACATGCTAGTGTATGATATTTTTGTGCATATGATTGTTTGATTGGTATGGGGGTTGGGTTGAGGCGGGTCATACTTCATGCTGTAGGCCAACATACCCACGGCGGACCGGATAGACTGCAAGCCCAGGAGGGCACCTAGTCATACCGAAGGCCCGATGAGCAGTCTGGATAGTCTGAAGGCCCCAAGAGTGCAGTCCAGACGTGCCGAGACTCGGAGAGTGGGCCCAGATAGACTGAAGGCCCAGTACAGGCGGTCCAGTCATACTGTAGACTCAGAGAGTGGACTAGGTGGACTAAAGGCCTGGTGTGGGCAGACCAATCACGCTGTAGACTCGTGATGCATGGATGTTCGGTTACTTATATGTTTATATGATATGGTTATCTGTATGGCGTTGGTATTTTGGGGATAACTCACTAAGCTTTCGGGCTTACATTTTCAGTTTATTGTTTTAGGTTCAGCGGATGCCCGCGAGGAGGCGAAGGCGTGACCGTACACTTCCTTGATCGATGATTATAATTTTTGGGAACTCTAATGTTTAAACTATGTTGAAAACAAATTGCAATAATTGAATGGTTTTAAATGTTTTAAAAAGTTTTAAATTGGCTCGAATTTTATGGATATTACAGCTAATGGGATGGATCTTGGTTTTGGGCTAAGTAAGAAAATGGTAAAATGGTCTTTTACACATTAGGAAGTTGGATTATGCATTGGGCCTTGGATTATTGTCTTCCTTCGCAGTATCTGTGGGTTGAAGGCACCAATGTCGGCCCACCAGTTTATGATGTAGTGTGATTATTGTCTTTGTGATAATAGTCTGTTATGCCTATATTTGCTTGATGATTATGTGATTTTGTTATGATATTATGTGGTAGTAGTAAGGGGTGGAATATACCTCGTATTCGATTGAAATAGAGCGAAGGGGATCACAAGCACCCATATATGCTTGATAGTATCCGGTTAAAATAGACCGAAGGGGTAGACAAGCACCCATATATGCTTGTTAGTATCTGGTTGAAATAGACTGAAATGGTAGGCAAGCACCCATATATCCTTGTTAATATCCGACTGGAATAGACAGAAGGGGGTAGGCAAGCACCCAAATATGCTTGGCAGTATGTTTGATTAGTATGTGGTATTTTGGGGGACTCAATATGTTTCATGCTTACGGTTTTCAGTTTATGTTTCAGGTACTTCCAGTTTGAAAGGAAAAGGCATGGCTTGATCGCAGCGTATCAACCCATGTTTCCGCATTATGATGATTTTGAGTTTTTACTCTGATAACTGTTTTTCCTAAAAGAACTTTTGAATATGTAAAAAAGGAGAATTAATGTTTTGTTTGAATTACAATGAAAATTTTACCTTATAATGTTTGGGACGTTCCAAGTTGGTATCAGAGCCTTGGTTTGAGGGATTTGGGCATACTCTCGGGTATATTTGAACTCAAACTGAGAGTTTGGAGAAATTTTAATAAAATAAACTGAAGGGGTGTGATGGGTGTAATCAGGCGAGCTCAAGTAAGTCTTCCCAAAATACCCATGTATGTTATATGTTTTATTTAGAAGAATTGCATGTTAGATTAGTGTTGAGGATCTAGGAGAGATGCCTTGTATGTATGCTATATGAGCTTGTAGACTTGAATGATAGTGTTGATCAGTCAGTGATAGGATGGATTGTATTTGTTTAGCTTTGTGCTTTTAGGATTTCCCATTAATTTCGGCTAACTAGTAAGCAAATGTACTGTCATACCCCCAAACCAAGGATGGCGATAACGTCCGGGGGGTGGCAGACTTCATTTATAGTATCACAACAACGAGTATAATAGTGCTCAAAGTAAATACAACCAATCTTAAATATAATCAGAAAAGAATTTCATGGTTTCAAGTGTTACATATTTCAAAGACTGATTACAACATGATATAAAACTAGTTATTCAACGCCGTAGCGTACCATCCTCAAAAGCTTGTGATTTCCTGATTTCGTTGATTCCCTAAGAATACAAGTAGTTTTGAAAAAGTGTCAACAATTAAGTTGGTGAGTTCATAAGCTTTTTAGATGAAGAGTTTGGAAACAGATCTTTATAATCAGTTGTGTGTTACCAAGAAAAATCCAATATTTTCCTTACAAGAGTGATGTGTAGTCTTAAATACCACGACCGAAATGCACAAGTAATATCCATACTTACTGATATAAAAGGTGATTTTAAATTGACAAAAAAAAACCTTTTTGATTTGAGAAAATCCCTGTAAACTTTATGTGCTGTTAACTCCTTATGTGAGTCGCTATAAACATACTCTGACTAATGAACCTGCCAAGACGTTTCTCAGGCGTCGAAAAAGATAATGACACTTGTCACCTCAGACCTTCCGGTCTAGCTGTTGCATGCAGCTCAGGTGTTGGCTTGTCAGACCCAATATAGATCTATACATAACTATTACGTTCTCCCTACAAGAGACTCTGATTATAACTACCAAGAATTTTAACCTGCACTCTAGGAGTACTGAGAAGAATGTTTCACAATTTACGTTAACAAGTTTACGTGTAGTGTGCGTGAGTGTAAAACCTTTTTCCATGGGAATAGAACCTTCCGAAATGTGTTTTTTGGGTTAATGGAAACATGTTTATAATGTATATGAAACATAAACTATACTTACCATAGTTTGTCATAAATGTTGGTAATGTATACGAAACATAAACTATACCTATTATAGCTTATCAAAAACGTTTTGTAATGGTAGAAATCCTTTTTACACATGATGTAAACCTCTGTAATGAGGTAAAAGACACGCAATATAACCAAAATGTATTTATATATGATAATACACACCTTGCTCAGCAAGTTACAAGGTGTAAATGAGTTATCAATAATTTATTAGTGTTATCTTTCTTGTTCCTGTTCTTGGAATAATTATAGAAAAATCATACGGAATCGAAAACTAAATCCGTAAGCTCTGAGAGTTTAAAAAATGTGTCTAGTTTGTTCATAAATTTTATAATGATTTTTAGTGACCTCCAACTTGTGTGAAAAAGTCCATAATCACAGACTGGTCTGGATTTGTTCTTGAAATGATAGGCAGTTTTGTAGAAATCACCATAAATTGTAGAAAAATCATATGGAGATGTGAAAGTAGTCATTTTAAAGGTATAAACCCGAACTATCTGCACCTAATACAGTTTTGAAAACTAAAATGTTTAATTGACAAAAACAGTCCGTGAATGGATTTAAACTTTTCTGATGAAAGTTGTTGGATGAGTTTAGTTGTGTTCTTGGTGTTTCAACCTGTATTCCCCCCCCCCCCTTAAAACTTAAGAAAATCATGAAAAGATAGGGGTATGAACTCACCTTTTGTGATTTCAGTGGGTTGATGTTGAAGAAAGTTAGTGTTCAACTCAAGAACACTTAGAAGATTGCTTGAAGATTTGAAGAACTAACACAAATATGATGAAGTTTGTGTAAGCAACCTATGATTTGAGTAGAAAGAGGTGGAATAATCATATGAAGGATAATATTACTTACCAAAAGTAGATGAAGAACTTGAAAATCATCCTTGAAATCTTGAAATTTAGGGAGAGGAGTAAGAGAGAAGAGTGTTTGCTCTTTGATGAAAACTGAGTGAAATGGGAGGAGAGAGGAGATCTTTAGCCTTTGATCAAGAGTATGGCTGGAAAAATGAGTGTAAAAGGACAATGATTGACTGAACAGTGATGAATAGTGGCTGGGTATGGCCATGGAGTGGGTGTGGGAGGTTGCTTGTGTCTTACACTAAGGCAAAGTCAACACTCCACCCATAAATCTTACCTACTACATTTTATTCTTAGGCAAAGATTTTCCCGAAAATATGAATATTAGGGTTTATTATGTTAAAATATGAGTTTGGGTGAAAATCCTGCGTTAAAATCACGAAAAAAACGGGCTCAAAACGCTAAAAATATTGAAAATCGGGTAGAAATTGCTAAAATCTGAAATTCAGGACCGGAGGTGCGAAGGTTCGGCTCCTTAGGGGCATAGAACCGAAGGTAGGGTTCGCCTGTATATGGGAACCAAGAGGTCTCGCAAGCGAGAAGGGAGGCGAAGGCGAAGCTCGGCTATGACAGGCTCGGTCCTGACAAGTTCGGTTCTGAAGGTTTCGGTTCCAAGGGAGGTTCGGTCCTCAAGCTTCTTTTGGTTCTTCCTGCTTCAGCTTCGGTTCCTTGGGGTCTCGCCTCTTAGGGTTTCGACCTTAAGAAGGTTTCAACTCTAGGAGGCTGTCTTTCGTGATTTCTTCCCGTTTTGAGTGATTTTTGACCAAGTTAAGGTTCGGGATGACCCGAATGACTATAAAAGGTTGAGAGAGATTTTTGAGAGAGATTTGGGAGAGATTTCACACACTTGGAGAGATTTCTCATATATAGAGAGAGATTTGGGGGAGATTTCACATTCTTGGAGAGATTTCTCATACAGAGAGAGATTTAGGAGAGATTTCACATACTTGGAGAGATTTCCCATTTAGAGAGAGATTTGGGAGAGATTTCACACACTTGGAGAGATTTCTCATTCAGAGAGAGATTTGGGAGAGATTTTACATAGAGAGAAATAGAGCGAGAGGGATTTAGAGAGGCTTTATTTGCGTCTTTTGTGAATGTTTTAACTTCGAAATGCAAGGTTTTTAAACCCTGTTATGACTTGTTATGAGTGTTATACACCCCCGAAGGGTATATATCAGTGTCTTATCGAGTAGTTCCATCACTTACCCTAATTTGGGTTTAGAATTCCTGAACACGTGAAACTTCTAACCGATGCTTTGTATTAAGATGGTGCGTTGTACAATAGTAAACGTAAGGTAAACCCTAATATACAAGGGTTAATTGAGTTGACCGGTTTGACTTGTTGACTTTATTTAACTTTGACTTGACCAGAAATTGACGATTATCACATCATCCCCCCGTTAGAAGGAATTTCGTCCCGAAATTAGCGTTTCGACTGGGACTTCAAGGTTTGGGGAAAGATGCTGGTATTTTTGTTTCATCTGATCTTCGCATTCCTAGGTGAACTTGGGTCCTCATTTTACGTTCCAATGGACCTTCACCATAGGAATGTGACTTTGTTTCGTTCTCTTGATTTCCTGATCCATGATTTCAACCGGTTCTTCTACGAAGTGGAGACTCTCGGTGGTTTTGGTTTCGTCGAGTGGTATTACAAGAGTCTTTTTAGACAAACACATCTTTGAGTTTGATATGTGGAAGGTCGAGTGTACGTTGTTAGGTTCTTGTGGCAGTCGAAGTTTGTACGCCACTGGCCAATCCTGGCGAGGATTTCGAATGGCCCGATGTATCTTGGATTTAGCTTCCCACGTGTACCAAAACGTATCATTCTTTTCCATGGTGATACCTTTAGTAGTACATCGTCACTAACCTCGAATTTGCACGACCTTTTCCGTTGTCTCTCTCATGATTTCAGGGCCCGCGAGGGTGTTTTTTGGGACTTGCTCCTTCGCTAGCTGTGTATCTCCCACTTCAGCCCGGCGCATTGGTGATCTGCCCTTGCTGCTATAGCTGTTGTCGTGCGAAAATTTAATGAGTGGTAAGTGGGCATTCCTACATTTCACCGAAGTCAATCACTCAACCTATTAGTATGTCTTCCAAGGTTTGAACAGTTCCTTTTGTTCTGCCCGTCGGTTTGCTGGTGGTAGGCCATACTCAAGTCTAGCCTAGTTCCCTGTAAGGGTTGCCAGAGTCGTGAAATGAATCTACTATCTCTGTTAGAGATAACGGATATTGACATACCCTGTGGTCGCATAATCTCTTTGATGTACGTTCAAGTCAATTTCTCCATCTTGCTGGTTCCTTTGATTGGTAGGAAGTGTGCGGATTTGGTCAGCCTATCATCAATTACACAAAGGGTATCGAGACTACCCTCTGACTTGGGTAACTTGGTTGTGAAGTTCTTGGCTATCCGCTTACACTTCCTTTCGGTTATCATTGGTTGTTTGTAGGAAAATCGAAGACTTCTGTTGTTCTACCTTGACCTTGGCACAAGTCCGATATTTTCCCATATGTGTAGCGATGTCAGCTTTCCTATTCGGCCACCGATGTTACTTTTTGAGGTCCAGACACATCTTGTCCGAGCCTGGATGAAGGGAGTAGCGAGTTTTCATGTGCTTCGTTCGTGACATTATTTCTGAATCCATTAATCTCAGTCTCCATATCCGGTTCATGGGATTACATGTCATGCCGCTTTTGCCTTTTAGGTTCTTATGATCGGTGAAGATTGCACATTCCGTGTCGTAGAGATGGTGTCTCTAGATCTCTAGGGCGAATACTACCGCTCCTAGTTTGAGGTCATGCGTGACCTACCTGACCCCATACATCTTTAACTGTCTTTAGTCATGAGTAATAACTTATCCTCGTAGCGTTGTATAGGGCTTGTTGTAGTGTTTCTCGTTTGTCAGTTAGATCAGTGGGAAGCATGTGGGTTTGGTTTATGCGACTGGACTTATTCGGATGGTAGGACGTTCACTGGCACTCCTAGGTAGTCTTGTCTCAAAGTTCCTGGTAGGACCCATACCTGGTCCTTCTATCATTAACTCGCGCATATAGGTCGTATGTAATTATGGTTGGTAAGGCGGTTGAATGGGTGATTCTGCTCCAGGTCCACAACCAGACAAGGAACAGGAAATATGGTGGAAGCACACATCCAATGTCCGTAGAACTTTAATTATATATTATCCTCGTATATACACTTAGTAGTGATAGACTAACCGTATTCGTCCCAAGCTTCCATGCTTGATCTTGACCTGAAATACGAGTGATATCCTCGAAGGGTTTACTAGGAATAAATTGAAAAGGTTATAGAAGGTATAACACATCTCCAAAGAGTGCTTTAGGGTTTCGCAATGAATGATGACCAGAGAGTCAAAGTTAGATTTAGGGTTATGAGAGGCGAGGGTTTCGATATTCAGCTGGTTATGTGGGTGTCTTCTCGTAACATATGCAATTGATAAGGTGATGATCCAAACCAATCCATATCGAATGACGACATCGGATTTTCTCGATGACACATGTATCAAATCGTATTCATAAGAGGTATTCGTTAGAGTGATAGTGCATCCTGTGTTTCTTTTTAGTGTTGTAACATCCCAAAAATACATGCCAAAATTTTCATTTTTAAATACGTCATTATAAAACCAACGGTGTAATAAAACATCTGTAATATCATGTCATGTCAAAACCAAAGTAGAAATAATCAAACATGTTATCATAAAACAATATTAGAGTGTAATCCCAAAGATCTCATGTGCAGAAAACCATAGTGTGATGCACTGTGATCAAGCCGGCTCCTTTCCTTTAAACACGAAGTACCTGAAACGAAAAATGGAAACCATAAGCACGAAGCCTAGTGAGTTCCCCCATCATACCACATACCATACAAGCACATAACATATGTACTTCCAGGCATTTCTGGGGTGCCCGACCAACCCGGTACGGCTATTCTGGGGTGCCGACCTACCCATGCGGCCATTCTGGGGTGCCGTCCTTCCTGTGTCAAGCCATTCTGGGGAGCTGACCTACCCATGTCGAGCCTGTAACGACCCGTCTCTGGTATGATGATTCCATAGCATTTAATTAGAAGTTTTCAAGAGGGACTCGGCGAGTCTATAGCCCGACTCAACGAGTAGGGACGGGATTTTGTGCACGTGTTAGTCCGCGACTCGGCGAGTCCATATTCGGGACTCGGCGAGTCTGCCTGCCATGAAGAAACCCTAAATCCCCGGTTTGCTCCCCATTTAAGCGATGTTATGTGCCCCAAACTCGCCTCCTTCACCCTCAGAGAGCTGTGAGAAAACCCTAATCCATCCCTTATTGTTTTAAGTGCTTTTGTGTGTGGATTTTGAAGGCTTGAAGAAGAAGAAGAAGAAGAAGAAAGGAGCAAAGAGAAGAGGTGTAGAGAAAAGATCCAAGGGCAGAATCAGAGTTCATTGAGGTATTTCCCGGATTCCTTCTGTGTTATGCTTTAGACCTCCATTAGAACTCTTCTAGGGCTAGTTTGATGTATTTTCCAAACCCTATAGTTGTATGGATGCCTTAATAGGTCGAGATATCCTTAGATCTGTTCATTTAGAAGTTGTAGAGCCCGGATCTATTGCCTTTTTGAAGATACTTTGCATGAGAACCCTAGATCTAGCCCTTATTATGCTTTTTGAGCCATTTTGTCTTCATGGATGCATATGGGCACGTAAAGATAGCATCTTTACGTGCTAATCGAGTTAAGGGAGCCCAGATCTATAAGTTTTATACACTGGATTCTAGCAGAATCGATTTTAGAGTTGCTGCATGCAAGCGACTCAGCGAGTCGGAAGAACGACTCGGTGAGTCGAGTCGTGAGTCCCCGATTTTCCCTTTTTGAGTGATGCCAAGTGGGGACCAGTGAGTAGTAGAGTGGACTCAGCGAGTTGGAGGTCAGACTCAGTAATGGAGGGACTCGGTGAGTTGTTCATACAACTCGGCGAGTCCAAGACAATCTTCTTAGATCGATGAACAACTCGCCGAGTTGTTCATATGACTCGGCGAGTCGGATGCAGATTGTCTGAGTTTTTGAATCGAGAGGGTACTCGTCGAGTCGATGTCATGCTCGACGAGTAGCCACGAGTAGGGTTGAGAAGTGAGGCTAGGGACTCGGTGAGTTGGCAGCCCAACTCGGCGAGTCAAGTCAACTGTAGGTTGACTTTGACCGGGAGAGTTGACTTTGACCAGGGGTAAAAGAGTCATTTTACCCAATACAGTGATTAGCATCTGATTGAGTGTGTTATGGAATTGTAGTCGGGGAGATACCGGAGCAACAGCAGTTAGTTTCCAGAGGCATACACACAGCAGCCAGTTCACGAGGTGAGTTTCCTTCCAGTAGGAACGGGTCTAAGGCCACAATGCCGGCCCGTTCAGTTTGTAGTAGTTTCAGGACTTCGGTCCAATGCAGTAGTTAGTATGTTTGACGCCTCCGTGGCTCAGACAGGATTTGTGTGTTTATGCTAGTTGATATGTTGTGCTATGTTGTGTTCAGTCAGTCAGCTTCGGACTTCGGTTCAATGTAGGGGACAAGGTCCCAGTCAGTCAGCTTCGGAATTCGGTCCGATGTAGGGGACAAGGTCCCAGTCAATCAGCTTCGGACTTCGGTCCGATGTAGGGGACGAGGTCCCAGTTAGTCAGCTTCGGACTTCGGTCCGATGTAGGGGACGAGGTCCCAGCCAATCAGCTTCGGACTTCGGTTCGATGGAGGGGCAAGGCCCAGTATGTGCTATATATGTTATTGCATGGTATGTGGTAGTTTGGGGGAGCTCACTAAGCTTCGTGCTTACAGTTTCAGTTTTGGTTTCAGGTACTTCCGCAAGCAAAGGGAAGAGCTCGGGATGATGGCATCGCACACACCACAGCTTTAGTTTTGTCCTGGGAGTTGATTCAGTTTATTGATATATTTGGATACAGTCGTGATACATTTTCTCACAATATTTTATTATGGATTTGAAATACGCAGCATATGGTTTTTATTATGTGATACTCAGTTTCGTGGTTTTGTTATAATAAAAGTCGAAATTTTTGGGTCGTATTTTTGGGTCGTTACTAGTTGGTATCAGAGCCTTGGTTTGAGGGATTTGGATATACTTCCGGGTGTATCTGAACTCAAACTAAGGAAACGATAAAAAGATTTTCAAAAAAAAAGGAAAATGTTTTCAAATGGAATTTTGAAAAGCACTTAGAAAGAAAAGAATTTTGAAAGGCACTTACAAGTGTTTTCCGTTTTGATCGTTGTTATTGTTACCGCAAATGATTTATACCACAGTAGCTAGTGTTGGTAGTATGTGTGTTCTGATAGCTAGTAATGATACTTTATATTGTGATTGTTGTCCGATCATTCTATGATCGATTGGTATATGCAGGTCGTATATCAATTGATATTGATGAAATCAACGGGAGAATGGCTCTATCCAACTACCACCATTAGACTTGGAACAGGAATTAGGATGTAATTATTTGCTTTAATTCTGTAGTATTTTGATTCTAATTAATCCTGATGTATACATCAATTCATCACCGCCCACCGGTGATGATCCTAAGGTCATATATGTGTGTCTTTGATTTGATTGAACGAGAGAATATTTTTAACTACTTTTTGAGAGATGGAACTTTAGTAAATATACCAAATTCATTACAAAAATATGGTACTTAAAAGTTTTCGTTGTTGGAAACATTACAAAAGTCCTAATAAGATCCCTTGTAGTGCTTGCTGGTTTGTTCGTCACACTCCTCCTACTCCCCCGTCATTCCTCTCAGTTGGACAGTCTCTCTTGAAGTGTCCCATTTCACCGCATAGGTGGCACGCTGGACTTACGTTGGTATTGGTGGTTGAACAGATGTGCTGAGTCGGGGTTTTGTAGGAGCGAACGGTATGTCCTTTCCTGTTGCAGTTGATACAACGCGGAATCCGAAAAGCTCCTGTGTGATGGTAGTTACACTTGTTACACTTTGGAAGTGCTCCCCTATATTTCCTGTCTGGTGCTTGAGTGATAGATGTTGTGGCGGATGTCGAGGCATGTGTTGTGACTACTGTTGTAATTGTAGGGGCAGCCATAGATTACTGTCTCTTAGCGAATTTTTGAGATGGGTTGCACTTCTTTCTGTTCCAAAACTTCCGTTTCTTGCTCTTAGGTTTGTGGTCTGAGGTATTTTTATGGGTAGACGCCCGTTGGTGTTCTTGATTGTCATTGTGGTTAGTATTTCCGGTACCATTTTCGTGCCTGCTGGCGTGGTTAGCATTGAGTTGCGCCATAACGGCTGCTACGGCTGCCGTGACTATAGCTTGAAAAGTAGCAGAGTCTATCTACAGGATTGGCGCCTTGCTAGTTGGTTGGTTACCTCTTGGTGAAGACATAATTTTGTTTCATGATAAAGAACGATTTCGTGAGTGGGGATGATTACCTCAAGTGCATTCTTACAATTTATATTCACATATATAAATTTCGCACATTGCTGCACTATTCTTAGTGTTTCTGCTAAACACTCCCGAGACGGAGTTACGGAAATGGGTAGAAGTAGGTTTTGTATGAATGTTAAGTTTACCCATCGTAGTTACTATCTTTGCCCAAACACACTTAGCTGAGGGGTTTGATGGGATCTAGTGCATTAGTGCTGGTATGATTGCACCCTATACGTCTACAAAGAAGGCACCTTTCAACCAAATTGGCTAAAGGTGAGACGATAATGAGTCTTCAGAAAGGGCTATGCGTCGTGAGTTATCTAACTAAGCTTATCTTAGTTCTAAGTGTATTGTATTTCGATTCTTATGGTGTTTGAAAGCAATTCCTAATAAAGTCTACATATAAAAAACCCATGGAATTTAGTAGTTCTGTATCCAAGTGAAACCTTGAAATTTGATCCAAGCTAGGTCTTTCTTACAACCATTTGATGTATGCTTAGTGGTATGATTAAGACTTAATAGACCTTCGAGTCTGATGGGCCTGCCGTAAGCCCATTTTGTTAATATGATTCTAGAAATTTTGGTTTCAGAGAAAATTTTGACCTCGATGCAGGTCTACACCAGATCATTGTAAGGAAAAGTTTTGGCAGCAAATAAATCCCCTGATTAGTATAATCTCTTAAATCGTAGGGTTGAGCTTACACATAGAATAGAATAGCACCAACGCATACTGATGAACCTAATCTACAATGCCTTGTGAGTAATATGAACTCTGCTCACGATAATACATCCCCGGTGGTGCTTGAAACAAAGTCGACGCGTCCTGTAGTTCTGCTGACCTACGCTCAGCTGCGACTACTCTCTCTTCGAGTGTCGAGTGTCTATCCTGACGCTCTCTTGCCTTCACCCGAGTGGCGACGAGGTCCTTAATGATTTCGTCTCTGAAATAGTAGTTTCTTTCCAAGTCTCGAGTTTGTGAGATGGTAGCGTCTGTAGTAGCACGTAGTTCCCGGACTTGATTTGCAGTCTCCCTGTTTTGATCCCCGATGTTCGCGATCAGTCGGGTTATAGCCGGGAGGGATTTGTCAGTCGGTACCCCGTGGTTGAGGTCATAGAAACCTTGTTAGTCTCCAAATGGTGATCGTTGTCGTTTCTGTCGACTACAACCCTCGATCACGGTTGCCCAACGGGGCATAGGTCTGATGTAGTCGAAATAGTTTACAGGAACCCTGACTATGTACGGAGGGTTGATCACCTTCGGTTCCTCTTTGAGTTCTTCTCCTAACCATCCACCATTTCCCTGGTTGGGAAAGTAGGGGTCACCTGGTAAGTAGAATCTTGCCATGCTATACGTGCGAGATTAGGAGGGGTAGGAAGCATATATTAGTCGTATTCCTAAAAATACTTATAGGGGTTTGATCCTCATTAGTTACTTCTATAATGACTTAGTGCATACTAATTACATATAACAAGATATGATAGACCTTCGAATAAGTGATCCTACCCTAGGTCCACATCCAAACAAGGAAAAGGAGTTAAGGCAATGACCACAGATTCTAAGTCTATGATCTCTAAGTTATGTATAACTTTGGAGTATCCACTTAGTGACTATTATTAAGGATTTTTTTAGTTTTCACATAAGTTATGATATTACAAAATACTCCTATAGTATTTTAAATGTTATGTTTGGTTCTTAGTAACTTTCTTGTATGGGAAGTATTTAGGCTTGTTGCTCACTACAACCATGCCCCGGCATACCATAGTCACACCTCGGATAAATATAGTTGATCAAGCTATATTCATCCCAAGTCGGATTACATATCCCAGGGTCTACTCATAGTGTCCAACTCCTCATTTTACTCTTGTGTTTTCCTTAGACGTGACACTATACCAGTATGCATGTATGTATTTATACTTTTAACAAGAAACTATTTATTTCTAAAAGTATAATTATTTGAAAACGTTTAATTAAGAGACTTTAGTCCCAATGCATTTATAGTTTGTATATCTTATGTGGTTCGATATACTTAGTTCACTATAAACAATGCTCTGATACCAATCTGTCACACCCCCAAACCAAGGATGGCGGAAACGTCCGGGGGTGGCGGACTTCATGTATAGCATCACAACAACGAGTATAATAGTGCTTAAAGTAAATACAACAAATCATAAATATAATCAGAAAAGAATTTCATGGTTTCAAGTGTTACATATTTCAATTATTGTAACAGCCCGGATTTCCAGGTATCTTTTATGTTTCTAATTTTGATGTTTTATGAGTGGACTCGGCGAGTTGGAGCTCAGACTCGCCGAGTAGGGTCGCGATTCTGGATGCGGGTTCGCGTCTGGACTCGGCGAGTCCAAGGTGTGGACTCGGCGAGTCCACGCTGTTTAATGAAAACCTAATTGCTCGGGTTTGGGACCTATTTAAAGGGCCTTATGGCCGTCATTTGTGCTCACCAGTCCCTTGAGTGAAACCCTAATCGAGTGTGAGCATTTGGAGCAAAGAAGGAGGCCATTATTGATCTTGGAAGTGTCATCTTGCAAGGGAAAGGGAGGATCAGCTAAGGGGAAAGCAAGAGGAGCCATTTCTGAGGGTTTGGAGTCCAGAGCATCGTTATTGTGGTAATATCTTCGAGCTATCCTCTTCTATGTTGATGTTTTCATTGATTTAGGGCTTATTGAGGCCTCATGTGGCTAGATCTAGTGCTCCCTTGGTCCCTTAAGCGTTTTAGACCATAGATATGGACCCTTGGGGGTCCAGAGTGTCCCTTTGCCCAAGCTTTCTGTGAATCAATGGAGGTTTTGGATTGGAATCCTTATGCCTTGGGCCAAAATGACATTTATGAGACATGGAGTGTATTGTGAACACCAAGATAAGGGCTTTACGTGATGAATCAGTCTAGGAAGGCCAGATCTATGAATTGTTGGAGCAGATCTGACCTTAGAAGCGAGTTTGAGTGATTGCATGGCATGGACTCGCCGAGTCCGATGAGCAGACTCGGCGAGTAGCTTGAAGATTGCCTTAGATCGTCCAGTGAGTGGTCCAGTCGATTCGTGGGTTGACTCAGTGAGTCAGGGCGAGTTAGAGAGGGTTGTCAGGTGGACTGAGTCGAACTGGGACTCGCCGAGTTGTTCTTGAGACTCGGCGAGTTGAGTCGGGGTGGCCCCGCGATTCTTCCAGGTGAAACTCGTCGAGTCAGGGGGAGTACTCGACGTGTCAAAAGGGAATCCTAGAGAGTTGGTGAAACCGTCTAGACTCGCCGAGTCGCCCTAGTGCACTCGCCGAGTCCGGTCAAAGTTGACCGTTGACCGTTGACCAAGAGTTGACTAGTGTTGACTTAAAAAGGGAAGTCAACCTTAGTGGTAAAAGTGTTAATAAGAGATGTATGATGATATAGGGAGATTGTATCTCGGAGGATCGAGCACGAGTGGTTTCGGGATTTGCTAGCTATCGATATTCACGAGGTGAGTCTTCTCACTATACTGTACCCGGAAGGGTTTGACTGTGTGACCGGAAGGTCGGATATGATATGAGACATATGTTCTATACATGATAAATTAATTGTTATATGTGCTATGTATGATATGCTTAATGTGGGCCGGAAGGCATTATGTTATGGGCCGGAAGGCGAATATGTTATAGGCCGGAAGGCGTTGTAATGTGGACCGAAGGGTTGGCGTGGGTAGGACCGGAAGGTTTACCCAGCGGGGACGGAAGTCCCCTGAGACACATGGACCGGAAGGTCAGGGCCTGGAAAGGCGTATGTGCGTAAGTTGTATTTTGGGGAACTCACTAAGCATTTATGCTTACAGTTGTTGTGCATGTGTTTCAGGTACTAGCGAGGACCGTGGGAAGGCGCCGGCGTGATCTGTACACACTGATAGATGATTTATGATCTTGGGATTCATATGATTTGTATTATGACATGATACGTTGGATATTTATGCCTTGTTTTGGATAAAAATACATTTTTAGAAATGAAAATTTTGTTTAAAAATTTCCGTTGTTACAAATTGGTATCAGAGCCTTGGTTTGAGGGATTCGGGTACACCTTCGGGCGTAACTGAACTCAAACCGAGGAGTTGAGGAAAACTTTTAAAAACAAAGGCATAAAATATTTATAAAGGATTTTGTGGTAAACAAGAATGAAGCAGTGTGTACGATCAGCCAGCGCCCGAACGGTAAAGATCCCCAAAATACCCTTACAATGTTGTGTTAAGAGATATTATATGAATTGTTATGCATGCTAGAAGACTAGGTATTCATGATAGGACTAGAGTGGCCTGATTTGTGATGCCTTAGTCTAGGGAAGTCTGTTGCTATGACATGCTTTGAGAGCGAACAGGTAGTTAGTGCATAACAAGAGTAGAGTACTCACGATCCGGGGTTTGGGGAGGAGGACTTGGGATGAATGCTGATGCGGTGTGGTCGGTAGTATTGGGCCCGTACTACCGAAGACACCGGGTGAGTGGGCGACCCAAGTAAGAATCCCTGGGTATCGGAGACTGAGTAGGGTTGCGTTATCGAGTATGATTATGCTCGATAGAGTCTCTGATAGTTCTATGTTGTATTTCAGAGGCATCATGGTTGGACCACGCCACAGACCGAGTACGAGCAGTGTGAGTGATGAGGAGATTCGTCAGATGATTCATGAGGAGGTGGCTGCAGCGATCCGGGCTGAGATTTCGGAGATGTTTGGGTCTATTAAGACCACTTTGATGGAGACCTTTGCGTTGACTGAGGCTGCAGCCGCTGCAGCTACCGCAGCTGTGGCCGCTGCCAGACCACAGGGAGGTGACTCGTTGGTGTTTCGGGAGTTCAGCAACACGAAGCCACCTGAGTTTGACGGGACGCAGGATCCGATCGTTGTGATGAGGTGGATTGCTGATATCGAGGGATGCTTCTACACTTGTTCATGTCCGGAGCATCTGAGAGTACGGTTCGCCTTGAACCAGCTCCGTCTGGGAGCGAAGGATTGGTGGAAGTTCGTGATGGCGAACTTCACTTTGGCAGAGATTTCAGCTGTGACGTGGGAGAGGTTTACCTCTATGTTCAGAGAAGAGTACGTTCCCACGGTGGAGAGGGAACGGTTGGTTCAGGAGTTCTTGACCCTCAAGCAGGGTACTGATTCGGTTACGGTGATCACGCGGAAGTTTCATGAGAGGGCGATGTTCTGCCCCGAGAAGGTGTCCACAGAGCAGGCTCGGATGAGCCGGTATTTGGGTGAGTTGAGGAGGGATATCCGGGAGTTCGTGTCGAACTCCACATATCATACCTTTGCTGAGCTTCAGGCGAATGCCAGGAAGCGCGAGATCGAGTTGGAGACCCAGGCCAAGGAGGAGGCCGAGTCTCAACGGGTGGATTGGCGGCCGGCTCAGTCTCAGCCGGCAACCAAGCAGACTAAGTCCGCCGATTCGAGGACGGGAGGTACGAAGGGCCGCACTTGCGGAAAGTGTGGCAAGGGTCACGAGGGGACATGTCAATCAGGTGCTTGCTACAAGTGTGGCAAGGAGGGGCCCATCGCTAGGGATTTCCACAAGGGGTTTATGGTTTGCTTTCATTGCAACCAGACCGGCCATCGGAAGGCCGAGTGCCCTCAGCTTCATCAGGGATCTGCACCTGCTACCAGGGCTACTGAGACTCGACCAGTGAAGGCCGAGGCCTCGAGGGCTCGTGGGAGAGCCTTTCAACTGACTGCGGAGGAGGTCCGCACTGCGCCCGATGTTGTGGCAGGTATGCTTTATTTCATGTATTTATTTTGATGTTGAGATATTATGCTTATGTTATGCTATGCGTAGGTACTTTCCTTGTGAACTCTGTACCTGCTTTAGTGTTATTTGACTCGGGTGCGAGTCGGTCTTTTGTATCTTTGGCCTTTAGTCAGCATATCAGTGTTAGTCGTGAGCCGTTGAGTCGGCCTCTGAGAGTTTCTATAGCTGACGAGAGAGTGATTTGTGCCACGGAGTTTCTCCGGGGATGTGTGTTAGAGATTTTCGGGGTTGAGTTTCCGATTGATCTGATCCCTATTGCGATGAGTGATGTTTGTGTCATTATGGGCATGGACTGGTTGAGCCGATTCGGCGCAGTCATCGACTGTGAGCGTCAGCTGGTGACTATACGAGACCCTAGTGGGGGAGTTCTTTTGGTGTACGGCGAGGGTACACGTTCGGGATCAGCTTTTTGTTCGGCCGCTAGGGCGAGGCAGTGTCTACAGCAGGGCTGTAAGGGTTTTGTGGCGTATGTGATGGATACGCGAGCGACTTCCGAGAGACCGAGTTCAGTTGAGGAGGTACCGGTGGTGCGTGAGTTTCCAGATGTCTTTCCCGAGGAATTGTCGGGTGTGCCTCCTGTGAGGCAAGTGGAGTTTGGTATTGATTTGATTCCGGGGGCCGCACCTATCGCTAAGGTGCCTTATCGCCTTGCACCTCCAGAGATGCAAGAGTTGTCCTCGCAGCTCCAGGAGTTGCTGGGGAAGGGATTTATTCGGCCGAGCAGCTCGCCGTGGGGAGCACCTATCTTGTTCGTCAAGAAGAAGGATGGTTCACACCGGATGTGCATTGACTACCGGGAGTTGAACAAGCTGACGGTCAAGAACCGTTACCCATTACCGAGGATTGACGATTTATTCGATCAGTTGCAGGGAGCATCTTGGTTCTCCAAGATCGATTTGAGGTCGAGATATCATCAGGTGAGAGTGCGGGATGAGGACATCCAGAAGACAGCGTTTAGGACGCGATATGGGCATAATGAGTTTGTGGTGATGCCTTTTGGGCTCACCAATGCCCCGGCTGTGTTCATGGATCTCATGAACAGGGTATGCAGGCCGATGTTGGATCGGTCGGTGATTGTATTTATCGATGATATTCTGGTATATTCGAGGTCTAGAGAGCAGCATGAGGAGCATTTGAGGGAGGTCCTTGGGGTATTGAGATCGGAGAAGCTTTATGCAAAGTTCTCCAAGTGTGATTTCTGGTTGCGGGAGGTCCAGTTCCTAGGACATCTTGTTAATCAGGAAGGGATATTGGTCGATCCGGCCAAGGTTGAGCCGGTGATGAGTTGGGAGGTGCCGAATTCACCCTCTGAGATCAGGAGTTTCCTTGGGTTGGCAGGGTACTATCGGAGATTTATCAAGGATTTCTCCAAGATCGCTGTGCCACTCACCAGATTGACCCGGAAGGGTGTTGCTTTCTCATGGGGTCCCGAGCAGCAGACCTCCTTTGAGACACTTCGCCAAAGGTTGTGCGAAGCCCCGGTATTAGCTCTCCCGGAAGGGATGGAGGATTTTGTAGTATATTGTGATGCATCGATTTGGGGGCTGGGTGCGGTGCTGATGCAGAGGGGGCATGTGATAGCATTTGCATCGAGGCAGCTGAAGCCTCATGAGACGAGATATCCCACGCATGATCTAGAGTTAGGGGCAATAGTGTTCGCCCTCAAGATTTGGCGTCACTACTTGTATGGGGTTCGGTGTACGATATACACGGACCATAAGAGTTTGAGGCACTTGATGGATCAACCCAACCTAAATATGCGGCAGAGGAGGTGGCTGGATGTGGTCAAGGATTATGATTGTGAGATCCTGTACCACCCAGGCAAGGCTAATGTGGTAGCCGATGCGTTGAGCCGCAGGGCGGAGAGCACTCCACTGCGGGATGTATGTTTGAGATTGACCGTGACAGCTCCGGTAATGGATGCCATTCGTGGGGCACAGGCCGAGGCTGTGCAACCGGAGATGCAGAAGAAGGAGTGGGTCGTTGGGTTGGTTTCGGAGTTTGTTACGGATGGACGAGGGCTTATGACTTTTCAGGGTCGGATTTGGGTACCGTTTGTGGGCGGTACGCGTATTACTTTGATGGAAGAGGCTCATCGATCGAAATTTTCGATCCATCCGGGGGCTACGAAGATGTATTTGGATTTGAGGAAAGAGTATTGGTGGCCCTGTATGAAGAGGGACGTCACATGGTTTGTTGAGAGGTGCTTGACCTGCCATAGGGTTAAGGCCGAGCACCAGAGACCACATGGCAAGTTGCAGCCATTGGAGGTTCCCGAGTGGAAGTAGGAACAAATCACCATGGATTTCATCACCAAATTGCCGAGGACTGCCAGAGGAGTTGATGCAATTTGGGTGATTGTGGACAGGTTGACGAAGAGCGCTCACTTCCTTGCCATCAGTGAGAGTTCTTCAGCGGAAAAGTTGGCAGATGTGTATGTTAGGGAAGTGGTATCTCGGCATGGGGTGCCGATCTCGATTGTTTCGGACCGTGATGTGCGTTTCACTTCCAGATTCTGGAAGAAATTTCATGAGGAGTTGGGTACTAAACTGCATTTTAGTACCGCATATCATCGCAGACGGACGGTCAGAGTGAGCGCACGATTTAGACGCTTGAGGACATGCTCCGCGCATGTGTGTTGGACTTCGGGGGTAGTTGGGATACGTATTTATCCTTGGCAGAGTTTTCCTACAACAACAGCCATCATTCGAGCATTGGTATGCCACCCTTTGAGCTGTTGTATGGGAGGAGGTGTCGGACCCCCATTTTCTGGGGAGAGGTTGGGCAGAGAGTGATGGGCAGTACAGAGATCGTACTTCAGACGACAGAGCAGATTCAGCAGGTCAGACAGAGGTTATTGACCGCTCAGAGCCGACAGAAGAGTTATGCAGACAGACGTCGGTCCGAGCTTGAGTTTTAGGTCGGCGACTTCATTCTCCTGAAGGTCTCTCCTTGGAAAGGAGTGATTCGATTCAGGAAGAGGGGCAAGTTGGGGCCCCGGTATATTGGACCATTTCGTGTGATTGCGAGGGTAGGCCGGGTAGCCTATCGTTTGGAGTTGCCAGCAGATTTGGGGCAGATCCACAACACTTTTCATGTGTCGCAGTTGAGGAAGTGTATAGCCGATGAGTCGGCAGTGGTTCCATTACAGGATATTCAGGTGGATGCGAGCCTGAATTATGCTGAGTGACCAGTGGCCATCAGAGATCGGAAGATCAAGGTTCTGAGGAACAAGGAGGTACCTCTGGTGTTGGTTCAGTGGCGACACCGGAAGGGATCAGAGATGACCTGGGAGCCGGAGCGTGAGATGCGTGAGCAGCATCCAGAGCTATTTTCAGAGCGAGACTTCGAGGGCGAAGTCTAGTTCTAGTGGGGGAGAGTTGTAACAGCCTGGATTTCCAGGTATCTTTTATGTTTCTAATTTTGATGTTTTGTGAGTGGACTCGGCGAGTTGGAGCTCAGACTCGCCGAGTAGGGTCGCGATTCTGGACGCGGGTTCGCGTCTGGACTCGGCGAGTCCAAGGTGTGGACTCGGCGAGTCCATGCTGTTTAATGAAACTCTAATTGCTCGGGTTTGGGACCTATTTAAAGGGCCTTATGGCCGTCATTTGTGCTTACCAGTCCCTTGAGTGAAACCCTAATCGAGTGTGAGCGTTTGGAGTAAAGAAGGAGGCCATTATTGATCTTGAAAGTGTCATCTTGCAAGGGAAAGGGAGGATCAGCTAAGGGGGAAGCAAGAGGAGCCATTTCTGAGGGTTTGGAGTCCAGAGCATCGTTATTGTGGTAATATCTTCGAGCTATCCTCTTCTATGTTGATGTTTTCATTGATTTAGGGCTTATTGAGGCCTGCTCCCTTGGTCCCTTAAGCGTTTTAGACCATAGATATGGACCCTTGGGGGTCCAGAGTGTCCCTTTGCCCAAGCTTTCTGTGAATCAATGGAGGTTTTGGATTGGAATCCTTATGCCTTGGGCCAAAATGCCATTTATGAGACATGGAGTGTATTGTGAACACCAAGATAAGGGCTTTATGTGATGAATCAATCTAGGAAGGCCAGATCTATGAATTGTTGGAGCAGATCTGACCTTAGAAGCGAGTTTGAGTGATTGCATGGCATGGACTCGCCGAGTCCGATGAGCAGACTCGGCGAGTAGCTTGAAGATTGCCTTAGATCGTCCAGTGAGTGGTCCAGTCGAGTCGTGGGTTGATTCAGTGAGTCAAGGCGAGTTAGAGAGGTTTGTCAGGTGGACTGAGTCGAACTGGGACTCACCGAGTTGTTCTTGAGACTCGGCGAGTTGAGTCGGGGTGGCCCTGCGATTCTTCCAGGCGGAACTCGTCGAGTCAGGGGGAGTACTCGACATGTCAAAAGGGAATCCTAGAGAGTTGGTGAAACCGTCTAGACTCGCCGAGTCACCCTAGTGCACTCGCCGAGTCCGGTCAAAGTTGACCGTTGACCGTTGACCAAGAGTTGACTAGTGTTGACTTAAAAAGGGTAGTCAACCTTAGTGGTAAAAGTGTTAATAAGAGACGTATGATGATATAGGGAGATTGTATCTCGGAGGACCGAGCACGAGTGATTTCGGGATTTGCTAGCTATCGATATTCACAAGGTGAGTCTTCTCACTATACTGTACCCGGAAGGGTTTGACTGTGTGACCGGAAGGTCGGATATGATATGAGACATATGTGCTATACGTGATAAATTAATTGTTATATGAGCTATGTATGATATGCTTAATGTGGGCCAGAAGGCATTATGTTATGGGCCGGAAGGCGAATATGTTATAGGCCGGAAGGCGTTGTAATGTGGACCGAAGGGTTGGCGTGGGTAGGACTGGAAGGTTTACCCAGCAGGGACGGAAGTCCCCTGAGACACATGGACCGGAAGGTCAGGGCCTGGAAAGGCGTATGTGCGTAAGTTGTATTTTGGGGAACTCACTAAGCATTTATGCTTACAGTTGTGCATGTGTTTCAGGTACTAGCGAGGACCGTGGGAAGGCGCCGGCGTGATCTGTATACACTGATAGATGATTTATGATCTTGGGATTCATATGATTTGTATTATGACATGATACGTTGGATATTTATGCCTTGTTTTGGATAAAAATACATTTTTAGAAATGAAAATTTTGTTTAAAAATTTCCGTTGTTACAATTATTGATTACAACATGATATAAAACTAATTATTCAACGCCATAGCGTACCATCCTCAAAAGCTTGTGATTTCCTGATTTCGTTGATTCTCTGAGAATACAAGTAGTTTTGAAAAAGTGTCAACAATTAAATTGGTGAGTTCATAAGCTTTTTAGATGAAGAGTTTGGAAACCGATCTTTATAATGAGTTGTTTGTTACCAAGAAAAAGCCAATATTTTCCTTACAAGAGTGATGTGTAGTCTTAAATATCACGACCGAAATGTACAAGTAATATCCATACTTATTGATATAAAAGGTTATTTTAAATTGACAAAAAAAAACCCTTTTTGATTTGAGAAAATCCCCGTAAACTTTATGTGTTGTTAACTCCCTATGTGAGTCGCTATAACCACACTCTGACTAATGAACCTGCCAAGACGTTTCTCAGGTGTCAAAAAAGATAATGACACTTGTCACCTTAGACCTGCCGATCTAGCTGTTGCACGCAGCTCAGGTGTGGGTTTGTCAGACCCAATATAGATCTATACATAACTATTACGTTCTCCCTACAAGAGACTCTGATTATAACTGTAGGGTTTTGGTATACTACAACATCCTATGGTGCACATACAACCCTAAATACCTTGGATCTATGTTTTCACTAATTATACATGCAAATGGTTTCCAAGGTATTAATCTTACAACTAGCATGCATTTAACATAAAAATATAGTATACTAGTTAGCATGACATACCTTTTGATGGAGCTTGAATTCTTGGTGTATTTGGCCTTAAAGAGCTTAGCCCCAATAGTGTGGAAGCCTTAAATGGAAACACAACACACCATGGACAAAGGATGAACTTGAGAGAGAATTCCATGCACACAAAAGACACCATGAACTCTAAAAGATACAAGTGGTGATTTTGGGCAATGAAGTACCTATTTATATGTGGGATTCTAGGGTCATTGATATAACCCAAATCCATACCCATGGGTTTTATGATCCATGGTTCATGTGGCCCAACTCTTTATGTATCCATACATAAACTTGGTCCAACATGGATCATAAGCCCAACACGTATAAATATAACTAATTATCATAATTAGTCCCCATAGATTTAATTAGTCTCTTTCGACCACTAAATTAATTCCACATTAAATCTTGATCAATACTAATTAAAACATATGATTTCATATTAATATATTATTACTTATAATATATTAATAAACCATAAATAACCTTCTCTCAAAAGTCCATCCTAACAAATTGTCCTGATGATATGCAACCCAAATGGACCATGCTACTCTCGGGTCGAACACATACCAATCATAGTGTGACATCCCCAAAATCTTGGCCAGAAAAGACCGGTTTCATTTATGCTTTTTAAACATTCTCAGAGTAAATCCTTTTGATTTTTTTTAAAGGAGATGCGGAATTTGTTCCCAAAAACAAAACATGATAAAATAGATTTTTATCAAAACATTTCATAAAGAAATATGATTTCATTTCATAATAAAAAATCGGGATGTCATCTTCCGATACAGATCATAAAGCATAAACGATAATATTACAAGTCATTCAACAAATATATACATATACAGACTTGTAAACAAAACAACTTGATGATTCATCCATCTTATGCCCTTGCGCCACTTCCTGTAATACAAATAAACTGAGTGGGTCAGGCTTGGGAGCCTAGTGAGCATATAGGGTTTTCAACCCACAATAAATAATTATATTTAATTTCAACAATCAACAATAACCCGATTACCCATTCCCGTTATCCTCACTTTATGTCCCTGAAACAACATCTATTATAAGGGACCTAATCTAGGATTTTCATTGGGACGGACATTACTGCAAAGGGGCTTCCGTAGCAATAAATATCCTAAAGGCAACCATGAGGGGGATAGAGTACACCGGTGAACACGTCGTTCACAACACCTACAGGTTATGAGCCTACTAGTGTTCCACAGGACTGTCTAGAATAGTTCGTGGTCGTCATCCATACTCTGCTGAATGACTAGAATAATACCAACAACATCGAGGCCTCTCATCTGTTTATTACACACCAATTATCTGTTTATACATTTTTATACAAAGTTTAAATCCTGTATAGCATGCTCGATCAATACATTTTTTCCACATAACAGATGAGGCATACACACATAACACATATTTCATAGAGAATAAATCATATCTATGAGATAGAAGAAAGTGAATATACATTCACACATATAATCAACAAAGTATACACGTAACACGTATTTCGTATAAAATACTTCATAATAATGTGTTAGAAGAAAATGACTACACATTCACTTGATAAGAAGATGATCGGGCAACACTACGACTTGCAGAAGTAGTATTCTTCGGGAGATCTGGAAGATCTTCAAAAAAACCGGGCTCCTCGCGGGCAGGGCTTCGGCTCGGAAATCTCACTTCTCGGGATCCTCGGGGCTTCGGATCTTGCTTCGGGGCTCGGGAATAATACCGGGGCTTCGGGGTATAAATGGCACGCAAATCGAGGCAAAAGTTAGAGAGAAAGCAAGAAGTTTGTAAAAGAAAGAAGCTGCCCTCGCATGCCCCTTTTATAGAGCTGAACCCTCGCATTACGCTGGGGGTACTGCTTCGGTACGCTGGGCGTAATGCCAAAAACGTCACTGCATGCGTCATCGGAGTACTCGAGTACGAGACTTCGTCACGCTTCACTGTACGTTGGGCGTAACCCGGATAAGTCCGGTGACTCCCCTTCGGATAATTCGGATTTATTAATTAAATTTATATTTTAGTTATTTAATAAACCTCAAAAATTCATATCTACTTCATACAAACTCCGTTTTCGGCGTTCTTTATATCCACGCGTAGGTGAGACTACGCTTTACAACTTTCGTTTAGACTTCGTCAGCTAATTTTGACTTTATTTTTTATTATTTATTTTTAGTAGGCCGGGGTAGGAAAACTTCGTTATAAATTCATAACTTCTTCGTCCGACGTCCGTTCTCGCCTAACTTTTCATCGTTTCGCTACTAACAACGAGATCTTCGATTCTAGTTTAGATTGTTTCGGCTAAAAACCGCTCGATCTCAAATCGAGTATTCGGGCTGCATACTGCCAGGTCGAAACTTCAGAAAATCATAACTTCCTCATACGAAGTCAGATTTGGGCGTTCTATATATATATTCGGAAACCTCGTTTCGGCCACTACAACTTTATGCAAAGATATCGAGTTTATTTTACACTTAAATTTTGACGCTCATTTTATTCTTAACTCATTAAATTATAATAATTAAGAAAATACACACATAATTCACAAATAATACATTTTTATTATTTCAAATTGGGTTACAAAGGTTAACCTAGACTATTACATTGCTAAAAATGGCAAGCCCAGAAACACGGGCGTTACAATTCTCCCCACCTTAGGATGATTCCGTCCCCGGAATCACACATCAGCAAACAAATGCGGATAGCGACTCATCATGTCACTCTTCGTCTCCCAGGTGAGATTTGGCCCATTCGTGTGTTTCCATCGGACAAGCACTAACTCAACCATCTTACATCGCAACTTTTTAGTCTTTCGGTCAACGATTGCCTCTGGTTCTTCAATCAACCTTTTGTTCTCATCGATTGTCAACTCCGAAAGTGGAATCATGTCGGCAACTTCTCCCGTGAACTTCCTCAAGTAACACACATGAAAACTGTTATGAATTCCATTCAGTTCTTCGGGTACTTCGAGCTTGTAATCTTGCTTCCCAATTCTCTGAAGAACTTTAAACGGTCCAATAAACCTTGGACTTAATTTTCCCCTTTTACCAAATCTTATAACTCCCTTCCACGGCGAGACTTTCAGAAAACCGAATCTCCAACATCAAAAATCATCGGTCTTTGCTTTTTGTCAGCATAGCTCTTTTGACGATCCTGAGCTGCTAACATTCTCTCCCTAATTATTTTCAACTTTTCAGCAGTTTGATGTACTATCTCTGGTCCCATAAACTGCTTTTCCCCAGACTCAAGCCAACAAGACGGCGTACGACACTTCTGCCCGTACAAAGCTTGATAAGGTGCCATCTTAATGCTCGAGTGGAAACTATTATTGTAGGAAGATTCTACCAAAGGTAAATGTTCATCCCAATTACCTTGGAATTCCAGGGTACATGCTCTCAGCATATCTTCAAGTGTTTGTATCGTCCGTTCGCTCTGACCATCTGTCTGCGGATGGTAAGTTGTACTTAAACACAACTTGGTACCCAATTCCTCTTGTAGACTTTTCCAAAACCTTGAGGTGAAACAGCTATCATGATCCGACACAATCGTTAACGGAACACCGTGAAGCCTCACAATTTCCTTCACATAAGAATTCACAAGCTTTTCCATAGACCGTTTCTCCTTGGCCGCTATGAAATGCGCACTCTTAGTGAATCGATCAACGACCACCCAAATCATGTCATGACCACTTTTTGTTCTGGGCAGTTTAGTGACAAAATCCATAGCAATGCCTTCCCACTTACCCATAGGTACAGGTAAAGGTTCTAAACTCCCGTACGGTTTCTAATGTTGTGTCTTGACTCTCGCACAAGTCACACACTCCGCCACATACTTCGCAATCTCGAGCTTCATCGTCGGCCACCAGTAATAGGGTTTCAGGTCCTTATACATTTTTGTGCTACCGGGATGAATCGAGTACATGGTCTTGTGAGCTTCTTCCATCAGAAGATCTCTGACTCCTCCTGTCTTAGGTATCCAAATCCGATCTTGAAAGACCTTCAGTCCATGACTGTTTATACCGAACGCCAACGTTTTGCCCAAACGTTCCTCCTTTCGGTCATTCTCTTCAGAAGCTTCCTCTTGAGCTTTCTTTATACTTTCCACAATGGTCGAGAAAACTTCAATTCTCAACGCTCTTGGCCTTGTTCTTCCAAGATTGACCTTCCGACTAAGAGCATCAGCAACAACATTTGCTTTACCAGGGTGGTAAAGTATCTCACAGTCGTAGTCTTTAAGTAACTCTAGCCAGCGTCGTTGTCTCATATTCAATTCCTTCTGACTAAAGAGATATTGGAGACTTTGATGATCAGTGAACAATTTGCACTTTGTTCCATAGAGGTAATGCCTCCATATTTTCAAAGCGAAAACTATCGTTGCCAACTCCAAATCATGAGTCGGGTAGTTCTTTTCATGCTCTTTTAGCTGTCGAGATGCATACGCGATCACCTTATCTCTTTGGGTCAAAACGCAACCCAATCCAACACCAGACGCATCGCTATAAACAGCGAAGTCTTCAACTCCATCGGGTAGAGAACGTATCGGTGCCTCACATAGCTTCTCGAATGCTTCTTTATGCTTATCACTCCAAGCATAAGTAGCTCCTTTGTGGGTCAAAGCTGTCAATGGACTAGCGATCGAAGAAAAGCCTTGGATAAACCTTCGGTAATATCCAGCTAATCCTAAAAAGCTTCAGATCTCCGTGGGACTTTTTGGTTGTTCCCACTTCATTACAGCTTCAATCTTTGCTGGATCAACCATTATACCTTCTTGGTTGACCACGTGACCCAAGAATTGGACTTCTCGAATCCAGAAATCACATTTGGAGAACTTAGCATACAGCTTCTCCTTCTTCAAGACTTCTAACACTTCTCACAAGTGTCTGCCATGCTCCTCTTGGCTCTTTGAGTAAATCAGAATGTCATCTACGAACACTATCACAGATTTATCTAGGAACGGATTACAAACCCTGTTCATTAAATCCATGAATGCTGCTGGAGCATTGTTAGTCCAAACGACATAACCAAAAACTCGTAGTGTCCATATCGTGTTCTGAATGCAGTCTTCTCTATATCCTGCTCTCTTACTTTAAGCTGATCATATCCTGACCTCAGGTCGATCTTTGAAAAATAACTTGAACCTTGTAGTTGATCGAATAGGTCATCAATCCTTGGCAACGGATATCTATTCTTTATTGTTGCCTTGTTCAGTTCTCTGTAATCGATGCACATTCTCATACTTCCATCTTTCTTCTTCATGAATAACACCGGAGCTCCCCAGGGCAATGAACTAGATCTAATGAAACCTTTGTCCAATAACTCCTGAAGTTGCATCATCAGCTCCTTCGTCTCCATCGGTGCTAGTCGATAAGGTGCTTTTGCTATAGGCATCATTCCAGGCAACAAGTCGATACGAAATTCTACTTGCTGATCGGGCGGTAATCCAGGAAGATCTTCGGGAAATACTTCCGGATAATCACATACGACAGGAATATTCTGCATCACCTTCTTTTCCTTCTTAGCATCGATCACGAATGATAAATATGATGTACACCCTTGTTCAAACACTTTCTGGCTTTCATTAGGGAAATGATCCCAGAAGTTACTCTGCGTTTGTCCCCATACACCATAAATGTCTCTTTCCCTGGTGGGTTTACCTTGACTATCTTCTTTCTGCACAATATCTCAGCGTCATTGGCGTTAAGCCAATCCATTCCCAACACGATGTCGAAACCCTTAAGTTCTATAGGCAATAATTCCTCATGGAACTTATTCCCATTTAAGTCAATTAAGATGTTTTTCATACGATGGCTAACAAGTACAAACTTGCCACTAGCAACTTCGACTAATAAAGCATTATCTAGTCTATCGACAAGCAAAGCTAGTTTTCTACCAAATTCATGCGAAATAAAGGAGTAGTTGGCTCCATAATCAAATAAAATTTGGGCAGGCAATTTGTTTACAAGAAAGGTACCTGAAGCGACATCAGCTTCATCTTTGGCAGCTTCCAGTGTCATCTGGAATGCTCTCGCCTTCGGCTTTGGCAGAATGTTGGGTTTTGCTGCCTCCTTCTTCTTCGCACAATCTCTTGAGATGTGCCCTTCCTCACCACAACTATAAAAAACATTCTTGGTGAGGGTGCAGTCGTTGGCATAATGCCCTGGCTTTCCACATTTGAAGCATGTGGCTTCCCCACCACACTTCCCATGATGCTTCTTTTTGCATTTGTCGCACCATTTCGCTTAGCCTCCTCCACCTCCTCTCGAACTAGACTTCAAGAATTTACCCTTTTTGCTGGACCCTGAAGATCCCTCGAACTTCCTCTTTTCACCAACCTCTGACCTTTCCAGACCTTTTTCCCTGATTTGGGTCTCAACATTTCTAGCAGCCCAGACGGCGGCTTTCAATGTGGTTGCTTGCTTAACCATTGGACCATAGTCCGTTGGTAGTCCGTGGGCAAACTTGTTGACCTTAGAGAGTTCTGTTGGTACCAAATATGGGATAAACTTCATCTTTTCTGTGAAACTAGCAGCGTATTCAGTAACGCTCAATTTCCCCTTCTTCAAATTCTGAAACTCATTACTGATTTACAGAAGGTCTTGCTCGGAGCAGTATTGTAGTTTTAGTTGTTCCACAAAGTCTTCCCAAGACATTTTGCTTGCTTCTCCCTTGGGCATAGAGTCAGCTAACAGCTTCCACCAACTCAACACGCCAGATTTTAACAGAGGGATCGCAAGAGCGGTCTTCTGCCTGTTGCTGCATTCACAACTTTCAAACATTGTCTCCATTTCGGAGATCCAGCCCATAACTTGTACCGGCGTCGGGCTTCCGAATAGACATGGTGGTTTGGATGCCATGAAATCCTTATACTTGCACCCACCCCCATCAGTTCCTCTATCCTGGTTATTGTGTCTAACCACCGGTTGGTCGTTTTGACCAACAATCCCACTAAAGTTTCCTCCTTCAGACTGCCATCCATTCTCCTCGGGCTCTTCCACTTGAATTGACGATTCTTCACGATTCTTCCTAAGCAAACGTCTTGTTTCTTCCATCTGACGATCCAACATCGTTTGAATCATCATTTGTACGCCATCCATAGTTATCGGCTCAGGTGCTACTGCTACGACAGGTATTTGCTCAATCACAGGTGGTTGATTCCTGTTTTCATCCGCGTTTCCAACTCCACTTCTTGTTCTCACCATTTTTATCTATACACCGAATAAGGCGAAATTTGATCCTCATTCACGATAGATATTCAAATCATCCTTATCACTCCGAAACGTTGCATGTTAGTTCTAATATCATAACCATACGCTTAGAATCCTACACACATAAGGTTTCCAGATCCGGTCGGCAGCAGACCATAGATCCGAAAAAATAATATCATATATGGCAACATATAACATTTAGCACATAAAAGAATTTTAGGCAACTTTCCTAAAATAAACTAGTGCTCATGTCTGAAATATAATAGACACACATCTAACAACCTTCACTTAGCATTCTAAGTTTAAGTCTAGAAATCCTACAAATTCCTAGTTCGCTTAAACTAATGCTCTGATACCAACTGTGACATCCCCAAAATCTCGGCCAGAAAAGACCGGTTTCATTTATGCTTTTTAAACATTTTCAGAGTAAATCCTTTTGATTTTTTTTAAAAGAGATGCGGAATTTGTTCCCAAAAACAAAACATGATAAAATAGATTTTTATCAAAATATTTCATAAAGAAATATGATTTCATTTCATAATAAAAAATCGGGATGTCATCTTCCGATACAGATCATAAAGCATAAACGATAACATTACAAGTCATTCAACAAATATATACATATACAGACTTGTAAACAAAACAACTTGATGATTCATCCATCTTATGCCCTTGCACCACTTCCTGTAATACAAATAAACTGAGTGGGTCAGGATTGGGAGCCTAGTGAGCATATAGGGTTTTCAACCCACAATAAATAATTATATTTAATTTCAACAATCAACAATAACCCGATTACTCATTCTCGTTATCCTCACTTTACGTCCCTAAAACAACATCTATTATAAGGGACCTAATCTAGGATTTTCATTGGGACGGACATTACTGCAAAGGGGCTTCCTTAGCAATAAATATCCTAAAGGCAACCATGAGGGGGATAGAGTACACTGGTGAACACGTCGTTCACAACACCTACAGGTTATGAGCCTGCTAGTGTTCCACAGGACTGTCTAGAATAGTCTGTGGTCGTCATCCATACTCTGCTGAATGACTAGAATAACACCAACAACATCGAGGCCTCTCATCTGTTTATTACACACCAATTATCTATCCATGTTCTACCCAACATATTAGTAGATAAAAATATACATTTTTATACAAAGTTTAAATCCTGTATAGCATGCTCGATCAATACATTTTTTCCACATAACAGATGAGGCATACACACATAACACGTATTTCATAGAGAATAAATCATATCTATGAGATAGAAGAAAGTGAATATACATTCACACATATAATCAACAAAGTATACACGTAACACGTATTTCATATAAAATACTTCATAATAATGTGTTACAAGAAAATGACTACACACTCACTTGATCAGAAGATGATCGGGCAACACTACGACTTTCAAAAGTCGTATTCTTCGGTAGATCTGGAAGATCTTCACAAAAACCTGGCTCCTCGCGGGCAGGGCTTCGGCTCGGAAATCTCACTTCTCGGGATCCTCGGGGCTTCGGATCTTGCTTCGGGGTTCGGGAATAATACCGGGGCTTCGGGGTATAAATGGCACGCAAATCGAGGCAAAACTTAGAGAGAAAGGAAGAAGTTTGTAAAAGAAAGAAGTTGCCCTCTCATGCCCCTTTTATAGGGATGAACCCTCGCATTACGCTGGGTGTACTGCTTGGGTACGTTGGGCGTAATGCCAAAAACGTCACTGCATGCATCATCGGAGTACTCGAGTGCGAAGCTTCGTCACGCTTCGTTGTACGCTGGGCGTACAGCATTACGCTGGGCGTAACCTGGATAAGTCCGGTGACTCCCCTTCCGATAATATCAGATTTATTAATTAAATTTATATTTTAGTTATTTAATAAACTTCAAAAATCATATCTACTTCATACAAACCCCGTTTTTGACGTTCTTTATATCCACGCGTAGGTGAACTACGCTCTAAAACTTTCGTTTAGACTCCGTCGGCTAATTTTGACTTTATTTTTTATTATTTATTTTTAGTAGGCCGGGACAGGAAAACTTCGTTATAAAGTCATAACTTCTTCGTCTGACGTCCGTTCTCGCCTAACTTTTCATCGTTTCGCTACTAACAACGAGATATTCGATTCTCGTTTAGATTGTTTCGGCTAAAAACCGCTCGATCTCAAATCGAGTATTCGGGCTGCATACTGCCAGGTCGAAACTTCAGAAAATCATAACTTCCTCATACAAAGTCAGATTTGGGCGTTCTATATATATATATATATATATATATATATATATATATATATATATATATATATATATATATATATATATATATATATATATATATATTCGGAAACCTCGTTTCGGCCACTACAACTTTATGCAAAGATATCGAGTTTATTTTACACTTAAATTTTGACGCTCATTTTATTCTTAACTCATTAAATTATAATAATTAAGAAAATACACACATAATTCACATAATTCACATAATTCAGAAATAATATATTTTTATTATTTCAAATTGGGTTACAAAGGTTAACGTAGACTATTACATTGCTAAAAAGGGAAAGCCCAGAAACACGGGTGTTACACATAGTTATGGGCTTAGACACCTAATCCAACCAGTCTCCCACTTGGATAAGTCTAAAACTATGATTCAAGTATGACTCCAAGATCCCGACTAGCAATCGTAGCTCTTAAAACCGTTGTCAAACTCTAAACAAATCAAATGACATGTCCATGAGATAAGGGATCATATATTCCTCCATTCTGGATATTATGTGCACTGAGACATGGATTATAATCATTCTCTCTATCCATTTGTTGTTTCCCGATTTCCGATTTATGACGATTGACTAATTGAACAAATCAAATCAGTTCAGGCCCGACCGAGCACTTACGTTTGTCATCACCAAATCATCGAGAGGCCCACAGATATCGCTTTTATCCCAAAGGTAAAAGGAATGGCTAAACGTCGACTCATATGGCTTCTTCTACTACTTGTTGAATCATACACAAAGGCACGTTTTATAACATCGAGTTACCAATTCATTTTCGTGCAATCAATGTATAACCAACTCATAGTAACAACTCATATCTCTAGGTTTGAAGAATATAAGATATTATCGTCTCATGATCACTCGTGATAAAATCCATGAAGTGATTCCAATGAGCGCGGGTTGAATCCAATACTCAGAACTTATGAGCACTCATGAGTGTTGTAGCCCTTGGTCCAACATCTTAGACCTCTACAAGCCAACCCATGACAGTCTTAATTCATATCTACATCCAACATATGACCGAATGTGGATGGTTTGAATAACTTAGTCATCTAGAACAATGACCTAGTTTATTCTGAAGGGCAAAACATGCAAAATGAAACACAAGAATAATTGAATCGAATATGGTATCAAAACCTACGAATATAAATAAAACACCTTTTATTTATCACCATATGATTACACATTATTCATTGTATACTGTTTCAGCTATCAACTTTATTCTTGAATTTAAAACAATAGTTGTCCCATGCTCCAAGCATGTACACTATGTTTTCTAAACACTAGTCATGCCATACACCAAGTATGCATACTATGTTTGTGTATGATCTTTACTTTGTGAAATAGATCAATTGAACATAACTCCAATGATCCTTTATTCATAGTCCCAAATCCTTACTGCAAATGCACGAATTCCAAATTCATGCCATTTACTGAAATCTGTTAGATTCTAAACTTATATGCATTGATCATCTTGTAATAATTATGCACACAGTCAGAAAGACTTGACAACAAACATTACAGATCATTCCAAAGGAGATCAACTCCGTGGAAACATCCTTCTTGCATTAAGTTTCCTAATCTTACATAGATTGAATAATTTCTAACTTTGAAACATTTCCATATTCCATTTTGACTATCACTTCTGAACAAGAGTTGCCTCCTTACAGATTATGTCATTATGGTCCTTCCAGAATTATCACTATACTTCCAACTGTCCTTGAGCAACCAATCTTTGGTAAACCTTAGATTGTCCTCGACAATTGTTTAATCCTTTTAGTCATATCCAATTCTAGACCTTTTCCCTTCTTAATGCCCCAGGCATTTGGAAAATTTTAGAAAGGATGAATATAGCACATGCAATCGATCCTATATCTGACGCATATGGGACACGATGCATGATGTATCACATAAAGACTAAACCAGTCTTTTGCTATAATATTACCATTTCAATTTGCCAAGTTCTCATAATTCAGATTATGAAAAGGGATGCCGTAATCAAAATCAAATTTTAGAACGCAAATAATGGACCCATATATTAGAATTTTCTTATGTTGAGCCATTCCAACATAACATTCATATATATACTTGACTAAATACGATTAAAACCTCAATCTAAGCTTTTAGATTTGAGATGAAGTATAATTTCCTCTCCCTTAATTATAGCAAAACAACTTTTTCCCAATTGAAACCTTTTGTTTTCTATAATTAACATTGCTAACTTGCAACCTTTATCATAATTATCATGCTCTAACTAACATGATGATTATTAGCATAACACTTATGCTCCCACTAGCTTTGACATGTACTCAGAAATCAGCTGAACTTCTAGAAAAAACAATACTTTATTGAATTTCTTACCAAAGTTCAGATTTCTGATACTAGATTGTTTTGATAAAACTTTATCAATATCATACACCTTATCTTAGATAGCTCACAGGTGTGTCTAAACTATTTTAGAACTATGAAAAGGGATGCCATAATCATAGTCTCAATTGTTTAGACCTTTTCCACTTCTCACAAGTCCATGTTAGTGTGCCGGTTAACCACACAACTCCACTAACGACTTTGAGAATGCGAATATCACAATTTCTATCTAGTTCAAATCTACTTGGTGGAAGTGTTTCCTCACCATCATTTTCATGAATCTGAGAGAAACCTTATGACCCTTAGATTTAATGGTGTATGTGTTCTTATCCATGTGAATTGTCAAAACCATAGTCACAAGACAAGGATAATGACAAATCCAAACTCATATGGACTGAACTCAATCTTAATTTCTTGCCACCTGGCAGCTCAAGGGCCTGCCATTGCTTCCAAGTTGTTGTGCAACCAATTGAGAACTCTAAGAACTCATATGCAAAGCCAACTTTAACTGGAATGGGCACAAAATATATCAACACAATAGGTTATAAACCTCAAGTCGTGTGCTAGTGAAGAACTTCAGGTTTTATTCTTGATTAGTTCTTGAGACTTTCAAGACCTTTAAGACTCCCACTGTCCTCTTGACATATAAGACTTTCTTGTCAGATATTCAAGAGTTAGTGTGGATTCTAATCAAGACAAACACTTCACACAATTGGTCTTAGTTGGTCTTTTTCTTATCCAAAACATCACAACTTACCAATTTCAAATGTACAAGAATAGAACACTTTTACTCTTACATTTGATAAGTGTTTTAATACTACTTTAAGACATGTCACTCAAGTTACAATCTTAGAGTATAACTCTAAGAATTGTTTTTGGAACAAAGTATGAATCATCTTCTTGATTTAACCACTTCAAAAATTCATAACTCCTCTTCTTAACTATCAGAATGCACTTAGAGGATGAATTGTGATAAGGTCTCAAAATCATTAAGATGGTCTAAAAACATGATACTAAAGTACTCTCCCATCTTTTCAGATTTGAGAAACTTTTATCTTTCTGCCTAAATTTATTCTTCTTATTTGCTCTGCCATACATTGGAACCTTTTCCAATGTCTCAGAATTACACTTAAGCTTGTAAGTATAATCATATTTACTGAGCTATAGTAAATTATGACGAATAGTCTTATCGATCTTTTTTGGTGGACTCTGACCAGTGCACAAGAATGTGTACCCGATCCCTTAGTCCTTCACTTGACTCACACATCCATGTGAGCAAGTAGTTAGTCTTAATTTTTCCAATGCTCGAAAGTTCTCATTCATCACGCTATACAACTTGCATGATTCCAAGTTTCTATCCAACTGAAACTTAGGTGATGAGAATCTTTCCTTATTTGGTAAATTTAGACACTACCACAAATGAAAGAATCAAATTCATATTTCCACTCTTGCTCTTAATGGAATCTTATAAGCAACACAAATTTTCACAAATGCCATTGTAAGGATATTTTAAAATAAATAAAATCAGAAGATTTACCTTTTCTTTTAAAACTTTGCGGAAAAACTTATCCTTACAATCCATATGAAAACTTGTTGTTATCTATTCCTAAGCAAAATATCATAACTCCTAAGAAGTAGCTCAAGAATCTGATCTTCAAACTATGCGATAGAAATCCATCTACGCGATTAGATTCAACATATTCTTTCTTTAAGTTTCTTCACTTTTCTTTGATTCTTAAAACATCAACATGTGACCCAGTCACATCATGTATCAAGAATCTCAGAATTGAAACTTAGCAAAGTTAGATAGTGGACTTTACCTAAAGTAGAGTCAAACTTATTAACTTTAACATCCTTAGGTAAATTTGGCAGCTTCGCAACCAATGCCCCTTTCTTTGGCAATATAAACGTATGGACCCTTTGGTAATGGGACTATCTTAGACTTAGCTTTTCTCTTTACCATTTGGTCAACCGAGTTGACTATGGCCGATCCCTTTCCATTGGGAAGAGAATGCTTTTTCTGGATTTCCAGTGTCATCATTGTCAATGTCCATAAAGTTTTTAGGAAGTTGATCTTAGCAAATAGATAAGATCATTAAGGGTCTTGTCATAGTCTGTTTCATAGGTGTTCCAAAAGAACTCACTATGTGACTTAGAAAGTAGTCGAGCCACCAACTTTCGCAAGACTTTGACACCCAACTCTCCCGGCTTTTCAATATGTGACTACATCTCGAAGATGATCACACATAGACCTTTGCTTGCCAATAGGGCTTGAGTGACCATAAACTTTTCAAGAACTTGTGGGTTAGGGAGAATAACTGGAGGAGGTGAAAGAAGTATGATTTTAATGGGACATCATCTTCATTTAGGAAAGCTTGTTTCTAGAGATTTGGGAAGATCATAAATGTCTAAACCAGACATCTTTTGGGAGATATTCAAGATAGTTGATTTAAAGTCCTTAATATAACACCCAATATGAAATATTAAGGCTAGGACCCAACACAATACTTTGATAACTTGGAAGAGGGATGTCGTAATCCAAGCTATAAAATATTTGAAGGTAGGCAAATGACGATTCACCAATTTCCACCATGAAAACGAAATATATATTATTAGGTTTTAATTGGTTTTTGAAACTCCTAGATCTTTGAGATTCATTGAACTGTTCAATGGCATGTTTCAATCTCGAGTGTGTCCTTCAGGTTTTGTGACTGGGATGCCGAGGATCACAAAACAAGATGTGAAGTAACCATGCAAATTAATTTGTACCCTTAAGTGTTTACCCCTCAATCGATGTGCCGGTTAACCACACACGCTCCATCGATACTATGATAAACATTAAGTTACCCTTTTCCTACCTTGTTAAATACGAGTTAGTGTGCCGGTTAACCACACATGCTCCACTAACCGACTTAAACAAGGTACAAAGTGTAATTTCATGGATTAGCACCTTATTCACTTTTTCCTAAGTAACTAAGATTGGGTATTTATAAAAGGTTTAGTTACTTAGTATTTATCATTAATACTTTTAATGAAGGGAGAATTATAGTCTTTGTCCTACCCATTCGGCTATCGACCCTCCACCGGTCAAGGAAGCGGTGGGTGAGAGTGGACACCTATTAAACTGCCATTTTATAGGCAGTAACCTTATACCGCCCTTATAAACCCGCTTCGTGAATGAGACCTACTAACGGTAAGACTGACTTTGTTCTTATACATACATATATATATATATATATATATATATATATATATATATATATATATATATATATAAGTATTAACTATTAATAATATAATAGTATATGGGTTTATTTTTAAACATTTAAAATACTTGGTGGTTTAATATATTAATTAAACTATACTCTTAATTTAATTAAACTTAAACCATGTCTATATGGAATTATTAACTCTTTTAATTAGACACTTTAATTAATTTAATGAAGTCCATAAAGTTTGAACTTTAACTTTTAAAATTCTTGGGTTCGGAATTAAAGTGTATATGGGGTTTGACTTTACAAATTCCAAAACTTGAGGACAAGTTTTGAACAATTCAAAAAACTTATGGTTTCCATAACTTATGAATTTTAAAGTGGTTTAATGGAAAAAAACCCTTCAAGTTCCATAACTTGTAGACAGGTTATGGAAGACTTTAAAAGCATTAAAAAATATGACTCTTCATTTTTTCATAACTTATGGAAATTTTATGAGTTTTAAAATTCATAAATGTGACTTTTCATGTAACTTGAGGACAAGTTACAAAAACACATATTATAAACAACTTCAAGATTAATTTGGATTGAAAACAACTATCTCATAATTTTTCCTATTAATCTAAACAAACTCATAAACATGAACATTCATAATCAACATTTTTCAAGCATCATATAAACATGTATAAAACTTGAAACTTTGATTATTATCCTTTATTTGGATGAGAATAAACCTTACCATAGTATCAAAAAACAAATTTTATGAACAAAAACACTTTGCGGTAATGATTCTAATCCAAAACAGGCCAAAAAAACTCAAAGATAAGCTGTCAGGGGGTCCAACTCGTCGGGTGCATGAACCAACTCGACGAGTTGGATGAATTTGTTCATGGACTCGTCAAGTCCATCAGTGTACTCGTCGAGTCTGCTGTCCCGACAGCAAAAAATTCGAATTTTTTTCAGTTTTTTCCAGCAACTTGCATCAAGTATAATTGAAAACAACCCATGACTTTGATACCACTGTTGGGTTTTGGTATACTACAACATACAACCCTAAATACCTTGGATCTATGTTTTCACTAATTATACATGCAAATGGTTTCCAAGGTATTAATCTTACAACTAGCATGCATTTAACATAAAAATATAATATACTACTTAGCATGACATACCTTTTGATGGAGCTTGAATTCTTGGTGTATTTGGCCTTAAAGAGCTTAGCCCCAATAGTGTGGAAGCCTCAAATGGAATCACAACACACCATGGACAAAGGATGAACTTGAGAGAGAATTCCATGCACACAAAAGACACCATGAACTCTAAAAGATACAAGTGGCGATTTTGGGCAATGAAGTATCTATTTATATGTGGGATTTCTAGGGTCATCGATATAACCCAAATCCATACCCATGGGTTTTATGATCCTTGGTTCATGTGGCCCAACTCTTTATGTATCCATACATAAACTTGGTCCAACATGGATCATAAGCCCAACACATATAAATATAACTAATTATCATAATTAGTCCCCATAGATTTAATTAGTCTCTTTCGACCACTAAATTAATTCCAAATTAATTCTTGATCAATACTAATTAAAACATATGATTTCATATTAATATATTATTACTTATAATATATTAATAAACCATAAATAACCTTCTCTCAAACGTCCATCTTAACAAATTGTCCTGATGATATGCAACCTAAATGAACCATGCTACTCTCGGGTCGAATACATATCAATCATAGTTATGGGCTTAGACACCTAATCCAACAATAACTATCAGGAATTTTAACATGTACTCTAGGAGTACTGAGAAGAATGTCTCACAATTTACGTTAACAAGTTTACGTGTAGTGTGCGTGAGTGTAAAACCTTTTTCCATGGGAATAGAACCTCCCGAAATGTGTTTGTTGTGTTAATGGAAACATGTTTATAATGTATATGAAACATAAACTATACTTACCATAGTTTGTCATAAATATTGGTAATGTATACGAAACATAAACTATACCTATTATAGCTTATCAAAAACGTTTTGTAATGGTAGAAATCCTTTTTACACATGATGTAAACCTTTGTAATGAGGTAAAAGACATGCAATATAACCAACATGTATTTATATATGATAATACACACCTTGCTCAGCAAGTTACAAGGTGTAAATGAGTTATCATTAATTTATTAGTGTTATCTTTCTTGTTCCTGTTCTTGGAAAAATTATAGAAAAATCATACGGAATCGAAAACTAAATCCGTAAGCTCTAAGAGTTTAAAAAATGTGTCTAGTTTATTCATAAATTTTATTATGATTCTTAGTGACCACCAACTTGTGTCAAAAAGTCCATAATCACAGACTGGTCCGGATTTGTTCTTGAAATGATAGGCAGTTTTGTAGAAATCACCATAAATTGTAGAAAAATCGTATGGAGATGTGCAAGTAGTGATTTTAAAGGTATAAGCTTGAATAATTTGCACCTAATACAGTTTTGAAAACTAAAATGTTTATGTTGACCAAAACAGTGCGTGAATGGAGTTTAACTTTTCTGATGAAAGTTGTTGGATGAGTTTAGTTGTGTTCTTGGTGTTTTAACTTGTATTCCCCCCCCCCCCCCCCTTAATACTTAAGAAAATCATGAAAAGATAGGGGTATGAACTCACCTTGTGTGATTTCAGTGGGTGGATGTTGAAGAAAGTTAGTGTTCAACTCAAGAACACTTAGAAGATTCCTTGAAGATTCGAAGAACTAACACAAATATGATGAAGTTTGTGTAAGCAACCTATGATTTGAGTAGAAAGAGGTGGAATAATCATATGAAGGATAAAATTACTTACCAAAAGTGGATGAAGAACTTGAAAATCATCCTTGAAATATCGAAATTTAGAGAGAGGAGCGAGAGAGAAGAATGTTTGCTCTTTGATGAAAAGTCAGTGAAATGGGAGGAGAGAGGATATCTTTAGCCTTTGATCAAGAGTATGGTTGAAAAAATGAGTGTAAAAAGGACAATGATTGACTAAATAGTGATGAATAGTGGTTGGGTATGGCCATGGATTGGGTGTGGGAGGTTGCTTGTGTCTTACACTAAGGCAAAGTCAACACTCCACCCATAAATCTTACCTACTACATTTTATTCATAGGCAAAGATTTTCCCTAAAATATAATTAAAATATGAATATTTAGGGTTTATTATGTTAAGATAAGAGTTTGGGTGAAAATCCTGCATTAAAATCACGAAAAAACGGGCTCAAAACGCTAAAAATATTGAAAATCGGGTAGAAATTGCTAAAATCTAAAATTCAGGACCGGAGGTGTGAAGGTTCGGCTCCTTAGGGGTATAGAACCGATGGTAGGGTTCGCCTGTATATGGGAACCAAGAGGTCTCGCAGGTGAGAAGGGAGGCGAAGGCAAAGCTCGACTCTGACAGGCTCGGTCCTGACAAGTTCGGTTCTGAAGGTTTCGGTTCCAAGGGAGGTTCGGTCCTCAAGCTTCTTTCGGTTCTTCCTACTTCAGCTTCGGTTCCTTGGGGTCTCGCCTCTTAGGGTTTCGACCTTAAGAAGGTTTCAGCTCTAGGAGGCTGTCTTTCGTGATTTCTTCCCGTTTTGAGTGATTTTTTTACCAAGGGTCGGGATGACCCGGATGACTATAAAAAGTTGAGAGAGATTTTTGAGAGAGATTTGGGAGAGATTTCACACACTTGGAGAGATTTCTCATACAAAGAGAGATTTGGGAGAGATTTCACATTCTTGGAGAGATTTCTCATACAGAGAGAGATTTAGGAGAGATTTCACATACTTGGAGAGATTTCTCATTCAGAGAGATATTTGGGAGAGATTTCACACACTTGGAGAGATTTCTCATTTAGAGAGAGATTTGGGAGAGATTTTACATAGAGAGAAATAGAGCAAGAGGGATTTAGAGAGGCTTTATTTGCGACTTTTGTGAGTGTTTTAACTTCACAATGCAAGGTTTCTAAACCCCGTTATGACTTGTTATGAGTGTTATACACCCCCGAAGAGTATATATCAGTGTCTTATCGAGTAGCTCCATTACTTAACCTAATTTGGGTTTAGATTTCCTGAACATGTGAAACTTCTAACCGATGCTTTGTATTAAGATGGTACGTTGTACAATAGTAAACATAAGGTAAACCCTAATATACAAGGGTTAATTGAGTTGACCGGTTTGACTTGTTGACTTTATTTGACTTTGAATTGACCAGAAATTAACGACTGTCACATGTACTAAGTTACATATTATTAAGACTGTATAATTTTAGAGGGTTGGGTTTTAACACTATTGTGCAACTCTTGTCTGAGTCCAACCGTTGTAGTGTGATACCTTTCATTCGAAGAATTATTTGGTGTCGATGATATGTAATTGTATTCGTAAGCTAGTTAGATGGTGTTAAGGGTTCCTCCTACAGCTGATAGTAGGGAATATTATGGTGGTCGCCCTAGAAGAATCTAGGAAGAATGTTAATGTAGCAAAGATGCTGGTAGCCGGTAAACTTGAGAAGCCTTCTTGATCAGTCTATGGATTGGAGTGTTACGAAACGAATGTTGCTTGATTTTTGCTTTGTGGAACTCTTAAGTGATGTGAGTTAACTATTAAGTAAATATGTTAAGTCACAGGTGGCGAAGGTTGAATAATCTTAAAGTGATGAGTCTGGCCCTATTGCGCAACTCTTTTCTGAGTCCAACCATTGTAAGGATGAGCCTTTTACTCAAAGGATTATCTTAGATTTGTTGCATGTGATTGTATTCATGAGGTGGTTAAATTTTATTATGGGGAGTCACTCAACAATTGATGGCAGGGTGAAGTCAGAAACCTAGAAGAGCCTAAGAAGTGCTTCAGTGGGTTTAGTTAAGCCGTTTAGCGAGTACTTAGAGTACCGGTTTGAGCAGGTGACCTAAAGGATTCGGGAGGATCCTTGAGGAAAGTATGGATAGGTGTGGAAGGTAGTATTAGGCCAGTACTACTGAAAGCACAGGATCCATACTCGAATCGAGGAGAGTCACAGATAGTCTAGGAAGCCTGTTGGATAAGGGTTCATGGTTATGATCTGATCATTTGCATGGTTGTATTTAGAATGGTGATAAGCACTCAGGAAGGAGGTTCAGGTTCAGGTTCGGGCTCAGGTGCACGTATTAAGCCGACCGATGAGCAGGTCTGGGATTTCATCTCGTCGGATATTACCCACGATATTTTGGAGAAGACTCATGTATTCTTTGGTACGACCAAGGAAGGCATTTTGGAGATTCTGGATGAGCGTCTGGGCATAACCCGTAATGAGGTATGGCTATCATTGGAGCTCACACTCTTTCTTTCTGTGAGTTCTGTGGTTGTGAATCTCCCGAGTTCTTTGGGGAGAAGGACCCCATTTCCAGTAGGAGATAGTTAGTAGATATGGATAACGCTTTCTGGAAAAGCTTCTACCCCGAGGGGTCGCAGGTCAAATTTTCCTCCTGTCTCCTGAAAGACAGAGCCTGATATTGGTGGGAGGAGGTAGACTTCACTTTGGGAGGCAAAGCCTTAGAAACGATGACTTAGGATGTGTAACACCCCAAATTCCAGAGGTACTGTTGAAGGACTTAAAGTGTAAATTAAGGAAAGGGACTCAGCGAGTAGGCATGCTTACTTGCCGATTTGGAGCGGGATTTGTCGCGGGTTTAAGTGGCCAACTCGCCAAGTCGGCGGCTTGGACTCGATGAGTTGGTGCTGAAGGGAGAAAACCCTAATCCCAGGGGTTGGGCCCTATATAAATCACATTATAACCCACCTGAGCCTCTTTGCTACCCTTTTGAGATCCAGAAGCCCTAATTTCGTTGTGAAAAGACTTGGAAGCAAATTGGTGTGATTTGTGAAGGGATCTTGAAGATCAAGAAGCTTGGATCAAGGAGACTTGAAGAGATCTGGATTATACTTCAGTGGGAGGTCATTTTGGAGGTAAGGAATCGTTATCCTTGGCCTTCTCCTTTCTAGTTCCATTTTCATGGAGTTTTAGGGTTTGGTTGGAGAAATATGGATGAGATCTTGAAGCATGAGGTAGATTTGGAGTTGAAACTCCAGATCTGAGTTCTATATGGATCATTGATGCAAAAAGCCTTTCTAGTTGTTATGAAAAAACCCTTCTCCAAGATTTAAGTCCATTTCTAGCTTGTTTTTGGTATTATGGGGCAAGAAGCACGTAAAGGTAGCAACTTTATATTGCTAATGGACTCTAGAGACCCAGATCTATGGTTTGGAGCCCCTGCATGGCTCGAAAATCCTCTGAATGGATTGAGAACTGGAGACACTCGAAGAGTCATATGGGTGTACTCAACGAGTTGTAAGAGCATGTGCATGGACTCGACGAGTTGGAAGAACAACTCGGCGAGTCTGTTGAAGATTGCCTTGGACTCGGCGAGTCTGGTCGTAGAACACAATCCCTTTGGGTTAAAGCTCTGGATTAGTGAGTCGGTTGGCGACTCGGTGAGTTGGACATGATAGGACTCAGAGATCGCTGGACTCGGAGAGTCTTGGGGCGACTCGGCGAGTTAAGTTGTGATGTGAGAGTTTTCTGGGTGTGGGAACTCGGCGAGTCGACGGGTTGACTCGGTGAGTAGAAGTCAACCAGGAAGGTTGAATTTGTCTGAGGACTTTGACTTTGACCAAGAGTTGACCAGTTTGACTTCCAATGGTATTTTGGTAATTTTGGGTATTTATGGATTTGGTTCTTTGGTAGTGTTCTGTGGTGAAGATTGTGTCGGTAGTCGGAGCAGCTTGGTCTTATCTTTCCAGTCGACAATTGCAGGTGAGTTAGCCTCACTATATCGACAGGGTCTACGGCACCAAGGTCGGCCCTTTATTGGATGGAAATTCGGGTATTGTTTGTTATGTTATTGCTTTGCTAGATCTGTATCCTGGTATTTAGGATGGTATTATGTTAGTGACTTGGTTAAGGTCAGTACCCGGTATATAGGGTAATGTTATGCTAGTGACTGGTTAGGTCGAAATCCTGGTTAGGATGTTGATATGCTATGTGATCTGTTAGATTGTTTGTCTGGTTAAGGATTTGTTATGTGGTTAATTGTTGTATGTGCACATGGTTGTTTGACGGGGGTTGGGTTGAGGCGGGTCCTGCTTTGTGATGTAGGCCAACATACCCAGGGCGGACCGGATATTCCGAAAGCCCAATGAGCGGTCCGGATAGGCTGAAGGACCCAAGAGGGAGGACCAGACGTGCCGAGGCTCGGAGAGTGGACCAGGCCGATTGAAGGCCCGGTGTGGGCGGACCAGTCATACTGAAGACTCAGAGAGTGGACCAGGTGGATTGAAGGCCCAGTGCGGGAAGACCAATCACACTGTAGACTCGATGTACATGGCTAGAATCAGAGGGTCGACCATGTGGACTGAAGCCCCGGTGCGGGCGAACCAGTCACACAGTAGACCCGATGTGCATGGTTGTTATGTATCGTGATATGATATGAGTATGGTTATACGTGGTTGGTATTTTGGGGGTAACTCACTAAGCTTTCGGGCTTACAGTTCAGTGTTTTATTTCAGGTACTTCAGGAGATCGTGGCAAGGCGAAAGTGTGATCGTACCGTTCCTCATGTTTTATGATTTATGTGATATGGTTCTGGGGAAATACTCTGATGTTTAAACTATTTTGAAAACGAATGTATGAACTTAATGGTTTTAAATGAATTAAAATGTTTTAATTTGGCTCGAATTTTATGAGTGTTACAAGTTCGTATCAAAACCTTGGTTTGAGTGAATTGGAGGAACATTCGTGTGAATCCAGTCTCAAATCAAGGAGAGATTTTCGAAAATAGTTTTCAAAAGGTTCTCAAAATAAGTAAAGGAGGATACAGAGGGTACGATCAGCCAGAGCCAGTAAGTAGACACCAAAATACCATACAAGTTATTTGATTATGTGATATGTTAGAATAGCATGCTAGCACTAGGCTAGGGATCTTAATTGCATGATAGAATTGCCTGATTATATGATGCCTACTAGCCTAAGGTTTCCTTTGTATTAAATTGACATCATTACTGTAGTTATTTAGTGTATGCATCATGGTTCTACATAATTAAGATCTTATAGCCTGAGAATATTTGATTTGGCCTGATGTTCTGTTCTTGTATGATCGGGAGCTTAGGGTAGGATTAGATATTCGAAATTCTATAGGGTCCAGCGTTATGTATGACTAGCATACACTAGTGTTGCAGGGTTGGTGGAAGTTTCATGGATGGGAGGGTTGTGTGAGACCGGTAGGTCGGTCATGGGATGGTGGTGCTCCTCTAGGAGTGGGGATCGAGTGTTCGTGATGTGTGTGAACTCAACTAGTTTTAAATCTACTTTTAATTATAAAATAAACACACAAAGGCAGTGGACCTATCAATTGTGGTAAAGCTAAATAAGTAGGGTATCGAACACAGGGAACGGTAATTTAAAACTAAAGACTAATTTTATCTAAATTAAATAATAAATACGGGTTTTCTCTAGTTTTACAAGACTAGAAACTTACTAACTATCACTTAAACTAAAAACTAGAAAAGCAAAGATTCAACTAAATTCAATGACGAATGGAACTTCTGCTTAGTTCAACTCAATTGATCCAATGGTTGATATTATGGTAATAGTGCAATGGATTAATTCTTCTATTGGCTACCGATTCAAGTGATTAGCTTTGCGTTCGCTGCACTAATCCTTAGAGAACAAACTAACTCAAACATTGATCAGTTGTCTAATTTAATTTAATTCACTAAATTATTTATTCGGGTTAATTTAGACTTGTAATAGCTAACTAATTTGGTCCTTTAGTTAACATCTTGTTGATGGTCATCACACAAGCTCACACATGAATTTTCCTAATTTTCTATTAATTCTAGTTTCACGTTCGTTATTCCTAAACATATGATAAAGTGGTCACATTAACATATCAGGTTGACAATTAAAAGATGTTCATACTATTTAATTATCTTCCTATCAACAGAAAAATAGTTATCATTCAACCACAAGGTTCTTTAACAAGCTAAATCCACAAAATCACCAATATTGAATTAATCCTACCATAAATCAAACCATAGTTTCAATATTGTATCCCCAAACAGAAGTTTAAGAGTTTTAGCTCATGATTGAGGTAATTAACAGCAATAAAACGAATTCTAATTGTCTAACCATGATTGAAAACAATAGATTAAGTAGAATGATGAGAATTTGCCTCAAATCTCCTTCGGAATTGAATTCTAGGTTGTATCTTCGTTCTTCAGATCTCTCCTGGCTCTGATTCGCAGCTTGCTTCTCCCCAAGGGTTCCAGAATACCTTGTGTCGATCTGGAAAGTTGTTTTTATAGATTCGAACCGACTCGCCGAGTCCAAGACTGACTCGTCGAGTCCATCCCTTAATTCCCATACACGGTAAGTCACGAAGTCTTTATCCTCTCGAATCTTCGATGCTACTCGCCGAGTAGTCGACCCCACTCGCCGAATCCCTTGTATTTTTAGCCTTTTTCTTCTTTATTCAACTCCCGAGCTCCCAACCGCTTCTCCTGCTTCCTTTTGCTTCCGAGCTTTGCTTTTGGACTAAAAACACAATTCAAACACTTTTAAGTATCTTTTGTCCATGATATGCAATAAATTAGCTAATAAATGATAAAAATCTATACTTATTATGAGGCTAAATATGCAAATATCAAAATACCCCACACTTGACTTTTGCTTGCCCCCAAGCAAAACTGAATTTTAACACATTAGAATCATATAGGACAACTCCAATCCAACCCAGCCATTACGCCAAGACCGCAACGCATGCATTTGTGTCTAAAAATTTCCTAATAACCCTCCATACTCCAAATACTCACAATCCTCATAAACATTCGCCCACTTGTCCCGAACAATGCTCATTTTATGCATCCCTCCGAATCTATCCACAGAAAACCTCCTATCCTCAAGGTATTTTTGGTTGAGCAACCCAAGCATACATAATCTAGAATTACAATTTATGATACCACTATGGAGCTCTTTTCACTTCCTTGATAATTTGATCTTTGATTTCTGTGAATTCACCACCTTGTTTGATTTGATTTTTGGTATCTTCAATTTTTGAACTCTTGGTGATCTTTACTTTAGTTGCTCCAAAATTCTTCAAACTTTTCTTGCAATTCTCTTTCTTTTTTTTACATGTACCTCACTTTTTTCACTCAAAACCCTACATGCTTAAGCAAGGGCGCTCAACTTCAATCTTTATTGGCTAACGATAATAACCTTCATGGATACATTTATGGTACACGATGCTAAACATATTGCAACCTTCGGGCTAAGCGAGGTCATGTTTTTGTTCCATGATTTCACTGGAATAAGGAAGCCACAAATGCACTAGAATGTATATATGCTCAACTAAACAGTTGGGTCTTCATGCAATCATCAACATAACTCTAACATGAAATCCTAATTACTTTTTACCAAAATTTTCTAGATTAAATCCTAAGTAACATTTTTGGTATGCAAAAATTTTAAAAATTAACCTAAATTAGGACATTAGGATTCTACATTTACTAAGATGACATCAACCCCCACCCCACACTTATTTTATGCAATGTCCTCATTGCATGTTATGCATAAAAACATGAAATATAAGGAGAATTGGAACAAACTCCCCTAGGGTAGCAGTCGCTAGGTTGATATCTCTTCTCTTCAACTCCATCTTCAATTGACTTTAGACATGTGAACAAGTCATCCATGTGTTGGGCATCAAATCGCATGTGGGTAGCTCCAAATGTGCAGGAAAAATACTGTAAAATCTTCAGGAATTGATTGCAAAGAATAAGTGGTCAAGTGGTATGTCCAATAGCATCGAATCAGCAGTCGTCACGGTGTAAAAATACTTGACTCGTCGAGCCATATAAACGACTCGTCGAGTATAGTCACGGAAAGTCTTGAAAGTGTGAGTATATATTGCGACTCGTCGAGTAGGTTAATTGCACTCGGCGAGTCTGTGTTGGGTGGAAAAATAAAAGTTCTGCACTTGTTACAGCTTGTGATAAACCTCAACAACTTCCCATAACTTCTATAATTATTCACTCAAGTCCCTTAGGACCGGACTCGACACCTTAACTCTAATCTTCACCCTTTCTTGACTCTTTTCCACTCTCTTTTTTTCTTTCTCTCAACTCTAAGCACTTTATGCAAGCATTCCTAATCCAAAATCTGAAAGACACCAAGGCAAACATCAAGCACATGAAATTAAGTCCTAATGAAGAATTCAAAACACACCAAACAAAATAAAAACAAAAACAAATTGAAAATTGTTCAATAAGACATAAAAAAACTAATCATCTTCTTCCTCATCATGGTCATGCACAACCCCGCTCCCACCAGCTCCACTTCGCCTTTCATTAATGATCTCGTCCCAAGTTGGTATGTAAGGGAGTTACCCCCATCAATGTGTGGAATATGGAAATGGTTAAAAAGCCGCACGTGGGATTCATTGCTGAAATTTATATCCCTCGCCATTTGGTCTTGTAGCTGCCTCATCTCGACATTGTACCAATCCATTGGCACTTCATCATTGTCTACCGGAATCACCGGCAGTTCCTCCACTTCCCGCTCACGTCTCGATCTAACCCTCCTTCCCGGTGCCTCGGGCACAACCACCGGATCGTCATGCGGGATAGCATAATGACCACCGCCATAATCTTCAATAATTCGTGCCCTCTGAAAAAGAATAGGATTGAAGGGAGGGGCAGGAATCATTGTCATCAAGTTCCATGCACCGCGGGTCATCACCTTATAGGAGTTGGCTAACCGGGTCACGAACATTCCACCGTTAATCTTCGAAGTTTTGCGATCCTTGATCGCGCCCTCTGCCAAGTAAGTCCTCTTGAAAACATTGTTCCTACAAAACAAAGAACAAAAAACCCAGAAGATACAAAAAAACATCAAAACAGATTCCATCTGGGTCCCAGACTAGACTCGTCGAGTCCATGAACGACTCGGTGAGTCGGATGAACTGCGCGAGTCAGTCGACAGGTCGAGCGAAATTCGACCATAACACTCAAAATTTTCTACTGGGGTTTGTCTCGAGATGTTCATACAGTATAGTAGTGCAAGAAATTTCATGTAAAACATCCTAATTGAGTGAAAATCGAAACCCTAAAAATCCTAGATTTTCAAAATTAACACTTTAAAACAATAAAAATGTAAACTTTAACAGTAAAATGGAAGAGATTACATACCTTTATTGCTAGATTTCAAAACTTGGAAGACAATGGAAGAAGATGGGGAGAAAGAAAAAATTTGAGAGAGAGATGCACCCGTCGAGTGTGTCGGCTGTGTGTTTGAAATTAGGGTTAAAACCCTATTTACCCAATGTAAAATATTTATTATCCTCTTTTTTTTAGTAAATAACGTCGACTCGTCGAGTCGTGGTTCGACTCGCCAAGTTGTGTCACGATTTTAGATCTCTGAGTTTTAAATGGACTCGTCGAGTAAGTCACCCCACTCGTCGAGTCACTGATTTTTCTTTTTGAAAAACTAATAATAAGTTTTATAAAACTTTATTTCCTCTTAAAAATTAACTTCAGCCCACCCCACACTCACCATGCAGGCCCTCAATCAATCATTTTGAATAATGAAGAAGATGAAGATTTAAAAATCCTAAAAATGAAAAAGTAAAAAATAAATGAAATCAAACTCTATTGACGGGTTGCCTCCCGCTAAGCACTTCTTTTTAAGGAGTCGTTAGCTGGACTCCTTCCCGCTCTACGTTTCTTCATTTTCCTGCATCGGGAATGCACGCCTAATCTTTTTCGGTTTATACTTCGTCTTGTAAGCGTGTATCTTCTTCTTGTATGCCCATCTCAATTGTTCTCTCTTTTTCTGTGTAGCATCATCTTCAGTTGCATGAATTTCCCTTTTCCTCACCTTCTTCTTCTTTACCCCCATTCTCTTGCACCCTCTTTTGCACTCTTCCTTCTTTAAACTTCATTACTTCATAATTGGTCAAAACTCGAGCTCGAGGTTTGGTTATACGTGACTCTATGAATGGGTTATCAGCATCATCTTTCCTAACCGCTGCATTCCCCACTTCTCCAAAACTTGCCTCCTCTTCAAGTGGAATGTTTTCATCTTCTTGCATTATTGTATCGAGGCACGCTACTTGAACGTGTTGAAAATCATCATATGCTTTAACTCTTCCGCCTTCTACTGCTTGATCTTCTAAAGAATTAGGAAAAATCTTCATGTCCAAATCAGGCAAGGGACTGGTAACAAGCAGATCAAGATCATCCAAGTTGTTGAGATTTTCGACTGGACTCGTCGAGTCCGACGAGTCGACTCGGCGAGTCGGTGCGAATCCCTCACATCCCACTGTGTTTTCTGAATCGGTTCCTTTCAGCAACTTCTCTATCTCCTCCAATTCTTTGTCAACATCATCATTTCCTACAGAAGATAGCAAAAACTTACTTGGATCTTCTTCTTGAAAGAGTACAAGTTCTTTTTGTAGTATTTCATCATCCAAATCAACGAAGGAAATGTCTTCTTTTCTTGCTTCTTCTTGCTTAATCTCTGGTAGAGCTTTAAACACTACTGACTCATCTCCTACCCTCAATGTTAGTGTGGACTAGCATACATCTATAAATGCACATGCAGTATTCAAAAATGGTCTCCCCAAAATAATTTGGATTTCGGGGTCTTCTTCCATGTCAAGCACTACGAAGTCCAAAGGGAATACAAATTTGTCCACTTTAATGAGAAGATCTTCACAAACACCTCATGGACGAATAATCGTCTTATCCACTAAATGGATCTTCATATGAACCGGCCTTGGCTCCGGTAAATTTAGCTTCTTGAAGAAAGAAAAAGGCATTAAGTTAATACTTGCATGAATCGGCCAATGCTTGAGTGGCAAGTATATTTCCAAACTGGCAAGGAATCAAGATGCTTCCCGAATCGCCCTTCTTTTCTGGTAGTTCATTCAATACTAATTCCGCCACTTCTGCCATATCTTTCCTAGCAGCAAAAAGGCCCTTAAGCAAGTTTAAATATTTGGGTGTTTGAAGCATTGTTTCAACAAATTGAATGTTGACTTGAAGGGCTTTAACATGTTCCATGAAAGCTCTGTATGCTTTAACCTTTTCATTAGGCATGGCATTGATTGGGAATGGCAAAGGAGGGTTATAAGGCTTTAAGGAAACAACAGATTTGTGATCAGGGCATGGACTCGTTGAGTCCATTAGAGGGACTCGACGAGTCTGGTCAGGTTTAGCTGAACTCGACTCTTCTTTCTTTTCTGCATGCACCTTAGTTGAGACCTTCTTTGCAGGGGTCATAGGAGTGAAAATTTCTCCATAGCTGGAGGTTATAACATTCACATTCTCCATTCTCGGATTATTCTCGTTTTTACTTGGAGGTTCACCCGGTCTTCTCTCGTTCACTTGATGTACAAGTGGTCCTAGCTGTTTCTCAATGTTGAGAATAGATGCTTGCTGATTCCTAAGTATAGTTCAGGTCTCTTGTATTGCAGCATCATGATCATTGTGTCTTTTCTCAGACGTGGCTATAAATCTTATGAACATTTGTTCTGAGTCGGCTCTCTTTTCCACCGCCGGTTCTTCCTTTTGATAGAAACCCCTCTCCTTTTGCTTGTATTTCTCTTCCTTTGCCTTTTTATATTCTTCGTATGGGAGCCATTCTTTCTTGGGTTTCTGCTAATTCTCGTCGTATCTGTCGCTGCTTGAGTAGAACACTTACACCTTCTTGTTTCCATTTTCATCCAAGTCACAATCCTTCGTGAGATGAGGTCCTCTACAGTTTTCGCATCCAACTCGAATAACATGGATTGTTTGATCCATTTTTGTCATCCTTCTATCTAAACTATTGAGCTTAGCCATCATCGCCGCCATGCCATCATTGACCGAGTTCACTACCCCCCGACTTACTTCATTTCTTGGGTTGTGGTATTCTCTAGAATGTTTAGAGAATTCTTCAATTAATTCCTTGATTACCGGGGGTGCCTTCTTTGTGAGTGGGCCTTGCGAGTCGAACAATTACCTTGTGGTAACATTGACTCCATCATAGAAGATGGAGACTTCTTGTTGGCTATTAAGGACATGGTGTGGGCAATTTCTGAGAAGACCTTTGTAGCTCTCCCACGCCTCATAAAGGGACTCTCCGGGTTGTTGCTCGAAGTTGGCAATGGCTTTCTTTAACTTGGCTATTTTAGAAGGCGGGCAAAAATGGTCTATGAACTCTTCTTTCATCTTAGCCCATGTGGTGACCGACCCGGGGGGAAGTGACTTGAGCCAATCCTTTGCAGCACCCTTGAATGTGACTGGAAGCATACGAAGTAGTTGGATCTCGCGTGGCACATTTGGAACATTGAAGTAATTAGCTACATCATTGACTTCATCCAAGTGCTTGTAGGCATCTTCGTGGTCTTTTCCATAAAAGGGAATCTCCTTGAGTTGAGCGAGTATGGCCCTTTAGCTCGAAAGTAGCAGTAGCAGGAATTGCAGGTTGCACAAGTCCCGGGCCAGTATCGTCACACATCCTCTTCTTCCATTCCCCCATGGGGACTTCATCAATATTAGCCATAGTAATAGCTAAACCGTCCTCAAAATCGGATTCGTGCTCGTATGTAGGTTCTTCTTCTTCCTCCGTCTCGTACTCGGTGTCTTATTTAATCGGGTCTTTGATTGCTACAGAAGCATTGGATGCTCATGATTAACTACTCTTCTTCTTGCTGAAAACGGACTTGAGGTTCTTTAGTGGAGAATTCTTTGAAGAAGCGGATTCTCCAACGGATTTTCCTTTGTTCCTCCTTAGTGCGGATTCCGGGTCTTCGAGAGGAGGGACCAGAGGTGTATCAGATCCTCGACTCATGAAACAACTTTAAATAAAACAATAAAAACGCGTAAAAAGAACAAAAATAAAATAAAAATTAAAACTGTGAACAGCGATGGACTCGCCGAGTTGTCACGAGTGCACTCGGCGAGTTCAAGGCAAAAACAGAAAATTTTCTAATTACTTATTAAAACGGATATTTATTAAAACCTATACAAACTACTAAATTACCTAAGAATTAACTTTGTGTAAGATAAATCCCACACAAAGGATCGATAAAAATAGAAATTAGTGCTAATTTAGAACCGTTCCCTGGCAACGATGCCAAAAACTTGATGTGTGTGAACTCAACTAGTTTTAAATCTACTTTTAATTATAAAATAAACACACAAAGGCAGTGGACCTATCAATTGTGGTAAAGCTAAATAAGTAGGGTATCGAACACAGGGAACGGTAAATTAAAACTAAAGACTAATTTTATCTAAATTAAATAATAAATAGGGGTTTTCTCTAGTTTTACAAGACTAGAAACTTACTAACTATCACTTAAACTAAAAACTAGAAAAGCAAAGATTCAACTAAATTCAATGACGAAGGGAACTTCTGCTTAGTTCAACCCAATTGATCTTATGGTTGATATTATGGTAATAGTGCAATGGATTAATTCTTCTATTGGCTACCGATTCAAGTGATTAGCTTTGCGTTCGCTGCACTAATCCTTAGAGAACAAACTAACTCAAATAGTGATCAGTTGTCTAATTTAATTTAATTCACTAGATTATTTATTCGGGTTAATTTAGACTTGTAATAGCTAACTAATTTGGTCCTTTAGTTAACCTCTTGTTGATGGTCATCACACAAGCTCACACATGAATTTTCCTAATTTTCTATTAATTCTAGTTTCACGTTCGTTATTCCTAAACATATGATAAAGTGGTCACATTAACATATGAGGTTGACAATTAAAAGATGTTCATACTATTTAATTATCTTCCTATCCACAGAAAAATAGTTATCATTCACACACAAGGTTCTTTAACAAGCTAAATCAACAAAATCACCAATATTGAATTAATCCTACCATAAATCAAACCATAGTTTCAATATTGTATCCTCAAACAGAAGTTTAAGAGTTTTAGCTCATGATTGAGGTAATTAACAGCAATAAAACGAATTCTAATTGTCTAACCATGATTGAAAACAATAGATTAGGTAGAATGATGAGAATTTGCCTCAAATCTCCTTCGGAATTGAATTCTAGGTTGTATCTTCGTTCTTCAGATCTCTCCTGGATCTGATTCGCAACTTGCTTCTCCCCAAGGGTTCCAGAATACCTTGTGTCGATCTAGACAACTATTTTTATAGATTCGAACCGACTCGCCGAGTCCAAGACCGACTCGTCGAGTCCATCCCTTAATTCCCGTAAACGGTAAGTCACGGAGTCTTTATCCTCTCGAGTCTTCGATGCTACTTGCCGAGTAGTCGACCCTACTCGCCGAGTCCCTTGTATTTTTAGCCTTTTTCTTCTTTTTTCAACTCCCGAGCTCCCAACCGCTTCTCTTGCTTCCGAGCTTCGCTTTTGGACTGAAAACACAATTCAAACACTTTTAAGTATCTTTTGTCCATGATATGCAATAAATTACCTAATAAATGATAAAAATCTATACTTATTATGAGGCTAAATATTCAAATATCAGTTCGTTATGTATATGCTATTATTAGGGTGTTGTGGTGATACTTGATACGAATATGGGTAGGTGTGGAAGGTAGTATGGGCCCGTACTACTGAAAGCACGGGACCCATACATGTATCAAGGAAGTCACGACCCCTAGGTTTTGTTAGGAGCTAGTCCTCAGGGTTATTATGTGGAATGCCTAATATCTTGTGGCATATTTTTCAGTATGGCGATTACGAGACGTCTTGGGGCAGGATCCGATTCGGGATCGGGATCAGGAGAGGGTGATCAGGATGGATCAGTACCACCCGAGGTTATTAGTCAGATGAGTACGGATGAGTTGGATGCCAGGATTCGTGAGATCCTGCATGATGAGGTTGCTGCTATGTTCCGGGCTGAGTTTTCGGAGATGTTTGGGTCGATCTAGACCGCCATGGCTGAGTACTTGGATGAGCGCTATGCAGCTCTCACAGAGGCGGCTTCCGCGGCAGCTACATCGGCTGTAATAGCGGCAGGGGGAGGAGCCAGTCAAGGTTTTCGGTATCGGGACTTTGATAATACGAATCCCCCTACTTTCGATGGAGTTCAGGATCTAATTGTTGCTATGAGATGGTTGTCATACATAGAGGGCTGTTTCTTCACGTGTTCATGCCCTACAGATCAGAGGGTGAGATGTGCTCTGAACCTTTTGAGGCTCGGGGCGAAGGATTGGTGGAGGTTGACTACGACATCTTATTTGGATGCGCAGCAGGCTGAAGTTACTTGGGATCAGTTCCGGGAGATGTTCAGCACTCGTTATGTTCCACGGATTGAGAGAGAGAGGTTGGCTCTGGAGTTCCTGGAGCTAAAGCAGGATTTAGAGTCGGTGACGGAGATCACCAGGATGTTCACTGAGAGGGCGATGTTCTGCCCGGAGTTTGCTTCGGAGTAGACTCAGATCTCCCGATATCTGAGTATGCTCAAGAGGGACATCAGACAGTTTTTGTCCATGCAGAGGTGTGATACCTTGTTAGAGCTGTAGGAGGCCGCCAGGCGGCGAAAGTTAGAGATGGAGTTGCAGTTACGAGAGCAGAGGCAAGCCCCGGTGCAGTCGCAGTCGGCGCCGAAATGGTTCAAAACCGTTGACTCTAGGGTTGGAGGTCAGAGCAGCCGCACTTGTGAGAAGTGTGGGAAGGGTCATGCCGAAGTTTATAGGTCCGGTGGTGTGTGTCGAAAGTGTGGGAAAGAGGGGCATTATGAGAGGGATTGCCGTCAGTCGGTCCCGGCTCAGGATATCATCTGTTATCATTGTCATCAGGTTGGACATTTGAGGGCCAACTGTTCGCAGCTTGCTACAAGACCGGTGTAGGTTCCAGCACCGACCACTTTAAGGATTACGGGTGGAGGTCAGGGTGGAGCGGAGCCTCCGAGGGCTCAGGGGCGCGCTTTCCAGCTTATGACAGAGGAGGTCAGGGAAGAGCCAGATGCAGCTGCGGGTATGTTTCCATTTTGATGTCTTGTTATCTTGTTGATTATGTGGTATTGTAAATTTGTTCGCCTTTTCGCATGATTCATAGTATGTTTGGGGATCTTAGTGGATAAGAGTTGTAGTTGGTTAGCGTTCAGAAGGATTCTTGGTCGAAAGGTAAGGTATATGATCTCGGTTCTTGGAATAGCAATGGCGTTGCGAGAAGTGTTCAGTTAAGATTCGCATTTCCTTGGAGTTTGGGATGTACGGTGTCGGGAGAGTAACCTGTGGAGGTTGCTCACTCCGGAGGGATTTGGTTCCTGGAGTAGAGGGGGAAACCTTATCAAGTATGCCGGTTTGTCAGCAGAATTTAGTAGTGGGTACACTAAGTGGGGAGAATTGGAAAATTCTCCGGTGAAACAGCAAGAATCCATGGTTGGTTAGCTGTTTGGATTTATTGGTGTTGATTAACTGAGAGTGTGGCATGATTGGAGCGAGGGATAGACAAGTGGGGCAGGGAACATACCATGGTTTCAGGGAAGGTAGTTGGTCGATTTGAGGCCTGGGTTTGGGCCACAGAAAGGATTCCGAGAGCGAAATGGGAGTTCGGAACCCCTAGAGGGCTAGAACAGGCTGCATGGGAGAGACTCTCGGGAAGAATGGTGCAGGGCGACGTGCATCGGTTTTGAGCGATCCGGATAGACTGAAGGCCGGGAGGCGTACCATTCAGGCCAAAGGCTCGGGGAACGGTCCAGATAGGCTGAAGGCCTAGGAGGGCGGTCCAGACATGCTGAAGGTTCTGAGAGTGGTCCAGATAGGTTGAAGGCCTGGAAAGGCGGTCCAGTCATGTTGAAGACTCTGTATGTGTTAGTGGATCAGTATGAGGAGAATTAGTGAATATGTCGCCAGGAAATGGTAATCGAGATGGTCTGGCCCCAAGTATTGATCATGGCGGTGGAGTTCGTTGGAGGTCATGCGTGATGAAGACTGGCTACGGTAGATGGACCGTAGAGATCTACGTGCAAGAGTTCCAATGGTTTAGAAATTGAGGAGTCAATCACCATGGGGTGACTTGCTTTGAATTGCTTTCCACATTCACATGCAGGACAGAGAGTATCATTGCTGTACTTGAGGATTTGAAGACCTCTGACTAGTTCTCCGGTGACCAAATTGTTGATGTATCTGAAGTTGAGGTGAGCTAGCTTGCGGTGCCATAGCCAGCTGACTTCGGATACTGCTTTGGATAGGAAGCATAACTGCGGTTTGCCTATGATCAGAGATACATCCAGAGGATACATAGTACTTTGGATCGAGACTTGATCAGACACGTGCTCCTATCGCTTGTCATTACAAAGAAAAATTGGTCATCAAATTCAACACGATGGTCTGGCTTACATAGTTGACCATCACTCATGAGATTATGTTTAAGGCTTTCTACATAAGCAACCTTTTGAATAGAGAAGTTTCCCGTAGTAAGAACACCTTAACCTCAGATTATCCCATTCGCATTGTTGCCGAATGTGACGATACCACCTTTGCAAATTGACCTGAAATCCCAAAGGTATTCTAACCTTCCTGTCATGTGCAAGGAGCAGGCATTGTCGATTAACCACGCTTCTTCTTGTTCCTCCTTGCACAAGGCCTGGGAGTTACACAGTTAGTTTAGGCATCCAAACTAGTTTCAAGCCTGGGACAAAGGATGAGTTTCTGATTGATGCAGAATCGAGGTTGCAGGGACTAGTTTCGTGTCAACTTTTAATCCTAGTTCTGGGTGTTTGTGAGTTTTTTGGAGTGTTGCGTCTTTTGAAAAATTACGAGGTTTCTGAAAAAGATCAGATTTGACATGAGATAAACCATTTTAACAACTACATTGACATTGACATGCTGGAATTTTAACTTTTGTTTTGAAACTTTGTTTGGTCAGCGGTTTGAAAGATGAGGTAAACTTGTGGCCGGTCCGAGGTTGGTAATATCTGACAATGGTGCTGTTGGAATTTGAAAAAGTTCATTTCGAAAAAAATTTAGCACGTGTAGATTCTTTGGACCTTTTCTCGGATTTGGTAAAATGCCCTTCCACTTATTGAAATTTTGATGTGATTTTAAAAGTGTTGGAGTGGGTAAGATACCTTTCCATTTTGGATCATCTGAGGAATAGATTTGAAAACCATTGCTTCGAAAAGACCTTTCTTTCTTTTGGGCTGTGTCAGATGAGTTAGGAATAAACGTTGAAACTATACATTCCTTTTTGCATGTTTTCTTGATGGGAGAGTTTTTTGAAAAATAGTGAGAGAAAACAAACTTTTCTGACTTTTAGATTTTGGAAATCTGATATGTATTTTATTTTTAGAAAAGGTTTGTCGATTTGTGCCTCGGGATCGAATTTCCTCTTTGAAAGCCTTTTTTGCTAATGTTTTTGGAGAACTGCAGTCATTAGTGTTTAGTTTCGGTTTCATGGAAACCTTTGAAAATTTTTGAAAACGAGGGCTTGACTCATCCGAACTTGAAGATTCAGGGTTTTGAGAGCATTGACCTACTTCAAAGTTCTCTATAGGTAGTTCATGGTGAATTGGCTGAAGAGTCATAAAACCTTTTATTGTGGACTATGGTAAGGATGATTTAGCTACCGTAGCGTAAGTCTGAGTTGTGACTTCAGTGGGACTTTTCTGAGACTCGTGACTACAGTGAGAGACACTACAGTCTGAGGGTAAAGATGGAAAGCCCTTTGAGACTCCGGGACTTTCTATGACAATTTCTTCATCAACAACTGATGAGGTCTTAGAATTTGAATTAATTGTGCCACAGATAGGAGTATGATCACTTGTGTGACCCAAAACCTCAATGACACTATTATTACTTAGATTATGAAGTCTACCGAAGTGGGTTCTGATATCTTCGGGAAAAGTCTTGTCATTGACTGGGAAATGAAATTCTCGGTCCGGAGGGACATATAGTCGATCTTTGTTAAACCGGGGTGAGGAATCCTTTACGGTAGGATATCCATTGGACCAACCCCAATTGTATGTATTGTCCACAGTTCCATTATTTACCAAATTTTCAATAGCTTCACTTTCATTGAACAGTTTTTCGATTGATAGATTTAGGCATACAATCTCACTCTGAGCTAAATCTCTTTGGTTCAAAGCTATCTCTAGTAGTATTTCAATCAACATTTTTGCATTTTTTTCTAAATCTAAATCCTTTTCTAACAAGGCCATTTTGAGTCTTTTGTTGTCCAGTCGTCCTCTTACATGAAACATCTCTTGGGACGCTGTGTTCTTCTCATCTAAGGCTTTGTTGTAGTCTGTAAGGACGACAACACATGTGTCATTAAGATTGTCTATGAAGGGTTGGCAGTCATGCATGTTGTAGTTTAGAGTTTGAATCATGAGTTTTACCTGTTCGACGATGCTTAGTGTTCCATCTTTTGCCATGTAGCAGTAGTTCTTTTCCAGCTTTGTAGACCCATCATCATCAGCAGTTGCTAGCATGCAGATTTTGCCTTTTCCTTTGATATTGCTAATGGCTTCTTCTTCATCTCCGGGTGACCAAATTTTATGGTCTCTTTTGACATGAGCTACGTATGCCCTAGATTTTCCCTTTTCCTCCAATTCTTGAGCCATTCTAAGGTAGAATGCTCTGTCTTTCACTACATTTGCTTTGCAATCTTTTGCAAAATGATTCTCTTTGTTGCACTTGTGACATATCACAACATCATTTTTGTCTTCTGAGGGAGTATCGGAGTCAGTGGTTTGAATGGGCTACGGTGCCTCCTTTGGTTGAGTATTTTGAGATTATGGTGCTGGATGAGAACTTTTGGAACAACGAGAGTGATTATTTTGTGGGTTGAAATTAATGTTGAATGGAGGTTTGTTGAATTGTTGATTTTTACGAAAAGAGGGAGGTGGTAGTTGGTTGAACTGTTTACTAACAAGAGCAATAGCCTTCTGAAATTCTTCTTCATCATCATACTCTGATTCGGCGTTGTACGACTATGGTGTGGTGTCATACGAGGGAGAGTAGGATTGATTATGTGGAGCTTGTGCTATAAGAGCGAGTTGTCCTCCGAAGTCAGCACAGTCTTTGAGTACGGTGGATTCTTGTGCTTGCAGTTCCCTGTAGAGCTTGTAGAGAGACAAGGAATGAAACTTTCTATCTCCTTGAACTATCATCTTAGCAGTAGTCCAATGTCCTCCCAACCCGCTGAGAAATTGAAGGTTTGTTTCATGGTTACTGCGGATGGTGCCAGCATTTGATAAATTGGTGACTATCAAATTGAACCTTTTGAAGGAGTCTTCTAGGCTTTCTCCAGTATGAGCTTTGAAGTTGTTGAATTCATTGAGTGCAGTTGTGATCTTCTTATCTTGAGCTTGTTCTGAGCCTTCGTACAAATTCTTGAGAACTTCCTAGATCTCTTTTGCTGATTTGCAGTTTATGATAATGTCGAAGTTGTTAGGGGAAACTCCACAAGAGATTTCATAAAAGGGAACAACATCATTTTCCATTTTATCGAGATCATCTTTGGTGGGGCAGTTCATGACTGGTTGTCCTCCTCCTAGTCTAGCTGTGGTGCCATCAGTTTGAACTGGTGTAAGAACAGGGACATGTGGTCCTTCTTCTACGGACCGCCATACATCTCTATGAAGTCTCCTTAAGTATCTTTCCATTCTCTGAGACCAGTGATGATATTCATTTGCCATCAGTATTGGAGCTCGATTTGAACCACTAACACTGTTGGAAACATTCAGAGATAATGTTTGTGCCATTTTTTTCCTTTTTTTTTGTTTTTTTTTAAGAAATGAGCATCAGTGGTATATAAAGCCCTTTTGAAAATCAGAGTTTTGTTTTTCAAAAAGCAACCACTATGGCTCTGATACCAATTGCTGAGAGAAAAACTTGAGGTACACTTGAACAAACGTTAGAACAAGTATAGTTGCGGAATAGTTAATCTCAAAGGATCATGAAAGCTCAACAATAATAATAAGTTAGAGTTAGATAGTTAGAAAGTTAGGTGCGGAAATGTAAGGAAATGTAAATGAAAGCAGGTGATATATCAAGTATACACGTAAGTTGATTCATAACATGGAATGCATTCAGACCAAGTTAGTAAGAGAGATCAAACTTAGTGATTAAGTCAAGAATGACTTGCTCCGAAGAGAAATAATATTCAGTTATGTTCTAGCGAACTTTGAGAGTAACGAGAGAATTAAGATGCGTAATTGAGAGATGTAATTGATAGATTCAAAGTTCTTATCTCTTGTTGTTGTTGTAAATTAGAAAGATTGAGCTCTATTTATAGAGACTCACAGATTACATTAGTCCTATCTGATAAGAGTAGCCATGCAAGGCATACTGGACAAAAGAGTGTATACTAAGACAAACAGATAAAAGACTAATCTAACAAAGTAAGATAGTGACTGCGGATGATGATGACTGCGGATGCGGTAGCTGAACAATGATGACAGCGGATCTTGATAGTTGCGGTAGACGAAGTTTAAGAGGGTCACTTTCATGATTCAACAACTAGCACCACAGGTGTAAAGTTTTCATTTTGTTTCGAGTTTGGTCCAATTAGATTTGAACTTTTTCATAATGACATTTTTCCCTTACTTTTTTCTTTTTTAGTTTATTTATTTATTTAAATATTTTTCTGATTAAAGGAAAAAATGTTTGTCTTTCTATATTATTTTTATAATTTTTTATAAAGAAAGAAAAATAAATAAATAAAGTATGCATTCATTCATTCTTTCTTTCTTTCTTTCTTTCTTTCTTTCTCTCTCTGTCTCTCTCTTCTTCTTCTTCTTCTTCCTCTTCCCCTTCTTCTTGTTGTTCTTCTTCTTCTTCTTGGTATAAGAGCACAGTTCATGTTTTCTTTCATCATAACAAAAAAAATCACTCATTTGAAGAAAATAATCACCATAGCACGTTCTCAATCCTACCCCGTCATGCATTGATTCATCATGAGTTCATCATCAACAAATTCATCACCACTTTGATTAGAACCAACTGTTATACAAGTGAATTTTATTTTTTAAAAGTAAAGAGTGGTTTATCAATACTCTAAAGATGGAGAACATAAGTTGTAAGCTAGGTTTACTAAAGGATAACACTTCAAAAATCATACATTTCTCCTTCGATTATGAGTTTCAAGTCTAAATGAGAAGAGTACATGGAATCGGAGATGGAGATATGGGGGGGGGGTTTGTATGCCGGTCAAAAAAACCCACACACATGTGGATTTTTGTGCGTTGTTGATTACATCACACATACCTGTTGTTCGAAACTGATCTGTCGGTGAGAGAAAAGGGGGATTACCACTATACGAAGGAAGAAAGTCTAGAAAACGTATAAATAGCAAGCGGTGAAGAAAGTACTCCAACTCAGATTTCTGAAGATGACGAACCTTCGATCTTCTGATTTGTCTTACCACCTCCCTATTATTGGATATGTAAGAGAGATGGTGCTCCAATGCAGATCTATGAGAAGAAGAAAAATGTTGTTACTACCAAATCTATGATGGTGGCGTTGTTTTACAGATGCAGGTGTTGACCGGTGGTACCATTGACCGCTGGTGGTGGTGGTTGTTGTGTTGGCTAGTGCTGGTGGTTGTATTGTTGACTGATGATTGTGTGTAAAAATGAAACATATCCGAAAGATAAGAGAGAACGAGAGATCAACTGGGAAAGTGGTGGTGATGGAGATGACAATGACTGACAGTGGTGATGACGGTCGCTAACAGTGGTACATCAGCATTCATATATTCCAAAAAATGGTAGTGTGTCGATGTTTATATGAAAAATGGAAGAAGATGGGACTTTTGTAACGTCCCAAAAAGTCAGAGTAAAATTTTCATTTTTAAAGCAACAAGACATACATTTAATCTTGTTCCAAAACCAATCAAAGTTATTATATCATGTGAACATCATTGTAAAAATTAGAAGCGGTCAATGCGGAAACTCTGGGGGATGCAGTGCAGTTACGTCGGTTCCTTCCATTTAGAACCGAAAGTACATGGAACCATTAAATAGAAGTGTGAGCGTAAAGCTTAGTGAGTTACCCAAACTACATCATACTATACATAAAATAGAGATTGTTATGTTCCAACCATAGTCTTACAATTGCCATTATTCCATGAGTTGTATCATGGTCTTTCCTTGCCAATTCGGGAGGCATAACCGGGGTCTTACAAACAAGTGCCAAGATCCACCTCCTGGTCTTTCAAGCAAGTATCACAAAGACAACTAGCATTCTACATATAACTACCAAGGTCTAGACCCTGGTCTTGCATACAATTTGTCGGGAGCCATATGATGGGTTTTATACAAACAATCCTATGTGTGCATGCAACCCTAAATTTGGATCTATGTTTTTCTCTATTAGACATACAAGCATTGAAAACAAAAGGAAAACCCTAATATGCATCTAATAATTCGAAATCTACAAAGATTAGATCACATACCTTTGTTTCTATATAGTAATAACAACCAATTCTTGAAGATCCTTTGCTTTGAGAACAAGTACCATAAGTGTAGTACCTCTAATGGCTCACAAACACACTAGGGCAAGAGGATGAATATGAGAGAGAGAGAGAGAGAGGGAAGAGGAGTAACTTGCTCAAAAATTCGGATCTTCTAGGGTTTCAAGAGGGTGCATAAATTCAAGAGGCCAAGGGGTCTATTTATACTTGAGGCTAGCTAGGGTTTTGAGGTAGAAACCCTAATTCCTTAGCTTAGGGCATAAGCAAGTGCATGGACCCCTTCCTTAGGGCTTGGATGAAAATCACTAGAACTTTCTAGGGATTTTGGCCCTCTCTAATAAGGGTGATCCAATGGCCCAAAACCATAACGATCAAATATTTACAAAACAGCCCCTGCACTTTCAATCCGTTCCTTTAATCCCAAAATTAATTCCAAATTAATTTCTGATTATATACTTATTAACAATATGATTTCTAATTGATATATTATTCTTATAATATATTAATAAATCATATTTATGCACCAATTTATTATTCTAAATAATAAAATCAACCTCTCTCTCCAATAGTCATCTTGTCTAATTGCCGGTGTGAAGCCAACCCAAAAGGACCATGCTACTATCAAATCAAGTACATACCAATTATAGTTATGGGCTTAGAAACCTAATCTAATAGTCTTCCACTTGGATAATTCTAATAACTAAAATTACAAGTATGAATTCAGAATCTGATTAGCAATCGTAGCTCTCAAAAGCTGTTGTCGAACTCTGACCTAGTCAATGACGCGTCCTTTAGATAAGGGATCATATAATCCTTTGTTCTGCAAGGTAATGTGTGGACAAAGACATGGAATAGAATCATTCTCATTGTCCAACAATTTGTTTCCTAATTTCTGATTTGTTTGACAACAAACTTAATTGAACACATCAATTTGGTCCTAACTGGGCCCGACACATAAGTCAACACGAAATCATCGAGGGGCCCAAGATATCACTTTCACCCTTTGGGATAAAAGGAACAAATAAACTTTGACTTATATGCTTGTACGATTTACTCATTAAATCGTACATAACAATACATTTTATGATGCGTTTACGCATTATCAATGCACAACCAACTCCTAAACAACAACTCGTATATCTCGGTTTAAAGATTATATGATATTATCGTCTCAAAATTACTCATGATAAATTCCATGAAGTAAATCAAATGAGCATGGGTTTAATCCAATACTCAAATCCTATTTCAGGAGTACTCATGAACGTTGCAACAAACATTTGCTATGTCTAAGCAGTTAGACAATCTACAAGCCAATTCATGACAGTCTTAACTCATTACTTACTTCCAAAGTATGATGGACTGTGGATAATTTGAATAATCCAATTATTCATGAAGTAGAACATGCAAAAGTGGAACACAAAATAAACAATTGACAAAAGATAGTAAACTTTACTCATAAATAAATCTTCCGTTACTTAATCATCAAATGTCAATTACATTTATCTATTACAAATTTCTAAAATATCTTTCTAATCACTAAAACTAATATCGTCCTTTAGACCAATGCTTCTCGCATGCTGAACGTGCTTAATCCTACTCAGACCCTTTGTGAGGGGATCTGCAGGATTCTCTTCTGATGATACCCTCTTGACGATGAAGAGTCCTTTTTCTACCTGATGTCTGATGAAATGGTATTTTCTGTCGATGTGTCTAGATCTACCATGATCCCTCGGTACCTTTGTCAAGGCAACCGCTCCTTCATTATCGCACAAAAATCTCCTTGGGATTCTTTATGGCTGGTACAAATCCAAGGTTTCGAATGAAGTTCTTCAACCATATAGCCTCCTTTGACACTTCACTCGCAGTTATATACTTCGATTCGCTCGTTGAATCGCCTACAGTCTCTTGCTTGGAACTTTTCTAAATAACTGCTTCTCCATTGAGGGTAAACACCCAGCCCGACTGAGAGTGGAAGTTATCTCTATCGGTCTGAAAGCAAGCGTCACTAAAGCCTGTGACTCTTAAGTCATCACTGCCACCAAGCACTAGGACCCAGTCCTTAGTCCTTCATAGATATTTAAGAATGTTCTTAACTGTTGTCCAGTGTGCTTTACCCGGGTTCCCTTGATATCGACTTACCATGCTCAACGCAAAAGCCACATCAGGGCAAGTAAATAATCGAGCCAACGGTGTAAGCATATGGCACTCGACTCATTTCCGTTATCTCTACATCAGTACTCGGACTCTGACACTTACTCAGTTTGGTATTGATCTGGACAGGTAACTCCCCTTTCTTGGAATTCTCCATGCTAAAACGTTTTAGCACTTTATCCAAGTAAGTACTTTGACTAAGTCCAATTAATCTTCTACTTCTATTTCTCAAGATCCTTATCCCCAAAATATAAGCAGCTTCTCCTAGATCCTTCATAGTGAAACACTTCCCAAGCCAGGACTTAACCTCCTACAAGGTTGGTACATCATTTCCTACGAGCAGTATGTCAACAACATACAATACTAGAAAGCTAACTATACTCCCAATAGCTTTGACATATACACATGTCTCATCCTCTCTCCTAGAGAAACCAAACTCTTTGAATTTCTCATCAAAGCAAAGATTCCGTCAGCGAGAAGCTTGCTTCAATCCATAGATGGATTTCTCAAGCTTAAACACTCGATTGGGGTATTTAGCATCCACAAAACCTTCTGGTTGACACATGTAAAAATCTTTAGCCAGCTTCCCATTAAGGAAAGCGGTTTTGACATCCATCTGCCAGATTCCATAATCATGAAATGCAGCGATGGCTAACATAACCCTAATAGACTTGATCTTGGCCACTGGTGAAAAGGTCTCATCATAGTCAACCCCTAGGGTTTGAGTAAAGCCCTTCGTAACCAGTCATGCCTTGAATGTGTGCACCTTTCCATTCATGTCGGTCTTCTTCTTAAAGACCATTTGCACCCAACTGTCTTTCGACCTGGTACATAGTCAACCAAGTTCTAAACTTGATTGTCATACATGGACTGGATCTCGTTGTCCATTGTCACTTTCCATTTGGCAGACTCAGGGCCCGTCATGGCTTCCTTGTAGCTAGAAGGCTCATCCAAGTTTACCAGTGCACTATCACTGATAAACCTATCACCATCTGTAGTAATATGAAAACCATAAAACTCCGGTGCCAATCTAACTCGATTGGAACGTCTAAGAGGTAACAACTCGTCAATTAGTTCAACGGGAATCTCTTCCTCATGTTGAGTGCTAGTGTTTGAGGTTCCTTCACCGCTCGATTCTTGAATATCTTCAGGATCAATTGTCCTCCTACTGTCCTCATGGCGTATGAGTTCCCTCTCACTGAAAACTCCTCTCCTTGCTACATGTCACTCGGTCTGTGGAATATATATCCAAAGAATTTATGTGGGTAGCCGATGAAAATACACTTCTCACTTCGAGGTTCAAGCTTGTCGTGAGTCTCTCATCTTACGAAAGCTTCACAATCCCAAACCTTGATATGTGCCAACGAGGGAACCTTCCCTATCCACATCTCGTGAGGTGTTTTAGAAACCCTATTAGCTGGGACTAGATTAAGGATATGGGCGGCAGTCTCTAAGGTATAACCCCAGAATGAGATTAGTAGCGAAGCTCAACTCATCATGGAACGAACCATGTCCAACAAGGTTAGATTACGCCTCTCAGCCACACCATTAAGTTGTGGTGTCCAAGGAGGTGTTAATTGTGAAACAAGTCCACATTCTTTAAGATAGTCATGGAACTCGATACTAAGATACTCACCACCCTAATTGGATTTAAGCATCTTTATCTTCCTGCCCAATTGATTCTCTACTTCTTGCTTAAACTCTTTGAACTTTTCAAAGGTCTCTGACTTGTGCTTGATCAAGTAGATATATCCATATCTGCTATAATCATCAGTAAAGGTCATATAGAAGCGATTTGCATCCCTTGTGGTGGATCTAAAGGGACCACACACGTTTGTGTGTATGAGATCCAACAATCTCTCACCTCTTTCACAAGTACCTGTGAAAGGCGATTTAGTCGTCTTCCCAAGTAAACAAGACTCGCGCGTGTCATCTGACCTAATCAAATGACTCCAACACTCCATCCTTTTGGAGTTGGGCAATGCGCTTCTTGTTGACATGTCCAAGACGACAATGCTACAAGCATTCCTTGTCTAAACCATTGGACGAATCAATATGCAACACATTATTTCCTAAGTTATCTACAACCATCACAGTTTTATATACACCATTACAAGGAAATGCTTCAAAATAAAATTACCATTATAATCAGCATTTATAGAACCATTTTCATTATTAAATGAATATCTAAATCCTTGCCTATACAAACCATGGAAAGAAATAATATTCATTGTCATTTCTGACGAGTAGCAACAATCATTAAAATCTAAACCTAACCCACTACTAAGCACTAAAGAGTAAACTCGGATCTTGGTAAAAGGCAATCATTTCCTATTGCCCATTATCAGATTCATCTTCACATGCTCCACATCCCTACTTCTTCTTAGTCCCTGCAAATCAGAACAAATGTTAAAACCACATCCTATATCAAGGACCCAAGAACTAGCATGTGATGAGTATTTAGATATAATAGTATAAATACCTGCAAAGGTTGGCTTTATCTTCCTATCCTTGATGTCCTACAAGTACTTCAGGCATCTTCTCTTCCAATGCTCCTTTTCATGGCAGTAGAAGCACGTTGCCTCTTTTGTATCGGAAGAGGGAGGGGTATAACCGGTTTTAGCTTTGGATCCACTAGAAGAATATCCATCATGAGAATTTCCCTTCTATTTCTTTGAGGGAGCTTTCCTCTTTTTCCCCTTTCTATGTCGAATAGCCAGGACTGGAGCAGCAGCAGGAGTAGGAGTGGATTCGACACTTTTCCCTTTTAATCCACTTTCATCACTTCTTAGCAGGCCTTGAAGCTTTCTCAATGTGACTTCCTCATTGCTCATATGATAAGTCATTTTGAACTGATCATAGCAAGGAGGCAAAGAGTGTAGGACTATGTCTATATCCATCTATTCATCAAAGTTGAGATTCAACTTGAGCAAATGATCCACATACCTTTTCATCCTTTGCAGGTGGGTCATGATGGACTATCCATCCTTCATTTTGGTTGTCATGAATGAGGTGACAATTTTGTACCTCTCTTGACGTGCTTTTTGATGGTACTTTTCCATCAAGTCCTGGCACATCTCATAAGTCCAAAAGTCCTCATAGAACCGCTGCAACACGGGAGTCATAGTGGCCACCATAATGCATGACACTTTGGTCGCTTCCTTGCATTTGGCCCTATACTCAACCATTTCTTGAGGAGTAGTAGTGGCTTTATCTATCTCGATGAGTTCCTTGTCGAGAATATGTTCCTTATCCTTGTATCATAGGGCCATTCTGATGTTTCTGATCCGATCATTAAAATTTGATCCATCAAAAGTGACCCTCCCACAAATGTTCAGGAGCGAGAGTGGGTTCGAGGAGTTCTTGTCGTTGGAGGTTGATCCAGAAGCGTTGTTTGGGCCAGGCATCTGAAAAAGAAGAAAGACAAGTTTTTTATTAGATAGTAAATCCTTAATATAACACCCAAATGAAATATTAAGGTTAGGACCCAACACAATAATTCACAATTCAGAAAAGGGATGTTGTAATCCAGTTGTATATTATTTGAAGGTAGGTAAATGACGATTTACCAATTCCACCACAAAAAATGAAATTTAAAATGAATAGGTTTTAAATGAAATTCCTAGATCCTTGAGATTCATTGAACTCTTCAATGGCATGTTTAATCACGATTATGCCCTTCAAGTTTGTGACAGGGATACCGAGGATCACAAACAAGGTGTGAATAACCATGCAAATTAGCTTGGTACTCTCGATGTCATTTACCACCTAATCAATGTGTTGGTTAACCACACACGCTCCATTGATCTATGGTAATTTACGAGCTACCCATTGCCACTCTTTATTAGTCCAAGTTAGTGTGTCGATTAACCACACATGCTCCACTAACGACTTAACAAAGTGCAATGAGCAATTTCATGGATTAGCATCAAATTCACATTTTCCGAAAATAACAAAGATTGAGAATTTATAAAAACATTTAGTTACTTTATATTTATCATTATACTTATTAATGAGAGAATTAATGTCCTATCCTACCCATTCGACTAATGACCTTCCACCAATCAAGGAAGCGGTGGGTGAGAGTTGACACTCATTCAACCGCCATTTTATAGGCAGTTTCCTTATACCCCGTATAGATCGGCTTTGTGAATGAGGCCTACTAACGGTAAGACTTACTTTTCTTATACATATATAATATTAAACTTTTAATTTATATATATATATATATATATATATATATATATATATATATATATATATATATAGTATAAGGGTGTGTTTTAAACATTTCAAAATACTAGGGTTTTTAATCTAATTTAAAATTTTCGAAATTAAAACCTTTTGATTTAAAATCTTAAATATGAAAAACCTTGATTTAATAATTATCCAAAATTAAATAATTAATTTAAATTATTAAATCTCATAGGATTATCCATTAAATTAAATAAATAATTTAACCTAATCCTTTTATCCCTTAGATTTCGAAATTTTTGGAAGGGATATATCAAAATCACCAATTATCTATTTAAACAATTAAAAGATAATACCTACCCAAAACCTAAAAATCGAAAATTCTAAAATCTAATCTTGGGGAAGGCATTTTTTTGAAAATTCTAGGGTTAGCAAACCCTAAAAATCGAAAATAAGGAGGTCAAAGGAACGGGTTCAAAAACCCTAATCAATTTTCGAAACTAGGGTTTAGAAACCATAATTTCGAAAAATCCAAGCCCTAGGGTTTAATTGCCATAAAACCTAATTTGTCAAGTTCGATCTATTGTATCAAATCTAATTGAAAACAAAACCAATCTCTAATACCACTGATGGGTTTTATACAAACAATCATATGTGTGCAAGCAACCCTAGATTTGGATCTATGTTTTTCTCTATTAGACATACTAGCATTGAACACAAAAGGAAAACCCTAATATGCATCTAATAATTGGAAATTTACAAAGATTATATCACATACCTTTGTTGCTATATAGTAATAACAACCAATTCTTGAAGATCCTTTGCTTTTGAGAACAAGTACCACAAGTGTAGTACCTCTAATGGCTCACAAACACACTAGGGAAAGAGGATGAATATGAGAGAGAGGAGAGAGGAGTAACTTGCTCAAAAATTCGGCTCTTCTAGGGTTTCAAGAGGGTCAACAAATTCAAGAGGCCAGGGGGTCTATTTATACTTGACATTAGCTAGGCTTTTGAGGTAGAAACCCAAACTCCTTAGCTTAGGGCCTAAGCAATACCACGGACGCCTTCCTTAGGGCTTGGACAAAAATCTCTAGAACCTTCTAGGGATTTCTAGCCCTCCCCAATAAGGGTGATCCAATGGCCCAAACCCTCAACTATCAAATATTTACAAAACAGCCCCTACACTTTCAATCCGTTCCTTTAATCCCAAAATTAATTCCAAATTAACTTTTGATTAAATACTTATTAAAAATATGATTTCTAATTAATATATTATTCTTATAATATATTAATAAATCATATTTATGCACCAATTTATTATTCTAAATAATAAAATCAGCCTTTCTCTCTAATAGTCATCTTGTCTAGAACCTTCTAGGGATTTCAGGCCCTCCCCAATAAGGGTGATCCAATGGCCCAAAACCTCAACTATCAAATATTTACAAAACAGCCCCTACACTTTCAATCCGTTCCTTTAATCCCAAAATTAATTCCAAATTAACTTTTGATTAAATACTTATTAAAAATATGATTTTTAATTAATATATTATTCTTATAATATATTAATAAATCATATTTATGCACCAATTTATTATTCTAAATAATAAAATCAGCCTTTCTCTCTAATAGTCATCTTGTCTAGTTGTCAGTGTGAAGACAACCCAAAAGAACCATGCTACTATCTAATCAAGTACATACCAATTATAGTTATGGACTTAGACACCTAATACAACACCATATCCAGGTCTTTCATTCAATTTATTAGTGCCACCACCTAGTCTTTCTACATAATATAATCCAGTAGGCCGACATTGGTGCCTTCGACCCAGAAGTACAGTGAGGAGACTCACCTAAATCACTAATCTGACTAGAAATCAGCTCAATACCGTGTCAACCAAAACTAAATACTCTCTCTCTCTCTCTCTCTTTCTCTTTCTCTCTGCCAAATGATGGGTGCTAAAAACCTCCTACCAATCCACACAAGGAAAAACCTAAGTCTACCTTTCAGCAACCCACAATGACAACGATCCAGCTTCACATCGTGACCAGCCCTTGGTCACGTCGTGAGATTCCACTTAGTCTGATTCTAACTCGTCTCGACCCAACTCAGTCAAATCAGTCATGGAAAATCATCTGATCAAACCTGACAACGTGAGCAGCCTTCTGTCATGTCGTGAGCCTCAGATAACTCAGCAGAAAATGGGGTCTTTATTCTCACGTCATGAGACTGTAACTCCCTTTGTTCAGGTAATTTCATTTTGACCCTTACTTATGAAATTTGTTTCAATATGGTCCCATTGTCATTTAAGTGAGAAACGCCTGATCTGTTGAGTATGTTGGGTGTACGTAAACATACGCAAGGTGTACGTGGATGGGGTTCAAAACCTAAATTTTAGGGTTTAAGACGTATTTAAGCACCATTAACTTCTCAAGACCTTTTCCCCCACCAGCCTCTACCTCCCAAATCGTCCCTTGCAAACCGTAATTCATTATTTGAGCATATTTGAGCTTGATAGTGCATTTTTGGTGTTCGTGAAGGAAGAAGGAGGAATGGAAATCGTCTTGGAAGCTTAAGGCATCTTGGATCCAAAAGTGTTTAACCCTCAAGCATCCTTTGGAGGTATAAAGTTTGAAACTTGATGATTTATTTGCTTAGATATTGTTAGCCTTGAGTTTGTGTTCATTTTTGGTCCCAAAATCTTAGTGTTCATGAGTATGGATTACTCCAATTAGAAGAGTTGTGCTTTCAAATGTATTTAGGTGTTAGGAACCATAAAAATGTGATGTTGGTCCTTCTATCCCGTCCATGTAAGATTTATGATGTCTTAATGGATTATTAAGTTAGGCTTTTAGCTTTTAGAGTTGTCTAGCCATGGAAATTCATAAAGGTGGAAAGTTTATGACTTAGAATGATGTTTTGGCTCTAGATTTGAGTTTCGACAAAATGACTTTAAGGAATAAGCACTTAATGATAGGAATTGGACCAAGGCATAGTAAGTTGAGTGTACCTACGGGTAGCTTGTACGTACTGGGTTTGAAACCCATGGTTTGGATTTAGTCACGACTACGCCCAACGTAGTGACTGAGTACCTAGGGCGTACTCAGTCAGTTTGACTTTCCTTGACTTTTTAAAGTTCTAACTTTGACCTTTGACCCGGGGTTTGACCAAGTTTAACCTAGGGGCATTTTGGGTATTTTGAGTTGTAGTTTGATTTTAGGTCACTGATTGTTGTATAGGTGACATGTAGTGTTGGCATTTGGAGCATCGTTCTTTTATGCTATCTTTTCATGTTGTGAGGTGAGTTTTCCTTACTGTGCTTGTGGGTCGAAGGCACCAATACCGACCCACTGGATTATGTATCCTGGTAATACTGGATGATGTTATGTTGGCTATATGATAGCCGAATAGATCTCTATAATTATTTGTGTTTACTGTTATGTGTTAGATTGGTAGATCTGTATGGTTATCTATATTTATTGGTAATTGATTGTTATTATATATGTCGACATATTATGGTTTGATGGGTTAAGGCACTCTTACTTTGTGCTAAAGGCCAAGGTACCCGAAGAGTGGTCCGGATACGCTGTAGGCCCTACGAGGCGGTCCAATCAGGCCAAAGGCTCGAAGAGCAGTCTAGATAGGCTGTAAGACTTGTGAGGCAGTCCAGCCATGTTAAAGGCTCATGTATGCATGCTGTTATATGTTTGTGAAGTGGTATTTTGGGGAACTCGGTAAGCTTTGGTTTACGGTATAAGTGTTATGTTTCAGGTAATTTTGATGATTGGGGCAAGGCGAAGGCATGATCGTACACATCCTTTAGGGACATGTTTTAGAGATTTTATGATACTCTGATTTTAGGATATTTGTATTTGACAGTTGGTTTTTGACTTGGGTTTTGATTGTTAACAATGATTTTACCTTAATTGAAAAATGAAAATTTTTATCGTGATTTTTAGGATATTACAAGTTGGTATTAGAGCCATGGTTTGAACAAATTGGATAAGCACTCATGCAAATTCGAGCTCAAACTATGGGTTTGTAAGGTTTTCAAAATTGATTTCCAAACTGTTTTCAAAAGTAACCATAGAAGGATGAGATGTATACGATCAACCGGTGCAAGAAAGTATACCCCAAGATACCCACACTATTATTTGTTATGATGTTTATGATAGAACTGCATGCTAGTGGTAGGCTAGGGATCTTCATGAATTGTGTGATAGAATTTCTTGATGTATGATGCCTGATAGCCTAGGAGGATATCTTGTATGTTAGATGAAATTAACATCATTATTGTAGTTGCTTAGTTTGTGCATCATAGTTATACATAACTAAGATTCTATAGTTTGAGAATGTTTGGTTTAGCCTTATTTCCCGTTTCTCGTTTGGTTGCGGGCTTAGAGTAGAATCAAGTATTCGACTTTCTATGGAATCCAACGTTATGTATGATTAGCATGCACAAGCAGCTGCAAGGTTGGTGGAAGTTTCGTGAGTGAGTATAATTATAGTAGGTCAGTGTGATGAACGATTAGCCACTCTTGAGAGAGTAAATACATGATGCATGTGTACCCTTGATCCTTAGGCCTAGTGATCCGGAATTTGTGTGTAAGGATATGTCTAATTTTATGGTGTCTTAGTGCCAGACAGTTTCACTGCTCGAATGATGCTTGCTTTGTGTGTTGTCGCACTCATACTGATGTGAGTTAACTATTAAATGAATATGTTAAGTTACAGGATGCAAAGGTTAAATAATTTTAGAATGATTGATTCGACCCTATTTTACAGCTCTCTTTTGATTCTAACCATTATAGGGTTTAGTCTTTTAGTTAAAAGATTATTTAAGTTTTGTTGCATGTAGTAGTATTCATGAAGTGGATAGCTAACATTAATAAGGGTTTTTAAGCAGCTGATGGCAGGGTGAGGTGGGGATCCTAGGAGATCCTAGGAAGTGATTTAGTGTGGTTGCTACTCTATTTAGTGGGTATTAGGAGTATCATTATGAGTAGGTGATTTAAAGGACTCGGGACGCTTCTCGAGAAAAGTATGGATAGGTGTGAAAGGTAGTATTGGGCCAATACTACTGGAAGTACATGATCCATACTTTAATCAATTGAAGTAACGAGGATTCTAAGGAGTTGGTTGAAGTTAGATAGAATGGTTGATACCATGATATGTGACAGTGTTTCTGTATATGTCGGTCTTTTGGTTATGGTTGTTCAGGCTGAGGATGATTTCGGTGATTGTTTGAGCTTTAGTGGCCATGTCAGTTTGGGTTTGAATGGTGCAAACCTAGGTGAGTTAGTTGATTTTGAGGTCTCGAGAGACTTGCTTGAGGTAGTGTCAGTTGAGTTGCGGGACTCAAGAAAGAAGCGATTGTTATGATTGGCTCGAGGACAGCAGCTGGAGGCTGAGTAATTGGTAGATGGATCGAAATGTCATTATCTTCGGTAGAGGCTATTTTCTTTCATCTTTCTGTTTTTAGATGATAGAGAGATCAGGCATGCGATCTTCAGAGTTGGGATGTAGACCTAACATGGGGCTATATGGCTACGGTTTTTGATAGTGGTGTGGGAATGCACAAGAAGATTCTTGTGGTATGGTTTCTTGAGACGAAATCAGGGGTCTGCTTTCTTTGGATATAGATAGGTCAGGTGCGAGCTGATGGTTCCTGGTGATCAGGGAGGTGAATCGAGAGCGGCAACTTTCGTTGTCTCTGTTGTATCCCGACTATGAGAATGCTACCTTTTGTATTTATGAATGATTCTCACAATGAACTGATGTTTGGGAATTTGCAGGCAAAGAGTGTGGTAGTCCATTTATTTCTAGATAGGAAGTTGGTTCTATGAATGGACTGTCAAAAATGTTTCATGTGCACCTACATGGGATTCTTGATGATAGAAACATTCATTATTAGGGAGTTCCCAAGGTCTCTATTTGAGAGTCAGACTCTCTTTGAGTTTTCTTGATCTTTATCTAGAAGATCATATTACATTGTGTTATACATTCAAGCTTTAGGGAATGATATGTATCTGGGTGAGCCGGTTTAAGTTTTGGTCTGTTTGCAATGTTAGTTGGTGGTAGTTCGAACCCTAAGTGGGGGAGAACTGGATATTCTACTCAGAGAATCATCGATCCGTCAAGTTATGGTTTCAGAAGAATGGATCATATGAATTTCTGGTTTGGGTATGCAAAATTTTAGTTCACGATTTGGTCAAGACGGAGGTACAGAGCAAGTTGACATCAGATGTATGTGTTCAGGAATACAAGGGTCGTCTTTGTGGAAAGAAGTTGTTGTACAAGGAGCTCGTTGTAGCCATTGGTTCCTGTTGAGAATGACGATAAATAGGTCAAGAGGCGTTTGGATCGCTCAGGTTGAGTATCGATTGCTGAGGGATTTGTCAGCTTGTTGTATAGATTGATATCTATAGTCTAGGATAGGCAGTTGTTGATCGGTCAATCAGTTTCAGAGTTTGGAATGTTTAGTTCCTCTTGGTCTTTGTCTAGTAGTGTATTGGATCAATGGGTTAGTTGTTAATGCACTCTCGATCGTTGGTCTTTTTGTTCATCGTCAATAGCAGAAGTTCTTCAGAAATTTAGAGTTGTATCAGTTTGAGTTCAAAGGATGCATCAACCTATTGTGAAGATATATACATTGTACATTTTGGTTTCTGGGTATGGGTACCCTCAATGGTTGGTTGTGAAATTATTATTCATAGTAGGATCGATTTTGGCAGATGTCCTTGGGTATTGGAAGTTCGATTGTTGGTGCAGCGTTTATTAGCTTTTAGGTGTCGCTTTGGATCTGTGCAAAATCTAAATTTTTATGTGTTGCATCAGCAGGATTGGTAGCTTGATCGAGCCGACCAGCGTTTTGACAACATTTCTAATGGATTTGGAAGTTTTATCGAACTATTTGGGTATTGGTAGGATCTGTTCGGTTTCAATCGTGGTGTAGGATCTTAGTTTCGACTATTCATGAGGATGTTTCTGTTAGCGGTTGAGGTTCGTCATTTTGGTTAGATATACTAGTACCAATCCCGGTGGGTAAGGGTTGTAAGAAAGAAAGAGTGCAGTAGATCCATGGGCAGTTACATGTCTTCCCTTGGGCATATATGTAGGTTAAATAAGATAGCACGAGAACACTTTGTTGGATTAGGTGTCTAAGTTCATAACTATTTCTGGAATGCACTTGACCCGATTAGCATGGTCCATTTGGGTTGCATGGCATCATGCATTTGGATAGACCAAAATGAGAGAAATAACACTTAAGTTTTATTAATATATTATAAGTTCTAATATATTAACAATATTATTTAATTAGTATTGATCACAAATTAATTTGGAATTAATTAAGTGATCAAAAGAAGACTAATTAAATATATGGGTTGATTGTGTAAATCACCCATACTTGTATAGTGGGCTAATGCTCCATGGATTATCAAGTTGGGCTAAAACCCATAGGATGCTCCATGGTGTCTTTGAACCCGTGGATCATGGAAATGAAGAGCCATGTCAAGTTAGGGTTTACATGGTGTAACCCTACTTATGACACACTATAAAAGGAATATGTAAGCAACCAAAATCGGCACTAGTGTGAGAACAAGAGGGCATAACCAATTTTAGAAGTGTTATATCTCTCTCAAGGTTATTCCAAGTGTATTTGGTGTTGTGTGAGACATTTGAGGCATCACACTTGAGGTGCTAGGCTCATAAGGTTCTCAAGGAATCCAAACTACAAAAGGTATGTTCTTCTTCTAGCATTTATGTTTAAAAGCTCCCCATGGTATGCTAGATAGGTTAAGAACCTTGGAAAATCGATTTTGCATGTATCATAGTAAAACATAGATCCAAGGTTTCTAGGGTTGCATGTACACCTTACGAGTGTTAGAATGCTCAAAACCCAACAATGGTATCAGAGCCTAGGCTTGTTTGTTTGATACTTGATGCAAAATTGTGAAAAACTCAGTTTTTCTACACTATGCAGCATGAACTCGCCGAGTCCATGGGGGGACTCAACGAGTCCATGAGTAAACTCATCCTACTCGTCGAGTAGGTTCTTGCACTAGATGAGTAGGAGCCCCATAATGTAGTTTTTCGACTTTTGATGCTGGAAATGGACTAGAAACATTACCCTAAACTGTTTTGGTCTTATAAAACGTATTTTAGATGGTGTAATGGTTATGCTAATCCATTTTCAATAGCTATAATCAAAATTTCAAGTTTTATATAGTTAATTTTATGATTCTTGATTTGTTGGTATGCATGTTCATGAACTTTATGAGTTTAGAAGATCATAGGAATTATTTGTAACTTGCTTTTAGTTTAATTCATGATCATTATGTGTTTTAATGGAATCCATAATTTGTTCTCAAGTTATGGATTACCAAAATTCGTTTGTAACGACCATAAAATTTCAACCAATCTTAACATTTCAAAAACAGCCCATTTTCTTAATGTTATTACAAAAAGGTTTTCAATACAATTATTATCAGTGTCTTCCCAGAATCACATCATAAAACATAATCATGAGGAGCGGTACGATCACGCCATTGCCTTGCCACGATCTCCTGAAGAACCTGAAAAACATAAAACCACAACTGTAAGCCCGAAAGCTTAGTGAGATACCCCCAAAAATACCAACCACATATACCATACACGCATAACATGCCATATCATATCAGAACACAGAACAGCCATGCACTTCGGGTCTACTGTGTGACTGGTCCGCCGCACCGGCCAACAGTCCACCTCGTCCACCCTCCGAGTCTAGCCATATACATCGAGTCTGCAGTGTGATTGGTCCGCCCGCACCGGGCCTTCAATCCACCTGGTCCACTCTCTGAGTCTATAGTATGACTGGTCCGCCCGCACTGGGCCTTCAGTCGGCCTGGTCCACTCTCCGAGCCTCGGCACGTCTGGTCCGCCCTCTTGGGGACTACAGCCTATCCGGACCGCTCGCTGGGCCTTCGGGACAACCAGTCCGCCCTGGGTATCTTGGCCTACAGCACAAAGCAGGACCCGCCTCAACCCAACCCCAGTCCAACAACCATGTGCACATAAACATACAATCATATAACAATTCACAGTCAACAAGCCGATCTAGCAGATCACATAACATATCATCATCCTAACCAGGATACCGACCTAACCGGTCACTAGCATAGCATCATCCTACATACCAGGATACCGACCTTAACCAAGTCTCTAACATATACCATCCTAGCTACCAGGATGCAAACATATCAAAGCAATAACATAACAACAAATACCCGGATCTTAATCCGATAAAGCGCCTGCCTTGGTGCCTTAGACCCTGTTGATATCGTGAGGATAACTCACCTTGCCACTACCAAAATGAAAACCCAACAGAGGGAGTACGTTGGGCGTACCCTCCTTGGTACGCTGGGCGTACATGCTGATATGCAATTGGGGATCGGGACACTAACCCGCTACGTGGGGCGTACTCCTTTGTTACGCGGGGCGTAACTTCGTTGCTCATCAAGTCCACATAACTTCTTAATGGCTTAAGCTCTTAAGCCCAAACTTCAGATCCTTAGGCCAAATACGCCTAAGATTCATAAAGTCTCAAACTTTATCACTTGGGACGTCCATAAAGCTCTTAATCCAAGGTTTTAATCCATTAAGACCTACTTATCTCACACATGGAACAACCACAACCCTTGGGACCTCATTTTTCTCACTCAAGACCTCTCCTAAGGTCTGGAAGGACAGATAATCCTGACCAACTCAAAACATGCATCAAGATGAGGACTTTTGGGACAAGAATGATGTCAAAATTTCACAACACTTAGATCTATGCAATATAAATGTCAAGCAAGAAGCTTTATACCTCAGATAGGCTCCAAAGGATGATATCTTTCCAGATCTATAAGCTCCAACCACTCAACTCCTTCTTTGACAACTTCCTCTTTCTTCTTCTAGCCTCTCCTTTGCTAAAATAAGCTTTCCAAGGCCAAACACACCCAACAATGGAGGTGGAACGGCTATCTAGGGTTTCTGAGGATAAGAGAGTGCTTATGGAGGCTAGGGTAAGAACCAACATGTTCCCTATATAGTGGCTGACTCTAATTTTAGGGTTTTAGGACTCTAAGAGTACGCTGGGCGTACCTCTAGTACGTTGGGCGTACTCGACCTTGCACCCGCGTTCATTTTTTCACTTACGCTGGGCGTAACCCAGACCACTCTGGGCGTACTCAGCATGTCCCATTTTTCATATTTGGCCTTCTTTTTCCACTTTTCCCATAAAAGGACCAAAATACCCTTCCTCTTAAATCCCGGGGACTCATAAATAAGTACTTTTAGGAACGGGGCCTTACATCGTTCTTTTAAAGTCCATTAAAGAAACACATAGGTTACATAAAATGAAAAGTCTCCCGTTTTAATAAACCATTTAACTCATAAGTTATGAAAGATGAAAAGTTTTGAAAGTTACAAAACTTGCCCTCAAGTTTTGGAACATGTAAGGTCACTTTAAAAAAAACTTTAGTTCCAACCCCTAGAATTTTAAAAGTTAAAATTCAACCCTTATACTTTATAATATTATAATTTTAATAATTTATATATATGTATAAGAACAAGTCGTTTTACCGTTGGTAGGCCTCATTCATGAAGTCGATCTATAAAGGGGGGTATAAGGTTGTTGCCTATAAAATGGCAGCTTAATGGGTGTCCACTCTCACCCACTGCTTCCTTGATCGGTGGATGGTCGTTAGCCGAACGGGTAGGAAAAGGACTAGAGTTCTCCCTTCATTAAAAGTATTAATGATGAATATAAAGTAACTAAATGTTTTTATAATTCCCAATCTTAGTTACTTTAGGTAAATGTGAATAAGGTGCTAACCCATGAAATTACACTTCGCACTTTGCTTAAGTCGGTTAGTGGAGCGCGTGTGGTTAACCGGCACGCTAGTTGGACTTAACAAGGTAGGCAAAGGGTAACTTAATGTTTATCATAGTATCGATGGAGCACGTATGGTTAACCGGCACATCGATTGAGGGGTAATACATTAAGGGTACCAAGTAATTTGCATGGTTACTTCACACCTTGTTTTGTGATCCTCGGCATCCCAGTCACAAAACCTGAAGGGAACACTCGAAATTGAAACATGCCATTGAAAGTTCAATGAATCTCAAAAGATCTAGGAGTCTTAAATCTAATTAAAACCTAATAATTTATTTCGTTTTTCACGGTGGAAATTGGTGAATCGTCATTCACCTACCTTCAAATATTCTACAGCTTGGATTACGACATCCCTCTTCCAAGTTATAAAATATTGTGTTGGGTCCTAGCCTTAATATTTCATATTGGGTGTTATATTAAGGACTTTAAATCAACTATCTTGAATATCTCCCAAAAGATGTCTGGTTCAGACAATTATGATCTTCCCAAAACTCTTGGAATAAGATTTTGTATTGAAGATGATGTCCCGTGACTGGATCATGGAAATCATACTTCAATTCCTCCACCTCCTCCAATTATTCTCCATATCCCACACGTTCAAGGTCACTCAAGCCCTATTGGAAACAAAGGTCTATGTGTGATCACATCTTGGAGATGAAGTCACATATTGACAAGCCAGGAGAGTTGGGTGTCAAAGTCTTGAGAAAGTTGGTTGTTCAATCACTTTCTCAGTCTCATAGTGAGTTTCTTCGGGACTGCTATGTAACAGACTATGACATGACCCTTAATGATCTTATCTATTTGCTTGGTGGTGCTGAATCACCAATGATTTGGAGCTCTGGAAAAGCAAATTTGATTAGTAGATCAACTTCCCAAAATACCATGGACATTGACAAATTAGTGACATTGGAAATCCAAAAAGCTTTATCTTCCCAATGGAAAGGGATCGGCCATAGTCAACTCGGTTGACCAGATGGTAAAGAGAAAGGCTAAGTCTGAGATAGTCCTATGTACCATTCCTAAACGGTCCATATGGTTCTATTACCAAAAAGGAAGAGGCATTGGTTGCAAAGATACCCTAACTACCTGAAAGATCTAAGAGAAGGTCTAGTCAAAAAGTTTGATTCTGCTTCAGAATCAAGCAAAGGGAAGGACACTTAAAGAAAAAGTATGTTGAATCTGATCGCAAAGATGGATTTCAATCGCATGGTTCGAAGATCGGATTCTTGAGCTACTACTTAGGGGTTATGATAGATTGCTAGGAGTTACGTAACATCATAGTTTTCATTTAAAGCTGCATTGTAAGGAAAAAGTTTTTCCGCATTTATAAATAAATAAAAATTTGATTTTATTTGAGTTTATATCTCCTTGCAACAGCTTTTATGGAAAATTGATGTTTATATGTTTCTATCAATAATGGAAATGTGAATTTGATTCTTTCATTTGTGGTAGTGTCTAAATTTATCAAATAAGGAAAGATTCTCATCACACAAGGTTTCAATTGGACCGAAACTTGGAATCATGCAAGTTGTATAGTATGATGAATGAGAACTTTCAACTTTGGAAAATTAAGACTAATTCCTTGTTCACATGTATATGTGAGTCAAGTGAAGGACTAAGGGATCGAGTACACATTCTTGTGCACTGGTCAAGTCCACCACAAAGGATCGATAAGATTATTCGTCATGATTTATTAAAGTTTAGTAAATATGGTTATACTTACCAGTTTAAGTATAATTCTCAAACATTGGAAAATTTTCAATGTTTTGCAGGATGAATGAGAAGAATCAAATTAGGCAGAAGGATAAAAGTTTCTCAAAATCTGAAAAGAAGGGAGAGTACTTTAGTATCATGTTTAGTGATCATCTTAATGATTAAGAAACCATATCACAATTGGTTCTCTAAGGACATCTTAGTGCATTCTTATGGCTAAGAAGAGGAATCATGAATTTTTGAAATGGTTAAATCAAAAAGGTGAGTCATACTTTGTTCCAAAACAATTCTTAGAGTCATACTCCAAGATTGTAACTTGAGTGACATATATTAAAAAAAAAGGTTTATAACACTAGTCAAATGTAAGAATAACGTGTGTCCTACTCTTTTACATTTGAAATTGGTAAGTTGTGATGTTTTGGATAAAACATAGACCAACTTAAGGCCAATTGTGTGAAGTGCTTGCCTTGATAAAGAATCTGCACTATCTCTTGAATGTTTGGCAAGTGAGTCTTATATGTTAAGAGGACAGTGGGAGTCTTAAAGATCTTGAAAAAGCTTCTACATCTAATCAAGAAGAAAAACCTATAGTTTATCACTAGCACACGACTTGAGGTTTATAACCTATCGTGTTGGCATATTCTTATTTCTGTGCCCATTCCAGTTAAATTTGGCTTTGCATATGAGTTCTGAGAGTTCTCAATTGGTTGCATAACAACTAGGAAGAAATGGCAGGCCCTTGAGCTGCCAGGTGGCAAGAAGTTAAGACTGCAAAAGTTCATTCCATAAGAGTTTGGATTTGTCACTAACCTTGTCTTGTGATTATGGTTTTGACAAATTCACATGGATAGGAACACATACACCAGAAAATCTAAGTGTCATAAGGTTTCTCTTCGATTCATGAAAATGATGGTGAGGAAACACTTTCACTAAGTAGATTTTAAGTAGTTAGCATTTGTGATATTTGCATTCTCAAAGTCGTTAGTGGAGCATGTGTGGTTAACCGACACACTAACATGGACATGTGAGAAATGGCAAAGGTATAAAAATTTGAGAATATGATTACGACATCCCTTTTCATAGTTCTGAAATTGTTTAGACACGCATGTGTGCTATCTAAGGAAAGGTGTATGATTTTGATAAAGTTTTATCAAAGCATCTCGTATTAGAAATATGAAATTTTGTAAGAAGTTCAATAAAGTATTGATTTCTAGAAGTCCAGCAGATTTCTTAGTACATGTCAAAGCTAGTGGGAGCATAAGTTTCATGCTAATAATCATCATGCAAGTGGGAGCATGATAATTATAATAAGTGTTGCAAGTTAGCAATGTTAATTATAGAAAACAAAAGGTTTCAATTGGGAAAAAGTTGTTTTGCTATAATTAAGGGAGAGAAAATTATACTTCACTTCAATTCTAAAAGCTTAGATTGAGGTTTTAATCATATTTAGTCAAGGATATATATATATATATATATATATATATATATATATATATATATATATATATATATATATGAATTTTATGTTGGAATGTCTCAACATAAGGAAATTCTATATATGCGTCCATTATTTGCGTTCTAAAATTCGATTATGATTATGGCATCCCTTTTTCATAATTTGAATTATAAGAACTTGGCAAATAGAAATAGAAATATTATAGCAAAAGACTGGTCTAGTATCATGTCTTTATGAATCGTGTCCCATATGCTTCGGATATAGAGGATCGATTGCATGTGCTATAATATTCATTTGTTCTAAATTTTTCCAAATGCCCAGAGCATTAAGAAGGAAAAGTACTAGAACTAGATATGACTAATTTGATTAAGCAATTGTTGAGGACAATCTAAGGTTTACCAAAGATTTCTTGCTTAGGGACAGTTGGAAGTATAGTGTTAATTTTGGAAGGATCATATTGATATATTTTGAAAAGAAGCAACTCTTGTTCAGGAGTAATATTCAAAAGGTAAATATATGGAAATGTTCCCATAGGTGGAAGTTATTCATTAAATCTGTGTAAGATTAGGAAACTTAATGCAAGAAGAATGTTCAAAGGCAATGAACTTTGACTATGAGACTTCGCTTCCATGGAGTTCATCTCCATTGGAATACTCTGTAATGTCCGTTGACAAGTCTTTGTGACTTTGTGCATAATCATTACAAGAGTACCAATGCATATAAGTTTAATCTAACAGATTTAGGTAAATGGCAAAAATTTGGAATTCTTGAATTTGCAGTAAGGATTTGAAATTATGAAATGAGTATCATTGGAATTATGTTCAATTGATCTATTTCACAAAGTAAAGATCATAGAAAAACTTAGTGTGCATACATAGTGTATGACATAACTAATGTTTGGAAAAACATAGTGTGCATACTTGGTGTATGGCATGACTAGTATTTAGAAAAAACATAGTGTACATGCTTGGAGCATGGGAAAACTATTGTTTTTAATTCAAGTATAAATTTGATAGTTTGAAACGGTATGCAATGAATGATGGGTAATCAATATGGTGATAAATAAAAGATGTTTTAGTTATATTCATAAGTTCTAAGACCATATTGGATTCGATTATTCTTGTGTTTCACTTTGCATGTTTTGACTTCCAGAATAACTAAGTCTCTCTTTCTGAATGACTAAGTTATTCAAACCATCCACGGTCGGTCATATGTTAGAAGTAGATATGAATCAAGACTGTTATGAAGTTGGATTGTAGATGTCCAAGGTATGGGACATAGCAAGGATTGTTGCAACATTCATGAATGCTCATAAGTTCTGAGTATTGGATTCAACCCACGCTCACTGGTATCACTTCATGGAACTTATCTCGAAAGATCATGAGACGGTAATATCATATAAGTCTTCAAACCTAGAGATATGACTTGTTGCCTATGAGTTGGTTATACATTGATTATACGTAAACACATTGGTAACTCGATGTTATAAAACGTGCCTTTGTGTATGATTCAACAAGTAGTAGAACAAGCATATGAGCCAAAGTTTATCTGTTCCTTCTTGGATTAGAAGCAATATCTAGGCCCCTCGATGATTTTGTGTTGACCCATGTACCGGGCTCGGTCAGAACTAAGTTGATGTGTTCAAATAAGTTCTATGTCAAACAAATCAGAAATCAAGAAACAAACTGTTGGACAATAAGTAAGACATTGTTCCATGTATTTGTCCGACTGATATCTAGAACAGATGATTATATGATCACTTATCTTAAATGGCGTATCATCATCATCTCAATTCCACGAGACCTTGAAAGAGCTACGATTGCTGATCGGTTCCTGAAGTTATTCTTGCAGATATAGTTATTAGACTTATCCAAGTGGGAGACTATTGGATTAGGTGTCTAAGTTCATAACTATTTCTGGAATGTACTTGACCCGATTAGCATGGTCCATTTGGGTTGCATGGCATCATGCATTTGGATAGACCAAAATGAGAGAAATAACACTTAAGGTTTATTAATATATTATAAGTTCTAATATATTAATAATAATATTTAATTAGTATTGATCAAGAATTAATTTGGAATTAATGAAGTGATCAAAAGAAGACTAATTAAATATATGGGTTGATTGTGTAAATGGCTCGTACTTATATAGTGGGCTAATGCTCCATGGATTATCAAGTTGGGCTAAAACCCATAGATGCTCCATGGTGTCTTTGAACCCGTGGATCATGGAAATGAAGAGCTATGTCAAGTTAGGGTTTACATGGTGTAACCCTACTTATGACACACTATAAAAGGAATATGTGAGCAACCAAAACCGACACTAGTGTGAGAACAAGAGGGCATAGCCAATTTTAGAAGTGTTATATTTCTCTCAAGGTTATTCCAAATGTATTTGGTGCTGTGTGAGACATTTGAGGCATCATACTTGAGGTGCTAGGCTCACAAGTTTCTCAGGGAATCCAAACTACAAAAGGTATGTTCTTCCCTCTAGCATTTATGTTTAAAAGTTCCCCATGGTATGCTAGATAGGATAAGAACCTTGGAAAATCAATTTTGCATGTATCATAGTAAAACACAGATCCAAGGTTTCTAGGGTTGCATCTACACCTTAGGAGTGTTAGAATGCTCAAAACCCAACACACTTGGCACGAGCTATTAGCATGGTGCTTAATTGGTTTATAGCCCTTAATTGGAACAAAAGTGTAACCACCTATCTCATTCTCTAGGTTTGTGCGACCACATTTTCACCTGATTTTGCATTGGTAGTTGTCTGTACTATGAAAGGAATTGTGCTTGATAGAAAGGTATGACCATATTTGTGTTTGGTTAGCATTGATAGAGATGTTTATTTGTTCTGTGCAAGTTGGTGGATTGATGGTTGGGTATCTTTAGGCCCCCGTAGTGCAGTTCGTGAGTCTTCAGGCCATTGATGGGATGGCAAGATCGACACTGTACCATGAGCTTATTGTTCAGAGGTGAGCATGTGTCACAATGTATTGTGAACCGGTTGTTGTATGATTCTTATGGGTCGCATCTAGTACTCTTTTATTGAGACTCTTAGGTCTTAGATCGTTGGTTTCTTGTCATGTTTGGGTGTTAGTGCATTATAGGAGTTGGGAGACTCAGCCACCAGCTGGTTTGAATCATGAGGGCAGTTTAAAGGTTGTTGGGAGTAAAAGAACTTCACCAAAAGTCTCTTGCGGAGTGTTTCCATTATGAACCCTGTTTGCTTGCGGGTTGTTTTATCAGAAGTTTGGTTACCAATGTTGGGTATCAGTTATGGAATCTCTAGTCATAAAGTTCATTGTGAGTGTACCAAGTAGTTTGTTAAGTGAAGGTACACTTGAGCTGATTATGGATTTGGATACAACATGAAATTATTGGATGGACTATCGTTATGCTTGTGGGGGCAGTGGGTGGATGATGGCTTGTCATGATATCAAGTGTATATTGAAGGTTTTGGCCACAACTTTCGAATTTGGGATTGTGCGAAATTCACGATCAACATGTTTTGAATATTCTTTCCACATGTTTTAATGGTGTTCCTAGTCAGGCACTAAGGGTAGGTTCGACGAATGGATGATCATCATTCTTAGAATATGGTTTCTGAAGTTTAGAACTGACGAGTTTCCTGTTCTGGGAAGTATATTGATGGATTTGGTTGTGGTTGTAGTTTTGAGAGTTCTCGGTTGTGTGGTTCTCATTGGAAGTTGGGTTTTTCAGTTATGGAAAGATAGATAGTTGTTGTGATTGAGTAAATTCAAGTTATTGGGTTGTTTGTTGGCAACTGTGGGATGTGTGGTCTCTCGAGTTTTCCTTATAAAATGACTGGATTTTGAAGCGTTTACAGGGAGTTTGTGGAATACGTTGACGTTGTGCGTGTTCTTCTACAATGGTTATTCAGCTGAGACTCGTGTTAGGAGTCACCTTTGTTTCCAAGTGGTGGATTCAAAAGCAATGAATAGTCAGAGGTTGTGTTTTCTAGTGGTATCAGCGCGATAATTCGGGGTCGGAAGGGTTCCTTATGGTTTGGGTTGCAAAGTGAAGTCTTTTTTACTGTGTTCCGAGATGGTTTTTCCTGCTTGGGAGTCAGACAAGGTATTGGATTTCTGAATTTTGAGTATAGAAGTGATGGTTATTCCTCATTGGTTAAGTTAGTGGGTCAAGGATTCATTCCTGGTCAAGGTATGTGAGTTCCACTAAGATTGGGTTTTATTGTAGTATGGGAAGGCAGCCACCTATATGAGTTGACTACTTAGTTCGGATTAGAATTTTAGAAGGATTATCCGAATGGCCTGGGGTGTTGCAGGGAGCAATTTTGATAACAAAATTTAATTTAAGTGGGGAAGAATTGTAACACCCTTTGTTCAGGTAATTTCATTTTTGACCCATAAGTATGAAATTTGTTGCAAATTGCTCCTATTGTCATTTAAGTGTGAAATGTGTTATCTATTGAGTACGATGGGCGTACTCAAACGTACGCATGGCGTACATGGCTGGGGTTCAAACCCTATTTAAGCTTCATTAACTTCTCAAGACCTTTTCCCTCATCAGCATCCACCTCCCAAATCGTCCCTTGCAAACCCTAATTCATTGTGTAAGCATATTTGAAGTTGAGAGCGCATTGTTGGTGTTCTTGAAGAAAGAAGGAGGAAGGGAAATCATCTTGTAAGCTCAAGGTATCTTGGATCCAGAAGGGTTTCAGCCTCAATCATCCTTTGAGGAATAAAGGTTGAAACTTGATGAGTTATTTGCTTAGATCTTGTTAGCCTTGAGTTTGTGTTCATTTTGGTCCCATAAGCTATGTGTTCATGAGTATGGATTACTCCAACCAGAAAAGCTATCCTTTCAGACGTTTTTAGGTGTTAGGAACCATAAAAATGTGATCTTGGTCCTTATATCCCTTCCATGAAGAGTTATGATGTCTTAATGGATTATTAAGTTAGGGTTTTAGCTTTTGGACCTTGTCTAACCATGGAAAGTCATAAAGGTGGAAACTTTATGACTTAGAACGATGTTTTGGGTCTAGATCTGAGTTTAGATGAAAGGTCTTTAAGGAATAAGCACTTAATGAGAAGAATTAGACCCAGTTTAAGTACGTTGGGCATACCAAGGGGTACGTTACGCGTATTGTGTTTGAAACCCATGGTTTGGATGAGTCATAACTACGCCCAACGTAATGACTAAGTACGCAGGGTGTACTCAATCAGTTTGACTTTCCTTTACTTTTTGACTTTCTGAATTTGAACTTTGACCAAGTTTGACCAAAGGGCATTTTGGATATTTTAAGTTGTAGTTTGATTTTAGGTCATATATTGTTGTATAGATGACCTGTAGAGTTGGCATCGGGAGCAGCGTTCTTTCTGCTATCTTTTCAGAATGTAAGGTGAGTTTTCCTCACTGTACTTGTGGGTTGAAGGCACCAATACTGGCCCACTGGATTATATATCCTGGTATGTTGGATGATGTTATGATGGCTTTATGATAGACTGGTAGATATGTATGATTACATGTGTTCACTGGTTATGTGTTAGAATGTTAGATTTGTATGATTACCTATACTTATTGGTTATTGATTGTTATTATATATGTCGACATGTTATGGTTTGTTAGGTTGAGGCGGTCTTGCTATGTGTTGAAGGACAAGATACCTGAATAGCGGTCCGGATATATTATTGGCCCTACGAGGCGGTCCAGTCATGCTAAAGGCTCATGTATGCATGTTGTTATATGTTTGTATGGTGGTATTTTAGGGAACTCACTAATCTTTGGCTTACGTTTTAAGTGTTATGTTTCAATTAATTCTGATGATCACGGAAAGGCGAAGGCGTGATTGTACACATCCTTCAGTGACATGTTTTGAAGATTTTATGATACTCTTATTTTGGGATATTTGTATTTGAAATTTGTTTTTTAACTTGGGTTTTGATCGGAAACAATGTTTTACCTTAACTGAAAGATGAAAAAATTTATCGTGATTTTTGCGATGTTACAGAGACCTTATATCTCACGTCGTGAGCACAGTCTGAAGCCAAAATCCAAAGATTTAAGTCCTCAATCAATTAAGCCTTTTACTTTAACTTTCCAGAAGGTATTATAACTCCAAAATACACTTAAAAGTCGATGCTTCATGACACCCTAAGGACCCTTATAACCCATAAAGTTTCCAACTTTATGGTTTCCATTCATTCAAACTTTCTCAATGAGAAAAGCAGGACACAACTTAGATCTAGCCATATAAAACAATAAAGGTGGAAACCTTGACACTTACAAGGGTCCAGAAACCATATGAGGTGATGATGATGTTGATTCCTTGCAAGCCTCACTAATAGATCACCTTTTTTGCTCTTCTTCTCCTTTTCTCCAAGCCAAGAAATGCTCCAAAAAGGTCAAGAATCATGCAAGGAACGAAGGGTAGGGTTTTTTTTAGGTGGAAGAGTGTTAGAGGCAAGAAATGAACCCTGGAAATGGATTTTAGAGAGGCTTAAATACAAAGGAAACCCTAAAAGATCATGAGCCTCTATGTCTCACGTCATGAGATCAGTCCCGAACAAAATTTACATATTAACCCATCTCACGTCGTGACCACTCAAAAGTCACGTTGTGAGGCTCCATTTCTTCAAAAAATCGACATTTTGACTCCTTGAAACCCTAAATCTATTCATCCAAGAAAACGGGTGTTACAACTCTCCCCCACTTAAATTAGATTTCGTCCTCGAAATCACTCCTTACCACCTTTCAGACACGCCAGAAAACTTGGACAATTCTTCCACAACCCCGATACGGACTGAGAAGTCGAATCATACAGATGAATGTCTTCCATTACTACAAATAAAGCCCAAATATTAGTAGAACTCACATACCCTAACGTAAAATGAATCTGTGAGCCACTTACTTTAACCGATGAAGACTACCCATCACAACCCTACCCAAAATCCAAAAACCCAATACCTTTTCTGATATCCAAACGGACAGGCCCAATCTGAAACACAACCAATATGACTCCACTTTCGTAATATGAACTGAATGAAACCCCTTCCGATGCTGAATTATCTCACTGATACCTAAGAACCAGAATTCTTGACCACTCATTGATGTCGGCAACCTCACACATTTTTGTATTCTCATCCAAAAAACAAGTCTCAACCCAAAACCCAATTGCTAATGCCAAACAAATCTCATCATGTCCTCCAATGTTTGTATTCTCAATCAATCTGAGATCTCCCTTGTTGAAGTACTGGTTTTCCAACTGGTTGCTGAAGTTAATAGCCCCCCGAATGACTGTACCACGAGACTTCGATCGAGCATCTACCCGATAAAAGTCATCCTAGCCTAAATTCCCATTTGGCTCCAACCTTCATCATGTTCCAACCAAGGATAACATATCAAACCATCACACGGATGTAAGATAGTCCACTTCGCTCTAGATGAATGCTACCAGCCCAGCTGTAGTCTTACATCACTACCGGCCCTAAATCGCCCGAAATCCTTCCTCGATCCCCTGATTGTTGTGGTCCTTCCACCATCTCGCAACCTATTCTGCCATGGTCTAGTCCTACCTCGAGAAAACTACAATCCAAATCTTAGATTCACAACACTCTCACAAGTGTTCTTTGAACAGTTGAATGCTACGGTCCACCCCACAGTCTTACAACACTTCTACCATTACCTGTCAACCTAGTGAATGTTACAACCACCCCGTAGTCTTACAACACTTCTACCACTACCTACCAACCTAGTGAATGTTACGGCCACCCCGTAGTCTTACAACACTTCAAAAACAACCATAGATCCAACCCATGACCTTGCCATCCTTCTACCACACCATAATCAATAATGAGTCGTAACCTTATCCGACTATACCTCAGTCAAGTGTTCGGATCATGCTTCGAACCCCAAAGCCTTTATCAGACGATAACAGGAATAAAGGCCCTAACACACCCTCAAACAGAGCCTAATTACATGTCCGTCATGCGCCACTACTGATGTACCAAATATTTGGGCAAAATGTCATGAATACCCATTTCTTGAGCAAACCTCAATCCAAACTGTAATTAGAACTGGATCTCCACTTGACTAGGATATGTAACTCCTTATTGTTCCACACTTGGAATTATCCCCCTTAATCCAAACGGTTCTCCCCCACTTGGTTTCAAGTACGCTCTACTAACCTCGTAGTTGATGGATTTCCGAACCATCTTGTAGCCTCACTAGTCCACTACTATTCTCCTGAACTTACTAGAATTTAGATTCCAAGACTATACGAACTAAGGTACCCACATCCCATAATATATAAAATACCTCTCCATTCATGTAAGAAGACATTATTGCTTCCAAAGCATTTTCCCGAGATTCAATTCGAACCCTTAGGCCACCTCAGCCGATGACAAAGAACAATAAACTCTTACCGGAACGGACAGATTACCAATCCAATAACCCACTTGCCGAAAAATCAATGCACTCAAAACATCTCCAACATATACAATTTAAATTCACTTGACAATCCCAACGTCTGAACAACCCATGAAACCAAAGCATCACCACACTCAGGAGTGATAGGTCATTACATCTCTTTCCCTCCTAGCGAAAACGATTGGACCAAAAAGTCTATCAACCATCAACTGACAACCAACCTGAGCAACACAAGCATTACTGAACTCTGACTTCGTTATCCCAAAAGGGATTGTTTTTTGCTAAAAGTGTATATATGGCATGATGTGCCAATTTTTTGAGGTTAAAAAGACTAAAAAGCAAGTCCTAACCCACTTTATACCTCCATAAAACACCAAAAAAAAAAAGTTTAAAGGTTAATTAGACCAATTTCGGAAACATTTTAAGGCTATAGTATCATTTCCCCTAAAAAATAAAATAGTTAAATGAAGTTACAATAAAAATAAAAATAACTAACTTTAATAAGACAAGTTATATGCAAATAATATATTACGAGATTTAATATAACATTTATAATTGAATAATTGGTTTTAATACATAAAAGTCTTTTTTTATCAAGCTTATTGTGTTTTGATATTAGATAAGTTAATTCAAATATTTTTTCTTATAATTCACTAGGTGTGAAATCTGTGTATTACACGAGTTTATTAAAAATAGAAGTTTTAATATATTGTTTTATAATATTTCATTATTTTAATTATGTAACAAAAAATATTTTTAATGCCTAATTCATTTTAAAGTTTAACAGAATATATTTTATTATATCTTAATTTTGAGAATACTGTTTTATAATATTTTATTATTTTAATTATGTAACAAAAAAAATCATAATAAATGTTTTTAGTGGTAGAAAAAACAAATTATTTATTATTATATTTATTTTATGGAGTAAAATATATTTACTCCAAATAATAAATATTTCATTAACTATAGTGTTGATCTATACATTTAGTATAATAAATACTTTACATATATAATAATAGAAGTGTTAATTAGTAGTTTTATTAACAAAAAAATGAAAATATCATATAATGACATGTGAAATTTAAGTAATTCAAAATCTCACATAATGACGTGTAGTAAAAATCTTAAGGAAATGAAAAGTGACAATAACATTTTCATTTATTATGGTAGATTTTGATACCACACAAGTTAAAAAACAATTTAAAAAAAAAACAAAAAAAAGGATAATTTGTTTTTAGTTTTCAACAAACAGTCCAAAACACCCCCCAAAATTAATTCAAATTTTGATGACTTTCTAAGTTCTTATATTCCTACCGGATTCAAATTGCATCTCTCAAAAGACCTAGACAAACCTGCATCGACTTCAAAATTAAAATTTCCAAAATTAAGTCGTTGTTGCTATAAATCAATTCATACCAATCTCCTCCTTATTTTTGCTCCAATATATTTTGCTGATGTATAGATTGTGCGAGTGTACTTTTTTTATTATTGCAGTTAGAATTGCTCAATATTATGTAATTTGTTTCCATTCTTTCAACAACGATGTGAACTGAAACAACATCGATAATTTGATGGGTTTAAATCAAATTGGAGAAGCATTAACCAACCAAAGTGATTTTGAGATGTAATCGAGCAGGTTGAACATCGCTTTTGAAATTTAACGGGGCTATAAACCCTTCTCATTATCGATTTTATATACATGAGTGAGTTTTTTTTAACAAAAGCTTCCACCTATATTTTATGTTATCAGTGCTTTTTTTTGCTTCAATCATTATATTTATAATAGTATTTATGTATAGTGTTGAATCGTAAAATAAACACATCTGAGACAAATAAGAGATTGATGCATATTCGTATTTTGTATCTCTTTGTATTGTTTAGTTTTTCAGCTAGGCAATCCATTAGGACGTCTAAATAAGATTTTGGAATTTTGGACCAGAATCTCAAAGTACAAATATATTAAAACACATTAAGGAACTTAGCTCCCACCTATGTCATGTTTTATATGCCTATATGCCATAGTTATACTAATAGATTGCTATTTTTCAATGTTCACATATTTACTCAAATTTAGCTATCTAAATTCATGTGTGGTACCTAACTAACCATGTATTGCATAAGGGCATCTTTTTTTTCCTCATTAATTATGTATGGATAAAGCATCTAAACAAGTAATGGAACTTAAACATTGCAACCAGGTGCACGACTTCCCCTTGTGTGGATATCTTACGTTTGACCAAGCATTTTAACGAAAAATTTATTAGCTTACAATCTTTATGTTTGAAGAAAGTGGGAGATTGTAAGAAAAAAATAATACATTATTTTGAGGTGAAATTTGGTTGGGAGATATCCTACTAAAAACGATTTTCGGGGGGGGGGGGGGGGGGGGGGGGGGGGGGAATAATAGAACATCAAGAGATGTGTAGCATGTTTGTATGCGACACCAAGTAAGGAGGGGGTTGAAAATGAACAAATGTTGTAACTTATTGAGTTTTTCCAAATCTTATCTTTTTTTTAGTCAAAAGGATAGGTTGTGATGAGAATTGGAACTGGAAGGGGTATATACGGTTTTTTGGAAACGACAAACGGTTCAGTGAAAGTCTACTCACAATATTTCAGCGAGCATCCTGGGTTTGAGCTCTTTTACAGGGCAAACCCATAACTCATAAGGGTTTCCAAGAAAATTTTCTCATATGTGACTTTTTAGGATATTAAAGATTGAACCTATCACCTCTACCCCCACATGGGTATACACAGTTGACTATGCAAGGAAGCTAATTGAAAAATGCACTCTTATAGTTGATGGTGCATCAACAACTTAGAATAACCTTGTACCGATAAAGGTTAATGTTTTTGTTTGGAGATTGACATTAAACAAACTATCGGTGAAAGTAAACCTTGATAAGTAAGGTATTAACATTCATACCCTTTTTGTGAAACTTATGGTAAGGGTTGACTTATCGAAGTACAGGTTCTTTTTCATGTTCTCTTGTGATGGGCGTTTGGTTGCAATTGGCTCAATGGTGGGAGATCACTACGCCGAGTGTGACAATTTATGAGGATTTTCATATTCGGGAAGCCCAACTTCGATTTACATCTTCTCAAAGAAAATGTTTTCAAGTTGTTACATTTTTTATGTTATGGGTGATTTGTAGGTTTCTGATAAAATACTCTTTGGAACTCTTAAACAGAAAAAGAGGATTAAGTTTATTTTCATTGTCACGTTTTTTTTGTTAACGAATTGAAGTGAACTTACAATCAATTGGGTATGATGGCTTATAGTCCTTGTAATGTTATAAACTAGTTGTGAGACCCATATATTACATTAGTTAATTTAAAAAAAAAAAAAAAAAAAAGGAAATTGCAATAAAGTCCCTACATATTGACCTCATAATCGATTTAGTCCCTATATATATATATATATATATATATATATATATATATATATATATATATATATATATATATATATATATATATATATATATATATATTCAATTAAGTCCCAAATGCCGGTAATTGTATTCAATTTAACCCTTTGACCCGGTCAACAGGTCATCCAACTTTCAAAAATTACATGTTTGGCCTAGATTTCAAAATTTATTATTTGGTCCAAAATTTACAATTTTGGCCCATATTTTAAATTTTGTTACAAATTTAGTCCAAACTTTACCCTTTTGCTCAAATTTTAGAATTTTATTATAAATTCATCCTAACTTTAGTTTTTTTACAACTTTTTTTCTCAAAGAATTGTTTCAAACATGTTTTTTCTTTATAAAATCATATTTATACAACAAAAAAAACGTATTTTCATATAAAAATATTATATTTTCTATATAAAAACTTTCTTTAAAAAGTTTTTTGTATATGAAATATTTAGTTACAAAAATAGGTATTTATTAAGTATATAAATATATAGATATCCGTTTTTATAAAAAAATTATACAAAAACGTATTTTACAAAAAAATATATATATACAAACACCTATTTTATCTATATTTTTTTATAAAACCGTGTTTGTTTATATTTTTATATTATACGTGTTTGTATACATTTTATAAAATGTATACAAACACGATTTTATAAAATATATACAAAAATGTATTATATAAAAAATTATTCAAACACGTTTTTATAAAATGTATACAAACACAATTTTATAAAATATATACGAACACCTATTATATAAAAAATTATTCAAACACGTTTTTATAAAAAAAATATATAAAAAAACACGATTTTATAAAAAAAAATATAGATACACACCTATTTGTGTATATATATATATATATATAGGTGATAGGTGTTTGTAAATATTTTTTATAAAAACGAATTTGTATATATTTATATACTTAATAAATACATATTTTTATAACTTGATATTTCATATACAAAAAGCTTTTTAAAAAAGTTTTTATATAGAAAATATAAGATTTATATGTGAAAATACGTTTTTTTGTATAAATATGATTTTATAAAGAAAAAACATATTAGAAACAATTTTTTGAGAAAAAAGTTGTAAAAAAAAAACTAAAGTTAGGATGAATTCATAATAAAATTCTAAAATTTGGGCAAAAAAGGTAAAGTTTGGACCAAATTTATAACAAAATTTAAAATCTCGGCCAAAAGTGTAAATTTTGGACCAAATTTGTAATAAATTTTGAAATCTAGGCCAAAAATGTAATTTTTTAAAGTTGGATGACTTGTTGACCGGGTCAAAGGGTTAAATTGTATACGATTACCGGTATTTGGAACTTAATTGAATAAAAAATATATATATAGAATAAATCGATTATAAGGCCAATATGTAGGGACTTTATTGCAGTTTCCCCATATATATATATATATATATATATATATATATATATATATATATATATATATATATATATATATATATATATATATATATATATTCCTATTCTAATAAATGAATAAATATAATCTCATATTGACAAGTGGCATTATATTAGAACTCCTCATTAAAATTATATGTCCCCTATCATGCCACTTGTCCACATATTAGTTATCAATTTCAAATTTCAAAATTTAAATTTTCCACCCTAATTACATTAAATTTTAAATTTTTTTCACTTTATTTATATTAAACTAATAACATTAGATTAAAAAAATTAATATAAATTATAATATGATATAACTTCACGTATTTATTTAAATCAACGATTATAATTTTATATAACTAAAAAAATATCTCTTAAATAATAGTAGTCCTAGCAAACATGTTGTGTCGTGTTGAGTTCGTGTCGTATCAAAACATTAAACGGGTTGAAAGGGCTTGACCCTAACCTGACCCGTTTAATTATCGTGTCGTGTCGTTTCAACCTATTTATTTTCGTGTCAAGTTTCGGGTTAAGGTTTAGACCTTGTAAATATATTGTATCATGTGTGGTTGAAATATTTTAAAGGTTTGAAAGTAGGAGTTGTGGAGGCAAAAAGAAAAAAGTGAAACACCGGTGTTATGAGACGGAATGACAAAATTTATAGTAAGTTTACAAGGAAAAATGAAAATAGTTAAAGTTGAGAAGCAAAAGGGATAGACGGTGAGGATAACTAAAATTAAGTAACTTTGAAAATTTGAATATTATTTCTAATTATTGAGTTTGGCCCACTACAAGTCTATAACATATAATAATATATTTATAAAAATATAAAATTTATATTTATAAAAATATAAAATTTATATTTATAATAAATAATATATAACTAAACGGGTCATATTCGAGTTGAAAGTCTTGACCCTAACCTTACCCGTTTAATTATCGTGTCGTGTCGTGTTAACCCGTTTACATAAGCGTATCGAAATCTCTGACCCTAACCCGCTAATTTCGTGTCAGGTTTTCGTGTCGTGTCATGTTTTGTCAAGTCTAAGTAATACTTATATATATATATATATATATATATATATATATATATATATATATATATATATATATATATATATATATATATATATATATATATATATATAAAGATCAAAATATTTAAAAACTTTGAATTTATAAGAAAATAACAAAAATAATGAATTATTATAATTTAGATATTTTTATCTTTTAAATTTAAATAAATAAACAAATGAAATAATGAGCTTTAATTAGAGAATTTTGAAATTAAAAAGTAAGTTTATTAATGAAATTGATATCCATTTATTATTACATTTATTGCAATGATTAAATTAAAATATTATGTTGAATTTAATAAAATAGAAAACTCATAAAATGACATTTGAAAAAAAATTAATTCAAAATGATCACAAAATACATTTGACAAATTGAATAAGACTATAAGAGTATGACATGTGGTAAAAAAACATTCATTTATTAGAATAGATTCCTTCCAACTCCTTTTACTAGTTTGTTTAAATAAGATGAGTTGTGTTTTTTTTTTCGACCGAATGAAATAAATCCAAGCAAATGACAATTGTTTCCTTCTTTTTAGAAATGGTGATGACTGTTTATCTAATTAAGAAACGTTTTAAATCATTGGTTATTTTCTAAAATAATGTAATAAATGTAATTACATTTAACCACAACATAATTAATGTTTAATCATAATATTAATTATATATAACAATATTAAGAATTGAGGATCCACAACAGCATAAAAATGCTTTAGAGAAACATTTATGCATATCAACTATGAGACAAAGAATTACAAAATATTTTGCTATTTTGTAATCCAATAGAAAATAAGATTAAATCCATAGGCATCGGCACGAAATGTCCAAAGCAAAAAACCCAGAAAAAAAAAACAAATACATTAATAATGGCAACATTAGATTAATAAAAATAAGGAGAAATGAGGCTAAATTTTGGTTGAAATGAATCGGATGTGAGAGGGTAAATATGTAAAATATAACCACAAAATTCGTCTTAATCCATAAAACAATCATCACATCACTTTGTCTATTAAGAGATTATTAATTATTATTTAGGTATCAAGTAAAAAAGAAAACTCAAACATATATTGAAGTATCCACATTAACATGGATCCTAAAAACATAACTAACATAACATGTAAGTTCTTGCTTAATTAGTTTATGGTTGTGAAATCGATTAAAGACATGGGCGGATTTACTATGTTGCACGGGTAGCACAGGTTGCCCCTCAATTTTACCGGCAAATGTAAATTTAGTGAAAATTCGTCAAAATTTGTCACAAATCTGTTGGAAATCCGTCACAAATTCGTTGGAATTCCGTCTCTCGAATCCGTTAGCAGTCCATCATAAGGTCTCATACTTGTGAATTTAGTATAAATTCTTCGGTTTATTGAAAATTTTATGACAGAATCTCCCTTCAGAAATGAACATTTTCTAGTAGTGCAACTCTTAAAAATTTTGTGCAACCTCTATTTTTTCATTTTGGATCCGCCACTGATTAAAGAGCACCAAAACGTTAGATGAACATATCAATAACATGGCATCACTAATAAGCGGTGTCAAAATAAGTACCATTTAACCAAAGTGAAATAATGGTACCACTTGATCTATTATGGTGTGGCATCATATGCTATTAAGTAGTTGTTAAAGTTTGATCATAAAGTGTTTTGTTTTGTTTTGTAAAATGGTACCACTTGATTGATTGTTTATGTTTTGTAATATTGTGTAGTTCGTGGATGTACTTTTATTTTAGGTGAAGGGGTCGGATAGACCGATACCATACAATCTTACATCCAAAAAAGACACTCAAGATAATTTCTAGAACTAAGTACACATCAATCAACTTATGTGAATGTCAAAATGCTTTAATTGACTATATACATTTTATGCCAGTAAAGGTACTTGGTTTAATTTGTGGAAAATGCATGATTTATGAAAGATATGTGTAGTATGCAAATATATACTTGAGAATTGCACGATTCACGATGATCTGCATAAATTAGTCGGCTATATGTAGGAATTTGATCTCTTAAACATGTTTTTACATAAAGGAATGTGTGGATATTTAAAATATATATTCTTGTAAATAATTAAGTCTGATGTGTTAGATATCATGTAGAATCTTGTGTTGAGTGTAATAAGTAAAAACTCATTATGTGATAACATTATGTATTTTGCATGTATGTATACGATGTGTATTGTGTTGTTAGATTGATGGGTCGTTCCCCTTGTAATATTGAAGTTATGAGCCATGATGGCACATAGCCACGAACGAGGCCATATCCATCCATAATGGTCATTTATGATGTTAAAATAAGATTACCACTTGTGTGATATGTTGAATTTGCCTTACATCAGTTGGTAACTGTATGTCATCCCCACAAATTAAAATAACGAAAACTGCAATAAAGTCTTTATATATTGGCCTCATAATCGATTTAATCTATATATATATATATATATATATATATATATATATATATATATATATATATATATATATATATATATATATATATATATATATATATATAATTTTTATTGAATTAAGTCCCAAATACCGGTAATCGTATACAATTTAACCCTTTGACCCGGTCAACAAGTCGTCCAACTTTAAAAAATTATATTTTTGGCCTAGATTTCAAAATTTATTACAAATTTGGTCCAAAATTTACATTTTTGGTCTAGATTTTAAATTTTGTTACAAATTTGGTCCAAACTTTACCTTTTTTGCCCAAATTTTAGAATTTTATTATGAATTCATCCTAACTTTAGTTTTTTTTACAACTTTTTTCTCAAAAAATTATTTCTAATATGTTTTTTCTTTATAAAATCTTATTTATACAAAAAAAACATATTTTCACATAAAAATCTTATATTTTCTATATAAAAACTTTTTTATAAAGCTTTTTGTGTATATATATATATATATAGAGAGAGAGAGAGAGAGAGAGAGAAAGAAAGGAAAAGGAAGTAAAAAGAATAAAGAAAAATGCAATATTTTATGAGGATATTATTAATGGAAGGTTACATAAAAATAAATCAAACACTTATATATACAATATGTTAAGTCAATTGGAACCATCTATTGCTTTGTAATTCTCTCTATGTTTACTTTATTAATTCTCTTTATGTTTACTTTATTTCTCATTTTCATGAATTGTAGATAACATGTAACGCCACAAATTTCAAATACCAAAATAACTTAACATAGTCCCAAAACTTCCAAAATTCAAGATTTAAATACTAACGTAATTATTATTAATAATAATAATAGCGGAAGCAAATAGAAATTTAATTAAACACTTGGTGCGCTACGTCTTCCTCAAAACTTGTCGCCTTCTTCAAGTCTGAACTTTATCCTTTCCATTCCCGCTGCCACTTGCTATGTTATTTCCTGGGTTGCGTGCATTTAAAAATTCTAATGGGTAAGCCTAGGGCCTAGTGAGTTCGTGGGTTTCATGCATATTGACGTCAATAAAATAAAATAATGCAACAATTTATCAATATAAATCTTTTCATTTCTTTCCACCCTTGGTGACACATTAGGGAACTACTGTCACTTCCAGGGAACGAGTCCCTCCGCCGGGCACAACAAATATGCTTACGGCTAGATAAACAGAGCGTAAGCTCTCCGCCGCGTACTAACACCCTGTACGACGACTAATAATAAGACCGTGTAAATACACCTGTTCCCTATATGTCACCCACCATTTTCACCCTTTTATATGAAATAATTCGCAAAATTTCACACAAATATTCATAGCAATAACAACAGTAACATATAATTGCAAATAATTTAGAATTAACTTTTCATGCAAGCAACCACAAAATTCACACGAAACTCACCTTGTTGGCTTTAGGTCTTAACCAAAGCTTGTCACGCTGCACGCTCCCTACATTTAACCAACATATTTCTAAGGCTCCCTTCTACATAACACTCTATGCGGTCATTTTGGTTCCGATATCCTCGTGTTTCATTCGGCCAACATAGTGGTTAATACTTAATGACGTTAATCGTGACATTCATAGTAACCTTTTGAAAAATATATTTATCCTTTTTAATTATACCAATATAATTAAATGACAAAGTTTCACCTTTAGCATTAATAAAAGAAAATCAATGAAATAATCAATTAAATAATATATTTCAGCCTACAATGATACCTCTAATATTTATAAGGTGTTAAAAAAACGGCTGTATGTTTCATAATGAAAAGATCCATAGCAAAATGTAAAAATTGTATGGACTAAAACCAAAGAAGTTGTTAAATTCGTATCTTATAAAAAGAAACCGGCAAGTCATAAAAACCAAAGAGGTCGAATATGTAAAATGTAGTTTCAAAAAGGTAAATCATACGGTGAACTTGCCACAAGACTTTGACTAGTTACCCTTTGTACTTGCATTATATTATTTTTTTAAATAAAGTATTATGTCCAACCATTCAATAACGAATAGTCCGACATATTCTCTTCTTTACCCGTAACTTATTTCTCAGCTGCCATTTTTAAAGGAGACTGAAGCTTTGACTTAACTCAATATAATGACAAATAAATATGCAAAAATCACTTCTAATCGTCCCCACATCATACGAAAATATACCCATAAGCAATTTTTAGTAATCATACAGGTAAGCAATATTTATTTTTTTATTTTCAAGAATTAACATTTCAATTTTTTTATCAGTTGCATCACTAGTGGCCTGAAACAAAACGTGGTATGGAACCAAAAGACATAATCGAATCAGACAAACCTAATCAAGCAACTTAATCACGCTTAAATCGAATATACATACCTTAATTCCTAGAAAACTCTAAAAATCTTCAACAACCTCCACACCCGATTTCTCCCTTGATTCTTCGTCTCTTTTCACAATTCCAGTGGGTTTTCACTTGATTTCTCAAGCTTTATATAATGCCTAAGTCTATAACCGGCGAAACCCTTTCATTTGCTCGTATTTAACTAGCCTAATCAAGGTGACGGTTTTGATCATTAAGCCTCATAATTTGTATATAATTAACCCATTAATTGTGAACTAATCCCCTTTCTTTTAGATTGATATAATCAGATTATATATATTACATATATATATTTTTGTGAGTTATTACAAACTTCCCCCCTTAGAAAAATTCCGTCCTCGGAATTTAAATTAATCAATAAATGAGGGTATTTAGCCTTCATATCTCGCTCGGTCTCCCATGTTGCATCCGAACCTTTATGATACTTCCACTGAACTTTCACCAGTGGTATCTCCACATTCCTTAACTTTCTGACCTTTCGATCTATAATCGCAACGGGTTCTTCTGTATATCTTAGCTTCTCATCAACCTTAATTTCTTGAAGTGGCACTTCCATGGCGGTATCCGCTAGACACTTCTTTAGATTAGAGACATGGAATGTGCTATGAATGCCCTGCATTTCCCTTGGTAGCTCCAATCGATAGGCTACCTGTCCAACTCGTTCCTTAATTATAAAGGGTCCAACGTAGCGAGGACTTAACTTCCCCCGCTTACCAAAACGAACAACGCCCTTCCATGGGGACACCTTTAACATAACTTTATCACCGACCTGAAACATTATTGGCTTTCTCCGCTTATCTGCATAACTTTTCTGCCGATCCTGAGCAACCTTAATGTTATCCCTAATCACCTGGATTTTGTCGGTAGTTTGCTGAACAAGTTCAGGTCCAGCCAACTGTTTCTCCCCCACCTCATTCCAACATAATGGAGTTCTACATTTCCTGCCATATAGAGCCTCATATGGTGCGACTTTTATACTTGCATGATAGCTATTGTTGTAGGAAAACTCTATTAACGGCAAATGAGTTTCCCACGACCCTCCAAAATCAATAACACAAGACCTTAACATGTCTTCCAAGGTCTGTATTGTCCGTTCACTTTGCCCATCTGTTTGCGGGTGGTATGCCGTGCTCAATTTTACTCGAGTACCCATTTCTCGTTGGAAGCTACCCCAAAATGTCGACGTAAAACGACTATCCCGATCCGAAATAATAGATAATGGAACTCCATGCAGTTTCACTATCTCGTCAACGTATAATTTAGCTAGCCTTTCTAACGGGTACGTCTCCTTAATCGGAAGGAAGTGCGCCGATTTGGTTAATCTATCCACAACTACCCAAATCGCGTCATAACCTTTTGGTGTCCTTGGTAACTTAGTCACAAAGTCCATTGTGATGTGATCCCATTTCCACACTGGAATCTCCATTGACTGTAACTGACCGTATGGCCTTTGGTGTTCAGCCTTCACCTTCAAGCACGTCAAACACCTTTCAACAAAATAGGCTATATCCTTTTTCATACCAGGCCACCAGTAAGATTTTCGTAAGTCTTGATACATCTTGTTTGTTCCCGGATGGATTGAATACTTTGACATGTGCGCTTCCTTGAGAAGTAAGTTACGCACTTCACCCACTCGTGGTACCCAAACCCTTCCTTGGAAACACTTCAAGCCACGACTATCCTTTTCCAATGATTGTATTACTCCCGCCACCCTTTCACTTTTCCATTTCTCTTCCTTCGAGGCCTCCTCTTGATTCTTTCTCAAATCATCTAGTAAGCTGGTGGTTATGCTAATCTTCATCATTCGAATCTTAGGTGGTTCTCTTCTTTCCTTACGACTTAGTGCATCAGCTACCACATTTGCCTTCCCCGGATGATATAATATCTCACAATCGTAATCTTTTAATAGTTCCATCCACCGTTGCTGTCTCATGTTCAGATCTTTCTGATCGAACAAGTATTTCAAACTCTTGTGATCAGTGAAGATCTGACACCTTGTCCCATACAAATAGTGTCTCCAAATCTTTAAAGCGAACACTACTGCAGCCAACTCCATATCATGTGTTGGGTATTTACGCTCGTGAACCTTTAATTGTCGTGAGGCATAAGCAATCACCTTACCGTTTTGCATCAAAACACACCCCAAACCTAACTTGGATGCATCACTATAAACAACAAAGCCATCATTGCCTTCTGGTAAAGATAATACTGGTGCACTGCTAAGCTTTTCCTTTAAGACGTTAAAGGCATTATCTTGCTCTGGCTTCCATTCGAACTTCACATTTTTCCTTGTCAGGGTAGTTAGCGGTGCAGCTATGCGCGAGAAGTCTTGTATAAACCGTCTATAGTATCCTGCCAACCCAAGAAAACTTCGAACTTCTAAAGGGGTCCTTGGTGGTTCCCACTTTTCAATCGCCTCAATCTTTGCTGGGTCCACCTTGATACCTTGTTCGTTTACAACATGTCCCAAAAACTGGACTTCCCGAAGCCAAAACTCGCACTTCGAAAATTTGGCAAATAATTTTTCTTTCCTCAATAAACTAAGTGTTAGCCACAGATGTTGCTCATGGTCTGCCTTACTTTTAGAGTATATCAATATGTCATCGATAAAGACGATTACAAACTTGTCTAGGTATGGCTTGCACACCTGGTTCATCAGATCCATGAATGCAGCTGGTGCATTGGTCAAACCAAATGGCATTACTAAAAACTCGAAATGACCATACCTAGTTCGAAAGGCTGTTTTCGACACATCTTCTTCTCTGACTTTCAGCTGGTGATACCCCGACCGTAAATCGATCTTTGAGAAGTAACTTGCCCCCTGGAGTTGATCGAATAGGTCATCAATTCTCGGTAATGGATACCGGTTCTTTATAGTCACCTTGTTTAACTCCCTGTAGTCAATGCACATTCGCATTGTCCCATCCTTCTTCTTGACGAATAGTACTGGTGCACCCCACGGTGAGGTACTGGGCCGAATAAAACCCTTGTCGAGCAAATCTTGCAACTGAGTCATCAACTCCTTCATTTCGGTTGGTGCTAACCGATAGGGCGCACGAGCTATCGGTGCTACTCCTGGGGTAAGATCGATTCGAAACTCCACTTGCCTATCCGGTGGCAAGCTAGTTAGGTCATCAGGGAACACATCTTGGAACTCGCGTACAACTGGTATATGTGTTATTCCAGGCTTGTCCTTCTTGGAATCGAGAACATATGCCCAATAACTTTGACAACCTTTCTTTAGATAACGAGTTGCCTTAGTCACTGATATCAAAATAGAGTCCTTAATTCGCCGATCACCGTAAATTTTTACCATTCCTTTTTCTGGCACCCAAACTTGAACAATCCTATTTTCACAATCTATAATCGCTTGGTTTTTCGACAACCAATCCATCCCTATAACAATATCAAAATCACCTAGGGCTATAGGTAATAGTTTTAATGGTAGCACACTACCTTCGATTTCGATAGAGCAATCATCATATTCCTCTCTTACTACTACCCAATGATCGTCAGCAGTTTCAATTTCTAAGGCATGTTCTAGAGTCTTTGCATTTCTACCCAGGTTTTTGCAAAAAGTAGAAGACACAAAAGATCTATTTGCACCAGAATCAAATAACACCCTAGCATGAATTGAGTTTACTAGGAAAGTACCTGTCACCACATCCGGGGTCTCCTGAGCCTCCTGAGCCGTCATGCGAAAAGCTCTAGCTTTTGGTCTACCAGTGTCAGCCTTTTTATCCATCGACCGATTGTCTGTTATCCTGCCTTGATTGTTGTTACCTTTACCCTGGGGACATTCCGACTTAATGTGGTTAGGGGAACCACACCCGTAACATACCCTTCCTGTCTTACATTCTGTGGCTATGTGCCCTGGCTTGCCACACTTGTAGCAAACTTTCTGATTCATGTTACACTCCCCCTTATGATAACGGTTACATTTCGGACATTGCTTTACTCCAGAGCTTTGATCAACCTTACGTTCTTGCCCTGAAGTCTTGCCTTTCTTCGAATCATTATTTGTACCCTCCCATTTTCTTTTCCCCAAAGCCCTGTCTTCACCTTGACGATTCTTCTCACGTTCGCGACCTTCTGCAGCATCAACAGCAGACTGGAAAGTACCCGGTTTCTGAATTTGCACAAATTCACGGATAGCTGTTCTCAATCCCCAAATATAGCGTTCCACCCTTCTTTCTTCCGTAGATACGTAAAATTCGGCAAACCTAGCCTTCTCCGTGAACTTTGTGGTGTACTCCCTCACAGTCATATTCCCCTGCTCCAACCTTAAAAATTCTTCCTCCAACTGTTTAACCGCTGTACGAGGGCAAAACTTTTCTTTAAAAATTCTTAGGAACTCATCCCATGACATATTCTTGGCTGCCTCACGCCCCCTAACCTCCTTCACCATGCCCCACCAATGTATTGCCTCCCCTTTTAGCATTGTCGCAGCATAAATCACCTTGTCCTCATCCGCACACTTGCTAGTATCGAATGTTCCCTCAATCTCCATGATCCATGTTGATGACAAAACGGGATCAATCTCTCCGTTAAAAATGGGTGGCTTGCAGTTCATGAACGTCTTGTAACTACAACCCCGCCGATCGTGGTTGCCATGATGCCTTGTGGGTTGTGCAATACTTGGTTCACGACTCATATTTGGTGTACTGTAATCGTAGTCCTCTTCACCTCCACCCAAGTTACCTTCATACTCACCCATTATTGCTTCTCGTGCCTGAGCAATTACATCTGGTAAGGTGTCTCGAATTGCTCGAGCAATCTCATCAGCCAACTCCTCTCTAGTGATCGTGTTTGCCGCACGACCCCTTCCACGACCTCGACCTCGACCGCGGTGGGATCCAGAGCTACCATGGGCCGATTGTACAGGTATCGGTGCTGTAACAGCACCTCGGCCTCTTCCTCTACCCCTACCTCTTCCTTGGCCCCGTCCACGACTAGCGTTCGGGTTCAGTGGGGTTTCTGGAACATCTCCTGGTGCTCTAACATAAGCTCCAATTGGGATGCGCTCTTCCTCCGGAGTGACCCTAGTGAACCTCCCAGACCTTCGTGAAGACATATCAACTACATATTTATGTTTATAACACAATAAGTATAACAAACATAAATTTTATTCCAAATTATTAAAACTTCAAAAATAGGCATATGTCTTGTTCACATCAAGTCACTCAAGCCAACAACCAAGAGAAATAATAATAAAAAAAAAGACAAATCATTGCACTCCTACTTTCTAATTTTTAAAAATGATGTCATCATATTTCAGTATTCTCTTTCCCTCCTTCAAGTACTTCCTTATCTTTTTAGCTTTTCGATCTCCGGGACCACTTTGAATGACCAACACCTCGGCCTGAGGTGGTTCTCTTCCAACCACCTTATCTAGGAATCCGTAAGTCGTGGCCTTGGCTTGTTTTGCCCAAGCCACAAACCCTTCCCACAACTTAGTGATAGTCGGTTTCCTTAGCTCTGACACCTCCTGTTCCAACCTTCGTATCTTGCGTTTACTTTTCATAGCAGCATCAACCCTTATTTGGTTCTCCTGTACGAGCCTTGACCTATGTTCATCTATCTCTTCAATCTTTCTTTTCAAACTGTGAATCTCGAGCTGTGCCTGTGGCATTTCATCTTTATAAAGTCGCTCCCAGTAGGTACCAGGACTAGTTGGCGTGTACTCCACATAAGGCATATGGAATGTTTCGTATCTTTGCTCCGCATGGTACTCTACGTGATTTCCCTCGGATTCCTCCTCGGGGTCTTCTTCGGGCTCCTCCTCAGGATCTTCTTCGGGCTCCTCCTCAGGATCTTCTTCGGGCTCCACCTCGGATTCCACATCCTCGTCTTCTTCATCTCGTTCAGAGAGACTGAGTGGGGTCGTTGGTTCCAGATTGCCTTCCGAGTCAGAGAGCTCTAACTCGGCCTTCAACTTCTCGTGGGGAAGTAACCCACTAGTACCCTCAACTGACACCCCACCATCGACGATTGCCTTTCCATGATCCATCGTACCTACAAACGAGACGCATTCCAGATTAGGCGATGTACCGCTCCTCCCGTTTAAGCTTAGGCGTTTAAACAACGACTAATCTGCTTAAACCACGCTCTGATACCAACTTGTAACGCCCCAAATTTCAAATACCAAAATAACTTAACATAGTCCCAAAACTTCCAAAATTCAAGATTTAAATACTAACGTAATTATTATTAATAATAATAATAGCGGAAGCAAATAGAAATTTAATTAAACACTTGGTGCGCTACGTCTTCCTCAAAACTTGTCGCCTTCTTCAAGTCTGAACTTTATCCTTTCCATTCCCGCTGCCACTTGCTATGTTATTTCCTGGGTTGCGTGCATTTAAAAATTCTAATGGGTAAGCCTAGGGCCTAGTGAGTTCGTGGGTTTCATGCATATTGACGTCAATAAAATAAAATAATGCAACAATTTATCAATATAAATCTTTTCATTTCTTTCCACCCTTGGTGACACATTAGGGAACTACTGTCACTTCCAGGGAACGAGTCCCTCCGCCGGGCACAACAAATATGCTTACGGCTAGATAAACAGAGCGTAAGCTCTCCGCCGCGTACTAACACCCTGTACGACGACTAATAATAAGACCGTGTAAATACACCTGTTCCCTATATGTCACCCACCATTTTCACCCTTTTATATGAAATAATTCGCAAAATTTCACACAAATATTCATAGCAATAACAACAGTAACATATAATTGCAAATAATTTAGAATTAACTTTTCATGCAAGCAACCACAAAATTCACACGAAACTCACCTTGTTGGCTTTAGGTCTTAACCAAAGCTTGTCACGCTGCACGCTCCCTACATTTAACCAACATATTTCTAAGGCTCCCTTCTACATAACACTCTATGCGGTCATTTTGGTTCCGATATCCTCGTGTTTCATTCGGCCAACATAGTGGTTAATACTTAATGACGTTAATCGTGACATTCATAGTAACCTTTTGAAAAATATATTTATCCTTTTTAATTATACCAATATAATTAAATGACAAAGTTTCACCTTTAGCATTAATAAAAGAAAATCAATGAAATAATCAATTAAATAATATATTTCAGCCTACAATGGTACCTCTAATATTTATAAGGTGTTAAAAAAACGGCTGTATGTTTCATAATGAAAAGATCCATAGCAAAATGTAAAAATTGTATGGACTAAAACCAAAGAAGTTGTTAAATTCGTATCTTATAAAAAGAAACCGGCAAGTCATAAAAACCAAAGAGGTCGAATATGTAAAATGTAGTTTCAAAAAGGTAAATCATACGGTGAACTTGCCACAAGACTTTGACTAGTTACCCTTTGTACTTGCATTATATTATTTTTTTAAATAAAGTATTATGTCCAACCATTCAATAACGAATAGTCCGACATATTCTCTTCTTTACCCGTAACTTATTTCTCAGCTGCCATTTTTAAAGGAGACTGAAGCTTTGACTTAACTCAATATAATGACAAATAAATATGCAAAAATCACTTCTAATCGTCCCCACATCATACGAAAATATACCCATAAGCAATTTTCAGTAATCATACACGTAAGCAATATTTATTTTTTTATTTTCAAGAATTAACATTTCAATTTTTTTATCAGTTGCATCACTAGTGGCCTGAAACAAAACGTGGTATGGAACCAAAAGACATAATCGAATCAGACAAACCTAATCAAGCAACTTAATCACGCTTAAATCGAATATACATACCTTAATTCCTAGAAAACTCTGAAAATCTTCAACAACCTCCACACCCGATTTCTCCCTTGATTCTTCGTCTCTTTTCACAATTCCAGTGGGTTTTCACTTGATTTCTCAAGCTTTATATAATGCCTAAGTCTATAACCGGCGAAACCCTTTCATTTGCTCGTATTTAACTAGCCTAATCAAGGTGACGGTTTTGATCATTAAGCCTCATAATTTGTATATAATTAACCCATTAATTGTGAACTAATCCCCTTTCTTTTAGATTGATATAATCAGATTATATATATTACATATATATATTTTTGTGAGTTATTACATAACAATAATCAAAAAGAAGAGAAACACGTGTAAATAACCTAGCTTGAAAATAATATTTTTATATAGACAAAATACTTCGATTAACTAATGAATTAATTAGCATAAATTGAAAAGTTATAAGAGTTATGTAGTAAAATATTTTAATTAAGGAATATATTAAATATCATAAGGTGAAAAGTTGTGGAAGTTTAAATGAATATGATTTATAATAGATGATTTATCTTGAAGCTATTAATTTAATTAATAAATTATGACAAATAATTAAAATGATGTATACAACAATCATACGTTAACAAATTATAACAAATTACTTGAAAATGTATCGTCATTTTCTTTTGACTGTATGTGTATAATCATAAAAGAAATGCATAATATTTAAAGAAAGTATAAAGGAAAATAAGATGGAAATAATAAAGATAAAAATGTTATATAAGGATAATAGGATATTAGTAATGAAAGATTCCACGCAACACATACATATGCAATATGACATGTTTCGGTGTCTTAGCGTTTCATCATAAGTTATGCCCTCCCCCCCCCCCCCCCCCCTCCCCATACACACACACACACACACACACACATATATATATATATATATATATATAGAGAGAGAGAGAGAGAGAGAGAGAGAGAAGTAGGTTCAATGGAAGTTATTTATGAAGTTATTCCAAAGTGATGTGTTGTCATGCTTTCATTGGTTCCAACATGTGTTGCCCTAATTGTTTATTTTCCATATAACCCTTCATCGAGTGAGGTTTACTTAGAGTATATGTTTTACAATAGATGAACGGTTACACATGAATAGAATTTCCTAGCTAAAATGCCAGTTGTGACATCGGCCTTGGTGCCTTCGACCCTTGGGTATAGTGAGGAAAAATCACCTAACAATGTCGAACTTTACTGAACTGAAAAAGATCAAACTCCCGAAGCACGACTCGAAACTCAAACACCTACAACCAATGTTTTAAAACCCGGGTTTTTAGTTGACCCGGTGTGATGACCAGTTCACGGGTCAACCCGGTTTATGGTCTTTTTCTATTTCTATATATTTTTACTTTCATGCATAATGCATAAACATATAAAACCAATAATTTGATGTCCACAAAGTTTAAACATTGAAAAACATTGAAGAAACCACAAACGGCTCGTTGTTTTGGCGTTCGCTACTTGTATCAAACTATCCAAACTCTATTGAAACGGGTCAATCTGGTTTAACTGGTTCAACATAAGCGGTCGAACCGTGGTTTAGGAGAAACCCGACCGGTTCGATCTAGTTCGTATTTTTACAAAAAAAACTGGTCTCAATTGACCCGCCTTCTACCCCGGGTCACGGTCCAACCGGTTGAACCGGCCGGGTCGACCCGGGTTTTAAAACATTGCCTACAACCACCATCGATCTGATTCCATAAATTCCCAAATTACCAAAATACCCTCAGAAGTCAAACTTCGTCAACCCTTGGTCAAAGTCAACGGTCAAGGTCAACAGTCCATGTTGACCCAACTCGTCGAGTGCAACTTACAGACTCGTCGAGTTCCTTCAGAACTCAGAAAGTCACGAAAACCCCAGTCAACTCGCCGAGTTACCAAGTAACTCGTCGAGTCCATGTAGCATCCAAAATATCGGGAAAAACCCTAGCCAACTCGTTAAGTCATCATGCTAACTCGCTGAGTTCATGCAGAATCTAGAAAGCGGGAAACCATCATCCAACCCGTCGATTTGACTATGCAACTCGTCGAGTTCCTTCAACTATTTCGCATTCAGCTCATTCCAGTCGAGTTCATAGCTCCAAACTCCAGATCTAGCTTTCTAGGGTGAAGTTACCACGTAAAGTTGCTAACTTTACGTGCATGCAAGGTCTCAAAAGGCTTAAAACACCAAAACTTAGTCTAAAAGAAGTTTAGGGCATGGGGAAGGGCCACAACTTGATAAAGTCAATGATTTTATGACTATGGGGGCCTAGAGGAGTCCATTTCTAAAACCATGTCCTGTGACTAGCTCAAACCCGAAAGTGACTCCATTTTGCACTAGAAATGACAATTTCTTTCACAAGGGAAGATCTAAGAAATGAGAAATCAAGGTATTAGCTTTGTACCTCAGATTGTTTGCCAATACAAAGTAGATAACGAATCTACAACCTTCTTCTTGATCCAAGCTCCTCAACCTTCGAGTTTCCTTTCAAAAGAGCACCTAAAATGACTTCCAAGCTCACATACTCACACAATAGGGAGATTAGGGTTTTCTCTGGTAAGGGGACAATGAAAAGGTGGTAAGGAGGTTGGAAGGAGGACTTAAGGTCCTTTAAATAGGGTGCAAACCCTAAAAATTAGAGTTTTCATGTACAACCTCTACTCGTCGAGTTGGGGTCCTCCAACTCGTCGAGTAGGTTCCATAAACCACGTGGCCTAATCAGACTCTACACGACGAGTTGGGGAAGCCAACTCGTCGAGTAGGTCTATAATTATGAATATAAAGTTTTAAAATTTTGTACCTGGGAGTCGGGATGTTACAAAACCCTAGGTTTAAAAGGGTGAGGACTTAATCATTAAGCACTAAATCACCAAAGGCATAGCCCCAAACTGCAAATCTTGCCCTTAAAGCTGAATGGCTACGTAAAGTTTCCAACTTTACACTCATGCATGACTATGAGAGGCTCAAATGTTCAAAAGAGGCCAAAAGAAGGACTTAATGAATGCATGAAGCCCTTAAGACCATAAAGTTAGCACATTTATGCCAAAAGAGCTCATGAAGATCTTAGATATGAAAGAATAAATATTTGGGACGTTACTTCCCCAACAACCACCCAACCATGGCTAAAAGCATACAATCTAACCCAAAAAGAGATCTAAGCAATCATTAAGCAAGGTGACAACTAGATACCTCAAAAACTTGGCTAGCAAGCTAAAGATTCTGGATCCAAGACTCATTCTTCAAGCCAAGTAACTCTCAATTCCTTATCTCCTTAAACAAGCACCAAAAATGAACACTCAAGGCTCTCCTCAAGCTCACACACTCAACAATGGAAGGTAATGCTCGATTTTAGGGTTTTTGGACAGAGGAAGCTGGTAAGGAGGCTAGCCAAGGGACTTAAGGCCTTTAAATAGGGTGCAACACCCTAAAAATTAGGGTTTTCTTCCCAACTGTCAACTCGCTGAGTTGAGACACCCCGACTCGCCGAGTTCACTCATTAAACTTCACAGCCAAAAACAACTCGACACGCCGAGTTGAGGCTACCAACTCGCCGAGTCTTCCAATAAATATAAATAATTGGAAAATAAATTTATACCGGAAACCATACGTTACAAACTTTCTCGGAATTTCCATATGAGATGTGCAAGTATCTCAATGGATCAATTTAGTTTTCATTATTATGAAAAACCAGTATTATATTGATTTGGTTTCTTCTAATGGACGTATCTTTTACATATGACCTCTGTTTTGGACGTTCTTTATATCCATGAAGTCCTTAGAGTATGATCTATCGAATTTGATCATAAATTGGTCCTAAGTATACTCGATGCAAATATTTTATTTTTTGCGCAATAAAGATTATTATTTTTTGTGATTTTTGTTTTGAGCTTTAGCGATTGATAGTTTGTTGAGCAAATTGAGACATTCCGGATGTAATTATGAGTATTATGTCTTAGTACACTTTATAAACAACAAATTACATACAATAAACCTTTAATACATAGGTGTTTGCAGTGGTTTCACCGCCAAACTCTGATCTATTTTTATCAATTGTTACACCAACAGTGTGACAAAATCGCCGGAAATGGTAGCTCTGATTGAAGCTCTGATGGTAGAGGAGGAAGGTCCTGGTGGTGGAGAAACAATACACATTATTAAGATAATGACTATGTGTGTTGTGGTGGGTTATAGTTTAGGGGTCAGCCTATCTTTTTTATTTAAATATAAATAATAAATTAATAAGAAAAAAGAAAATACAAATGGTATTATATTCTTTTTATGTCTATGAGGAACCAAAAATACAATGAAAACAAATAATAATAATAATAATAATAATAATAATAATAATGGTCCGAGTGTAAAAATAAAATTTTAAAAATAAAAATAAAATAGAGATCAAACATGAATTTTTTGCAAACTATTTTATAACAAAAACATTGTAAATAATTCTTATAAATTAGAATGATCGTTTATCTTTTTTAATATCATCAAACCAATTTATATTCATATTTCATAGGGATATGTCAAAAGGACATGTAATAATAAAAATAAATAAACCACGAGGGCGATCTACACCAACGAATCATACATATTTTTGTATCCAAAGTCCAAACAATTAGAAGCACAAATATTTTTGCAATAATTTATATAGATTAGTTATAAACCAATGACTTATTTAATTGGGATTAGTCACCTAATTAATATATTTATAATATGTTCTAGCAACTCTAGTGCCATTTCCCCTGTAAAACCAAGAACACAAGTTCAATATGACATTCTTGTATCATTTGGTGAATTACAAGACCTTGCTTCGTATTTCTTTCCCAAAATTGGTAGCCAAAGTTTGGCAAAGAGCAATAGAGATCAACTTGGTTCGAATTAAAAAAAAAAAAAAAAAAAAAAAAAAAAAAAAAAAAAAGTCAACCAATTGCCATCTTTGACTTTGTTAATTGATGGTCTAAGTTTGTGGTTTGATTCTTTGAGCTTGTTTTGGAGATGAAGAAAAGGGTTTTATTGTTTTCTGGGTTTACAGTTTACTTCATGCAAAAGCCAGTAAGTGGACTTCTCCTTTGTTTCGTTCCTTTTTTAAACTTTATTTATAACATTTCTATTTCTTCTGTTGTTATTTTATTTATGATATTGAGAATCTAGTCTTGAAATTTGGGTTTGACAATATGGTCTTTTAGTGCAGTTTAGATTTATATGCTTTATGCATACGGAAAGTTCTCAAACCTATTGTTATTCTCACGATTTGTTAAAGTTTTACGTTTGTTTATGTGTCATCTTAAAAGATTGTAATATTAATTACTTTATCATTTTTCAAAATAATTCTTAGGTGTTGTTTGGTTTTGATTTGATGAGCTTAATGTTGACATGAATTAGATCAGTAAGCCTTATACAAGTCTTCAACGATTTAATAGTGAAAATCAAAAAAATGATAATATTATGATTTACCTTTTTAACATATAATGTGATAAAAACTTTATAAAAGATATAACAATCATTACACGCTTTTTTGAATAAAGGCAATATTACGTAAACTAAAATACCTTTTCACATCACATAGTTACATAGTTTTGTAAGGAAATAAAAGTAAATAACCCAACTTTTTGTATTTATGGAAATAACCATTAAGTCCTAAATAGGACAATTTCGAATTTTGGATATATAAAATTTGGAGTTTCCTCTGAGTTGCACCATATACTTCCAACAAAATTTTTCCTTGTCCATTATTACCAAATTTTCACTCAAATAATAAATCGTTTATCAATATATTGGGATCTACTTTGTTATGGTAATTTTTTTTCTTATATTATGGTAAAAACGAAGCATTCTAGACTCCGAAATGTCATTTTTTGGATTTCATACTTGTTTTTAAAATCATGGACTCCAATTTTTTATATTCTATCCACAATGTAAAATAGAAATATGTTTTTGACACAAAAAAAAACAATGAGTCAAAGTACAATTTTACGGACATGATAGTTAGTTAGTTTTATATGTCCGAAAAAGTTGAGTTAGTTACTGTATTTTTGTAATTATTCATTCACAGTTTTTACTTTTTATAATAGGAGTAACTAACAATGAAGTACAGAAAAAGTAGTCGGAGGCCATTTACACGGCAACAAAAGTGGCTTTTATTTAGGTTTCTTGAACTAGGATTTATCTTATGATACGTCGTTAAACCCATGTGACCCTTTCTTGCATTTCTCATGCTAATTCTCATTCTAATTCTCATTCTCATTCTCATTGCATCCCCCCCAACCCTTTCTATATATAACGTACGCACTATATATCTTTTACCACACTTTTTATTCCTCTTCAAATCCCACCAATTCCCTTCTCCATTCCCACCTCTCATTCAATTCACAACCATTTCTGATTATAACTTAGGATTTGGTCTCCGAAATGGGATTAGCCCGGAATCCCAGAAGCTCAGATTACTTGGACGGAATGATAGGTGATCCCGCCGGCAAACAAACCAAGTTCAGGCCACAAAAGAGCACTTCCGGTCGCCTGGTTACACTCCTCACTTGCCTTCAGTTCGCTTTTGCAGTTTACGCCACCTTCCTGCTCTACTACATGAGCCCTTCCATCGATCTACGAACTCCAAAGCCTGACTTCGCTTGGGCTTCAAGAATCGCACAACAATGGAAGCATTACATAATCCCACCACATGTTATAAGCCGATACCAAGAAACTGCATCCAACTTGATCCTTGAACCGATTCCGATGATCTCCACCCCCGGCGAAGTTTGCGAGCATGAAAAGATCGAATTTGAACAGAAAAAGTCAAACGATGCAGTTATGATCAAGATCAAAAGAGAGCTTTACGATGAAGTTCTTAATTTCCAAAGCAAGAACATGGGCACTGAGTCGTTGACTGAGTTAATGGCAATGAAATCGAAATGGGATATGAAGGGTGCCGGAAACATTCCGAAAGTTACAGTCATCTTGAATCATTTCAAACGTAAAACGCTTTGCTCCCAGCTTGACTCGTTGCTACACCAGACTCTCCCTTTTCACCATGTTTGGGTGCTTTCGTTTGGAAGTCCGAATGAGATTGGCCTGAAAAGAATCGTGGAGAGCTACAACGACACGAGAATAAGCTTCATTAGCTCGACTTATGATTTCAAGTATTACGGGAGGTTTCAAATGGCGCTGCAGACTGAAGCTGATCTAGTGTACATTCTTGACGACGACATGATTCCGGGGACCAAAATGCTGCAGATTTTGTCGCATGTCGCCGGAACGGAGAAGTATAAGAACTCTGTGTTGGGGAGTATCGGCCGGATTTTGCCTTTCCGACAGAAGGATTTCACGTTTCCGAGTTACCGGAAATTCAGATCGAAAGAAGCGGGGCTTTATTTGCCTGACCCTGCATATGACATCACAGTCGACAAAATTGTGCAGGTTTGTTTAGATAAATAATTACTACTACTATTTTTAAGTTAACATAAAATTTTATTATCTATTATTTCATACGAATATAAGTTACCTTAATTATATATTAAAACTATTATCAAGAATTAAAAGATTCCAGTCAAAATAAATTAGTAGTTTTTAAGTCATTGTTTCTCCAAAGAAAATGTAAATGGAAAGATGTAACCAATTCAATTATACATGGTATTTTAAATATCTAATTTCATTGTTGTATCTTTCTTTTTATGTCTTAGGTCGATTTTCTTTCGAGCTCTTGGTTCCTCTCGGCGGAGCTTATCAAGACTCTTTTTATTGAGACTCCTTTCACATTCATGACAGGAGAAGATCTGCATCTAAGGTATGTTGACGAGGGTATAAATTGGTTTTTCATCGTTATTAAAAAAAAAAAAAGTAGAATTATCTATCTACAATATTATATTCCATTAATCCATTGGATTATACATAAAACAATATTTGAATTTGAAATCTTTTAATTATCATGAAAAGTTATCACTTGAATGCATCCCACTAGACTATTCTTTTTAAAGTATTAAATTGTTATTATTGCTTCATGATTTCGTGACCTTTACAGTTATTTTAAATACGTATCCTCATGAATAAGTCAACATCATACATTTGACTTGCCATCTTCAATGGATTGGGTACAAATCCAATAAATTGAATTTCTACGTTATTTAACTAACTTTATCTAAGTGCATGCCTTCTTTAACAATTCGTTTATTTTCGTTTAAATATTATTAAAAATATTTAAATATATAAAAATAAGTTGAATTTGAGTAAACGAGAAGAAAACTTATTTGAAGCATCTTCTAACAACTAATATTATTTTGCAATTATTTGGTTAACTATTTCCTTATTAAAAACAACCATTCTTTAAAATTAAATCAATAGATGAGCCTTTTTGATGATTGATTAATTGTCCTTAATATATATTGCAGCTACCAGCTTCAAAAATACAGAAACGCAGGTTCGTTTGTGCTTCCGGTAGACCCAAAAGACAAGGAAACTTGGGGTGACAGTGAGCATAGGCTCGCCTACGTCGCCGAAACCACCGTGATTTTCAAAGACGTTGTTCAAGTCCGAGATGATCAATGGTGGCGAGCACTATCCACCGGCTACATCACCCAATGGGCAGCAATGTACCCTCAAAAAGTCGACGCCTTTTTCTACGCTCATTCACCAGACGAAGTCAGAGCATTAGCCCCACTCCTCGAGAAATTCCGATCAACCGTCGGGAAAAAGGCTTACATTGTAGTTCCCGGAGGTGGGTTTTGTTCCTGCGAGGAAGCCACATCCGCCTTAAAATGGCCGAAGACGGTGTGTAGAGAAAGAAGGTTCAAGATCTTTGATTTGGGCGTCGGAGCAGTTTCGGGAATTAATTCAAACTCCGACGTACCTGTTGTACAATCAGTTTATGCTAGCATGAAAGGATTGATCCAGATTCATAACCCGAGTGTTGTCATCACTGTTGATGATATTGATTCCAATGTACGAAAAGCCTTGAAGATGGCTACTGAAATTAATAATTCAAATTCGACTTTGGTTCATCTGCCTAGATCATCTATTTCAAAGGTTCTATGGATGGCCGATCTACGCTCTACAGCTTTACCAAGTAAGATTTGTTTATTACATTACATTCACATCATCTTACTTCCATAATTCCATTTACAAATTATAATAATGTTAATTAATTAACCATTTACAGATTGGAACAAGATGAGGATATCAGTGAACATCATAACTCAAAACCGAGTCAACTCGCTAACGAGACTACTGAATTCGCTAAAAGATGCGTATTACCTTGGGGACGAGGTCCCAATAAGCTTCAACATGGATAGCCGAGTCGACAAGTCAACTCTGAAGCTTGTAAAGAGCTTCGATTGGCCTCATGGACCTAAAATCCTAAGGAGACGAATCATTCAAGGAGGTTTGATACGAGCTGTTAGCGAGAGTTGGTATCCTTCATCTGATGATGACTTTGGTCTTCTTTTAGAAGACGATATCGAAGTTTCTCCTTACTATTACTTATGGATCAAATATGCACTTTTAGCATACCATTACGACCCTCAAGTTTCACTCCCTGAACTTTCATCAATCTCCTTATATACTCCTCGTTTGGTTGAGGTGGTGAAAGAACGACCTAAATGGAACGCGACTGAATACTTTAAGCACATACATCCAAACACACCTTACCTTCATCAACTGCCATGCAGTTGGGGTGCTGTTTTCTTCCCGAAGCAATGGCGGGAGTTTTATGTGTACATGAACATGAGGTTTACAGAAGATGCGAAGAAGAACCCTGTACAAATCCCGAAATCAAGAACTAATGGATGGCAAGCTTCGTGGAAGAAGTTTCTGATTGACATGATGTATCTTCGAGGGTATGTTAGTCTTTACCCAAATTTTCCCAACCAGATGAGCTTCTCGACGAACCATATGGAACCTGGTGCTCATATTAGCGCTAAAGATAATGTGGTTCACCATAACAAGACTGACTTTGAGGTCCCATTGTTGAAAGATGATTTTAGGAACTATTTGCCAAATGGGAAGATGCCACCTGCTTCAAAGTTGCCATCTTTGAATCTGTTTAATCAAGCAGTGTCTTTGAAGGGGTTAAAGTCTGCAGGGTCGAAACTGAGACAAGATGTGATTAATTGTACTGTGACTGAGGTGGTTATGGTTGACCATGAAACTGGTCTTCCTTCGCATTGTGCAACGTTCTGATCACTTGTTATGATGTCGCCGATTCATTTTTTTCTTTTTTGTTCTTTAATTTTCGGTTTATATATACTTTGATAGTGGAATGATTCCCATTTGCAATGGAATGGGAATTGGTGGGGTGAAAGGGGATAAATGTTGTTAAGGAAGGACTAAACTTGTTGGGATATAGCTGTATACTTTATAGCAATGAAAGCCAAAACTGGCACTTTTAAATTCTTTTAAGAGTCCACCAACTTTTTCTTTTTCTTTTAGCTGCCCTTAATTTTGAGGTTCTTTTTGCTTTGTGATTTGTGAAGGAACATGTAGTCAAGTGCACGTTAAACAAAAGTTGTTAAAAAGATCGGAATTTTATATAATATCGTTTTTTATTTTTCAAGTTCATGATTAGATCGAATCAAAATATAAGGTTCTATAAAAACATTTAAAACATCAAAAATATATTTTTCATGTGACCGTTCACAGTTAACATGAATTATTTATAACATAAAAAAATACATATCAAATCTATCATTTAAGAATAAACAATTCAAAAAGATATTCTACATATGTTGTTAGTCCAACAAAAAATATTAGAACTAAAAAAAATAGTAACAATCCTACGATTATATGATCGTATGATCTTACGATGGATCATACTAACACATCATATGCTTCTATCTCAATCTTACCAAAAAACAACACATGTGAGATCAAGATCGATTTATTCAGGTATGATCGTAGCAAATTACAATCAGGATCCTATTTTTAACAACCTTGCATGAAACATTTGCTAAAACTCATTTCATTTATTAAAAGTGGTTTGTAGATGGGTTCATATTATGCATATCGATGGGCCTTTAATATGTTTTACTAGTCTCATGTCACAACCCATTTCACAGATTAATATATTCATTTCAGAGTCTAATTATTCATAGTTTAAACTCTTACATAATTCATTGATGCATTTCATCAAACAATTTGTATGGATGTTTCCAGAACTTCCATCTTTAAGTTCTTCCACCGAAGAGCATATTATAGAGAACCAGAGCAATAACGGGAAGAGATAGTGGTGATGGAACAAATCTGATGTGGTGGTGGAACAAATCAAAAAGAAAGAGACATGGGAGGGAGGAGGCGGTGGTAGTCTGTTTTATAGTGGAAGAACACAACAGACAAGGAGGGGAAGAAAAGGTGTCTAATCTGGCAATAGTGAAACAAATCAAAGAGAAAAAAGGAAAGGGATGAGGCAGTGGTGGTAGGTTCTGCGATGTAAGAAGGCATTGCTTGTGCCAGTGGTAGGAGACAATGATGAGGGAGGATGGAGACGGTGGTAATAGGGTTTGAGTTTGAGTTTGAGTTATTGAAGTTGGTGAGAGGGTTTGAGTGTATAAGATATCAAATCTAATGATGTTAGGGTTATCAAAATGGGTACTGATTTCCCATTAATAACTATAATGCCACCATTTTGTTTTTTTATTATTGATCAAAAATTAAAAGCTTAAATTCATTTTTGTTGGTTTATAATTGACAAAACTGCAGGAATGATTCATGTGGTATGTCGAAAATTGTCAGTTTGATTCAAAAAGGTTTAGACTAACATCAATGGTCCAAAACTTTCATTTTGTTGCATTTTTGGTCCAATCTGTTTTGATTTTTTCAAAATGACGAATTTGCCCATATTAATATGATTTTCTCTTTTTTCTTATTTATTTTTCTGATTTTTGGAATTTAAAAAAAAACATGAAAATAAAAAGAAAAATAAATCTATTCCCTAATAACCCACCTAAACCCCACCCCATCCACGTTTCTTTATACTCTCTCTCTCTCTCTCTCTCTCTCTCTCTCTCTCTCTCTCTCTCTCTCCAATGCTTTGCCACTAACCACCCCTACTGTCGGAAACCACCATCATCGTCGGAAACCGCCACCATTTTCGCCAGAAACCGCCATTGCTGTCACTAGAAGATTTGAAAGACGACATTGACCTCTTCTTCGGAATGCCTTCGATCCAAAAACCCTTGTCAGATATTTCCAAATATGTTCAGATATGTTCATCATTAGAGTCATCACCCTCTTTCTCAGGTCGTCCTTCTCCGACTCGATTTCTAGCAGACAACGGTGGTGGTTTCATGGTGGTTTCCAAACAGTTTGCACACGTTTACAAATCGGGATGCTCCCTTGCATCGTCGCCAATGAATTGTGGCTCGAGTTTTCGACGAACTGTGGCTCTAGATCGCCCTTCTCTGCTCTAGTTTCCTTCTCTAGCGATATCATAGAATGCAAGAGTTCTTTTCCATCTTCTCCAATGGAGATGAAGGACAACAGATATTTCCAAATTTGTTTCGATGGTCGTTCGACGGCTTTGAAGAAGGAAGTATGAATAGGAAGACGAAGATCTACAGAGTTGTTTGGGAGCTAGGGTTTTCAAAATGTAAACCACCTTAGATCTCGAAAAACAAAGACAAAAAAACGGTGGTGGCTTATGATCTATGAAAAATCTGAAGAGGAAACCATCACTGAAAGTTCAGATCTACGTCAACATTGGCGATGGTTAGACAAATAATAGTGGTTGTCGGCAAGTGGTGGTGGTGGTGGTGATATTTTTCTGTGAAAAATCAGGTCAAAAAGTTTCATTCAATATAGTATATTATTAAGTACTTCTAATTTTTATCTATGAAATATTAATTTATAATGTATTTTTATTAGTAGTTTTTTATTAAATTAAATTTGCAAATAAATAGTTTATGTTAGTTTTTTTATAGAGTTTATTAATATTTTTTATAGAGTTTATTAATATTTAAATTATATATTTTTTAAAATGTTTTGATTCTTGAAAAGCGAATTGAAAAAATTGAGTTAAACAAATAATAATTTGGTTGGAATGGACCGGATTTTGAATTTAGTTTTAACTATTCAATATATGTTGTGAAAATCAAAATTAATTTGAATTCACTTCGGATTAGGGGATTTGGTTAGGGAGATACAAAAATAATACTTCAAGATCCATAAGGTGCATGGGGTCTTTGTTCTTCTTAGCATATATTATTTTGGCACAAATATTTTAAACAAACACCCTAAAAACTATAGTGTTTATAAATTTGCTAGAGATTATTATATCGTGTTGTTGGATTATAAAGTTTATGAGATATATAAGATCAACCCTTAACTAACAAGAAAAGTAGGCTTGTGTTGGAGTTGGACTGTTGGCTCTTCTTAATAAACAACAGAGTAAATTACACGAATTGTCTCTCGTGTAGGTGACAAAAAGCACGTTCAGTCCCTATTTTTAATAATTAACTTAGACCATCCCTCATTTGTTTTGAACTTGCAAGTTTTGTCCATGTTGGCCTGAAATGACTATACTGCCCTTTCTCATTTCTTTTTTAGTTTCTTTTTAATTTGTTTATTACATTTAATAAAAAAATAAATGCGGACTTTCTCGTGACCCTGCATTCACCCATCCCCATTCTTTTAGGTTTGTTGTTTGTTTGGGTATCAATCTGGCATCACCAACACCATCTGCCACCACCATTACCACCGTCTAGCACCATAATCTACCACCAGTAACCCAAAGTGATAGAGATCAGATGTTCTGCTTCCCACAAAATCAAAAACATATCACAAGTGTTGTTTGTTTTTTACACAATCGCACACATTAGTTCACGAAATCGAATCACCCACCAAAATCAATCACTAAAATCGAATCCCCTACCAAAATTTCCCAGTGAAAACGAATTCAATCTCATTTCAGTTTTCAATTGGGATTAAGTAACAAAAATATAATCGGATTTTGTGAGGGGGTTTACATTGTTAATCACCACCATATTTGGCTGTGAGTGAAGCTTGAATTGAACATTGAGGTGAAGGTTTGATTCCGACGTCAAGGAGATGAAAATAGAAGAGAGATAGAGATAGACAAATAATGATCTTACAGAGAAGATCTGCACTCCGACAGTCACCCAAAACCCTAGCCGCCATCGACTTTTCCTCTTTCTCCAACAATACCACCGATACCTATTCTGACACTACCCATCAACACTAGGTCACAATCTGTAGCAAGATTCAGACCACATATCAAAATTGATGCTGAGATCCACATCAGAAAATCAGAAATCAAAATCAACGATGATAGCTGCACTTGGTTCCTATTCAAACGGAAAAGAGAAAAAGAAACTAGCGTGCTACAACGTGTAAATTTAAAATAACAAGGGACAAAGCGTGCAAATTTTAAAATAATAAGGGATGGTTCGAGTTATTTTTTGAAAATAGGGACCAAACGTGTCTTTTAACACTTGCACGAGGACGATTAGTGTAATTTACTCTAAACAATAATGCCATTGTTGTAGTATGAATTAGTACATCATCGGCCCACACGCGTCTGGGAAACGCAAACCCGCCGAGGATTTGAAATCTTGTGGTTAAAGGTAATCGCAAAATTGTATCTTCAACAACAAATTTTCCGTTCGTCCTTGCTTCTATTCAACGTAATCTCCGTTTTCTCTTTTCCCCAATCAATATTTCCCCCCTTTTTTTGTTTGTCATAGAATGATTTTATTAAGTAAGCGGTGAGATATGATTTTAATAACATTGAGGGCTTGTTATCGGTTTTGCAGTCTTGGTAATCTCACGTCTCAAAGTCAACCGAAAGATCAACGATATGTTCAAGTTTTGGTAATTCTTCCATTCCATATAGTTCATTTCTTGTATATTCTAGGGTTGAAATCTTAGATGGATTTTCTCATCTGGCTACTAATCGCAATCGGTGCCTTGTAATAAGGTTTTGAATTGAAGTTCATTAGTTGGAACTTAGAAGTGTTAAATTTTCTTTAATTGCAATTCCGAGAGGTGCCTTTGCCCATCACAATCTTATAACCTATTGTTCTTGTTTACGACTAGTTTAAAGCTTAGTCGGAATTGGAAATACATTAATACTCATGTTCTTGTTTACATAATAGAAAGACAATTTGTGTATATATTTGGATAGTGGAGCCAAACCAAAATCTTGAAAAATCCAAATATTACAAGTATTATATCATCTAATATTGATGTTGTGAATCATAGTTTTACATGAGGAATAAGCATTTGAAGGTTAATTGAGTGTCCCTTTACCTTGTATAACATTGAATAAATTTATTCATTAGATAAACATATAACTAAGTGGCTTACTATCTCAGGGGTTCTCAAGAACAACAAGCTGATGTTGATCCAAGGCCACAGGAAGTTTCTACAATCTCATGGTATTCCCCCTCATCAAGTTCTTCTTCTCGACCCTCAACACCTAATTCCATCAACACCATGCAAAGGCCTGGAGATCAACCTCAACCTCACTTATTATTTCCTGTTTCTCCTACAGAGGCTGCTGCCATAATTGTTTATCTAAAAGACAAAAGGTAACCTTTTTATTCATGCATATAACATGTTCAAACATCAAAACACTTGCATATAATATGACATACAACATAAATGCATAATAAATACTTCAAATGACATTAAACATCATACCTCAATATCTGGAGTTTGCCAGTTTGTAGATCTCAATCATTCTCCCCTTCTTTTGTATTTAAACTTTTGTGCATCTCTTCATGTTTCTTGTTAAGTATGTTTTCACCATCTTTTCTAACTAAATTGTCATTTTATGGGTGAAAAGTGATGATGAGTTGAGGAAACTTTTGTCTGACAAAGAGGCCTATCAACAATTCTTGCTTTCACTTGACCTTATCAAAACTCCAAATAATGTAAGCTTCACACATTCATAACTTCTTTTATCTCCTATTATCTTATCTGGTCACTATATATTTTACTTTCTTCATGAAACAGTTAAGAGATGAACTCAGGAATGAAACTCTGCAACTTGCTAGTAAGCTTCTACTTGTACTCATAAAGATTCAATGTGTGTGGAAAAAGTTTTATAAAATTGAGATTTTTTATTTTATTTTGCAGGAGGAAACTTGGCAAAAGAATCATGTATGACAGAACTGCGCAACCAATGCATGATCATAAGAACAACTGAATTGGCAACTGCTGAAGAGAAGCTAAATGAGCTCAACAGGCAAAAAACAGAAATCCTCAGATCTTACTCCGCAGTCTCTTTGTTACACCAACTTCAAGGTAAATAAATTCTTGTATATGTGTTTTTCATTTTTGAGGTGTTGTTAATTTAGTGTGAAAATGGTGGGTGTGTGTTTCAGAGCTGATAAATAAGACGGATGAAGAATCTGAAATGTTGCATAAACAACTACTTGAAAAGGAGATGGATGTTCCAAGTTTTGTTCACAAGTACAAGAAGTTGCGTGTGGATTACCATAAACGTGCTCTAACACACCTTGCAGCCACTACATCTTTGTCGGGTTAACCGGTTTCTTTATTTGAAATTGAACATTGCTACAAGTAACATATTGTAACTACAAGAGATTTCATCTTGTTGTGTTTGTAAATTTGTTGAATCTTTGAAAAAGAACCAGGGTTTTGTTTGTTTTTTACTTAAATGGGACATGAATTGGGTGGTGTTTGTTTTTTTTGAGAAAGATTTTCTTCATCACTTATGTTTGTCTTGTTTGCGGGCAGGCAAACATATGTGAAAAAAAATGTTTGTTTTTTTTAAGAGACGAGACATAAAAACTTATGTTTCTCCTCTTTTGCACAATATGTAAAAATAGAAGACATTTCTAACTCTTGGCTTTTGAAATCGACATTTATAGCATGAAAGACAAAAGTTATAGTTTTGCCTCTTTCACTCTCAACAATCTCTTCTAGGTTTGTTTTTCCTATCAGGTTTCTATTCAAATTCCATAGAATTAATAAATTTTCTATGTTTAAGATGCCGTCAATTGGGCATACTTTTGATATGTTTACGGAAGAGTAGAATCAAATTAGGTTATACAGTTTGGAATAATGAGTTTTTGAAATTTTTGTTGATTTAACTTATTAGTTATTCTATATGTTCCAAAATAAGATATCGTTTTCTTGTAATGTTATGATTTAAAATGTATCCTAAATATTAGATAAGAAATCATTAGCGTCTTTCTCAAATGAAACCAATGTGGAAAGAGTAATTTTGATCAATTACAGTGATTACAACGGTGCTTCAGTTTGTACTAGGTTCCACTTCTTGGGATTCTGGGCAAATTATTAAACAATGTCTTCATTTTGATGTGATGAAGGAGAAGCATGCATTTACACGAAAAGATTTAGATGATATAGCTAAAAAAACCTGTTCAAGAAGATCCATATGAAGGAAATTGAATGCCCTTTTCAGTTATCATCAAGCCTCATCATAATTCACTAACAGGTAATTATGACAAAAATATGCTAATTACTATGACCGAAAGAAAAGGGAAGAAAGTTGTTAGGCATGATAGACGTAAAAGAGCCTCTTCCATTAATCTTGATGAACCTGAAAGTAAATTAATAGGAATTGTGTTAATTGTTCTTGTGAGAAAGTATGGCGGTTTTGGAGAAGAAAACATCATAACAATCATGGATTATTAATGCCTTCAACCCGATTAGCAGGGTAATTTGCATTGATTAAGTTGTATGTGCCTAAGTCCATAGGCATCAAATAGAATCCAAATCCACCTGCAGATAGCTACAATTAAGCTTTGGAAAGGGGATTTGCTTGCGATTAAATACGGTAGAGAAAATTACCGCTAAAATTGAGGCCATATCAAGCAACAATGCAAGTCTGAATGATGGTATTCTCTTGCCTGGTGACGAACACAAACCAGGTCGAATTGATTAGTGTTTCAGTAAGCCCTAATATCAAATAAAATTTTAGTAAACCTCCGAATGACAAACACAAATAAGGGATATTTTTGTGCACCTTTGGGGAATAGATTTCATCTGTTGATTGGCAACGGGAATCCGAGAGGCAAGTAAAAGGAAATCGGAAAATCAAGGATTCACTCTTCTGAATACAACTATTAATGTTGAATAAGCAGTGGTTGTAACATTTAGTTTTAAGGTACATGATTTTGAGGTTTTCTTTAGCATTTGGATGAACTCACGACATGAGCAGTGTCTCTCACGTCGTGAGCCAAGGTTGACTTGTTGACCCACATTCCTTGAGTCTCACGACGTGAGCCCTTGTTGCTCATGACATAAGAGCGGTTTGATGACTAAAACCCTAATTTTCCAATATTTAATGGAATGAGAGGGCTAGGGTTGTCCACCCTCAGCCTCCCTCACACCCTAAGCCTCCGGAAACCTTGATATTAATCATCCTTGAGGTCCTTAGTCATTTTGGTACATTTTCGAGCTTGAAGAAGGAGAGAAGGAGAGGAAAGAAGTGGTGGAGTGGTGGAGTGGGCACAGTAGCATCATCATCATCATCATCATCATCATCTCTTCTTGCTATTGGACCTTTGTAAGTATCAAAGGTTCAAACTTTATTGCATATTATGGATAGATCTAGGGTTTTGTCCATACTTCTTCATGTTAAGCATGCTTGAGTAAATTAAATCCATAAAGTTAGAAACTTTATGGATTCTAAGGGTTCCTTAATCATCATATTTTCCAGATCTAGAAGTTGGTGAGGTATAAGAGCCATGCATGAGAGTTTGATGCATACTTTTCCACTTTTTGACCTAGAATGGATTGGGTCATGCATGGTGCAAACTTGACCATAAAGCAAACATTTTTATGGACCTTAGGGGTCCCCTTTAGCTTCTGGATGAGATGGATTCAATGACTTAATGGAATAAGGAATTAAAACCTAGAGTTTTGGCTTCAGACTGAAGCCACGACATAAGATATAAGGTCTCACGGCGTGACATTGATTAAGCTCGTAAATCGTTGAGTTCATGGAACTCACGACATGACTCTGTGATTCCTACGTCGTAAGGTCAGTCTAGTAGGAAATCCATGACTAAGTTATCTGAGTCGGGAGCGAATTGGTGGGATCGGGCCTGATCGACTCTCACAACATGACCAAGGGCTAGTCATGACTTAAGACCTGATATTAGGGTTTTGTTTGATGGATTTGACTCGGTTAACTTTTGAATTTGACCAGAATTTGACTAAGTTTGACCTAGGGGTATTTTGGGTATTTTGAGTTGTAGTCTGAGTAGTGGCCACTGTTTTATGTATATATTATCGGTAGAGTCGGTATTCGGAGCAACGTGTTGTTGCAGCTATTTCGTCTGTTCGTGAGGTGAGTCTCCTTACTGTATCCATGGGTCAAAGGCACCAATGCCAACCTATTATTATGTTATATAGAATACTAGCTGTTATGTAACATATATGTTTGTATGATCGGGTTGAAATACACTCCAGGGTAGGGCCCACTATGACATGTTCGGGTTGAAATACACTCCAGGGCGGGGCCCATTATTGCATGTCAGTTTGAAATACACCCCAGGGTGGGGACCACTATGGCATGTTCAGGTTGAAATATACCCCAGGTCCGCACCGCAAACCGTGGTTTACACCTTTCGCGAAACGGTTCGTGGTTTCCAAAAATCTCAAACCGCATATGCGGTGCTGTCTGCGGTTTTGACTGTAAATCGCACCAAACCGCACCGCGAACACCCCTACTATATATATATATATATATATATATATATATATATATATATATATATATATATATATATATATATATATATATAAGTAAAAAAAAAGATTGTGTTTAAAGAATATGAGTTAAAAAAAAACAAACAATCTAACAACCGAACCATTTTGAAAAACGGACACTTTGATGTTTGGAAACAAACAAAAATGAGTATTTGAAAAAAAAAACAAAAGAAATTTCTTATGTTGATGAAAACTATAAAAAAAATTTGAAGAATAACTCGTCTTATCAGTAAGTTATTATGATTTCTATTAACAAAATATATATATATATATATATATATATATATATATATATATATATATATATATATATATATATATATATATATATATATATGAAAAGATGGTGCAAAAAAAATATTGCATATATAAAAGATATGATTGATAATTGGCCAAAAAAACACCAAATATTTAAATGAAATATATGGTTGGGTTGTTTTGTCAAAATCAAGAAGAGTTAAAAAGAACATTTCTATTATTTGGTTGTTTTATTTATAATACCAAAAAATATAAGGTTATATTTTGTAATTTGGATTTCAATTCATTAAAGTCAAGGAAGTACGAATTAAGTTCTTTAAAGTATTAAAAAATACATAAAAAAGAATTATAAAAATACTCTATGATCACTATAAAAAAAAGGGGGCCCAATTGAATAAAAAGTTGATTTAACAGATTCGAACCAACACCAATTGAAAGTGAAGTGCCTAAAACAACAGCTCGTAATCATCTCAACAGCCGAAACCTTCGAAAATATTTTTCTAAAATGTATATATATAATATGAAAAGAAATTAATTTTGGGGCCCCTAATCGTTGTGAGGCTCGGGGCCGTCGCCCAGCTTGCCCGCCCTATTGGGCCGGCCCTGTTTATTATATGAATAATAAATTCATACTCAAAATGGTTTTATTAATATATTACAAGATTAATATATTATTTGGAAATCATATTATTTAATTAGTATTGAACAGAAATTAATTTGGTTATCAAAAGAAACTGATTAAATAAAGGGGATTGATATTGCAATTATCTGATAGTTGCTAGTTGGGTTGTGGATTCCAAATAGAAAAGAGTTAGACGAAATCTATGGAGAGTCCAAGAAGATTTCGTCCAAGGGCTTTCTAGATGGGCTCCATGGATTGCTTAAGGCCTAAGCAAGGAAATTAGGGTTTCCACCATAAAACCCCAATATCCTCAACTATAAATAGATCCCTCAGCATATGGAAATCAGAATATGTCTTCTTTGAGTTGCCCTAGCCGATTTCCTCTTCTCTCCTACGTCATCTTGTTGCAAGAGTGTTTGTGATTCCATTAGAGGTGCAACATTTGGGGCACTAAGTTTTCAAAGGTCAAGGAGTTATTGTTATTACTACATAACAATTTGAGGTAATCAATCTAAATAGTTTATATGTCAATTTTGATTATTATATGCTAGTTCTAGGGTTTATGCTTTGGTATTCAGTGTTGTATGTTCAAATTAGAAAAACCTAGATCAAAGCAATTAGGGTTGCATGTACACCATATGAATGATGTTATGCTAATAGTCCAACAATATACCCCAAGGTGAGGCTCATTTGTATGTTTTGTATGTTGTTCTTTGGGGGCACTCACTAAGCCTTGTGCTTATAGTTTATGTTTATGGTTTCATGTACTTCCGGTACAAAGGGGAAGATCCCGACTTGATGACACAACATCCTCCCATCATGATTTCCGCACATTTTGGATACTATTGCTCTGATGATTTTGATATTGTACTTTGTGGATGATTTGGAACAATTTGATGATCGAAACTGTTGATTTTAAAAGTAAAAATTTTATCACACTTTTTGGGTTGTTACAGTGGTTATGTATGCTTCGATCAAAGCAGTCTATCCCGCAATTATATGGTCGAAGGTGAGAGTTAGAAAGTCTTTTGGAAGAATCGTGGATTTGAAGCAATGAAAATAGTAGGTTATTGGCATAATGGAGGAGATGGTGTGTGACGGTCTATAGTGGTCGTTTGTTGTGGTGGTTTTCAATTTACAGATGAAGCAGAGATGGCATATCGTCACCTCAGGAAGAGAAACATGTAAGTGTGTACACATAAGAAGCATGATGGTGGCGATATCAAATTGAGGATGCCTTTAGCAACCAATTGTTACATGGAGCAAAACCATTAGAGAATATAGGTAGTGGAGGCGGTGAATCAAAGGAAAAGCTGATTATCAGGTGAATAAAGGGGTTAGCCAATGAACAATACCCGGCTCAGTCGGGTACCGTTCACAGGCCAACTTCATTTTTATTGTATATATAATATGTTTGTAACGACCCAAAAATCATAACTAAAAATTTCTTTTTAAAACATTACTAAAACTATATTTATAAAAACGTAACATAAGTCATAACATAACTTTCGAGTGTTAGATTCAAAACATAATCTCATTATCAGAGTAAAACATTTCCCAGGCTAACTGACTATGGTGTGTGCACTACAATCTCTCCGAGCTCCTCTTTTGAAAACTGAGTACCTGAAACCAAAACTGAAAACCGTAAGCACGAAGCTTAGTGAGCTCCTCCAAACTACCACATACCGTACAATAACATATAAAACACATACTGGGCCTTGCCCACTGCATCGGACCGAGGTCCGGACTAACTGGGGCCTTGCCCCCTGCATCGGACCGAAGTTCGGAAACTGACTGGGACCTTGTCCCCTGCATCAGACCAAAGTTCGGACTAACTGGGGCCTTGCCCCCTGCATCGGACCGAAGTCCGGATTAACTGACTGGGACCTTGTCCCCTGCATCGGACCGAAGTCCGGACTAACTGGGGCCTTGCCCCCTGCATCGGACCGAAGTCCGGACTAACTGGGGCCTTGCCCCCTACATCGGACCGAAGTCCGGACTAACTGACTGGGACCTTGTCCCCTGCATCGGACCGAAGTCCGGACTAACTGGAGCCTTGCCCCCTGCATCGGACCGAAGTCCGGACTAACTGACTGGGACCTTGTCCCCTGCATCGGACCGAAGTCCGGACTAACTGGGGCCTTGCCCCCTGCATCGGAACGAAGTCCAGAACTAACTGAACAGAACAGAACATAAACATATCAACTAGCATGAACACACATATACTGCATATTGCATCGTGCCGTAGCCCGGAACACATAACACATAAATCCTGTCTGAGCCACGAAGGCATCAAACATACTAACTACTGCATCGGACTAAAATCCGGAAACTACTGCTAGCTAAACGGGTCGGCATTGTGGCCTTAGACCCGTTCCTACTGGAAGGAAACTCACCTAAACTGCTGAGCTCTGTTGATAATCCTCTGGCTGCTACTCGACAATCCCCTGAGCCGCTGCTCCTCTAGCTCTCCGAGCTATCAATATCAATATGACACTTAGTCTGACAGTCCTCTAAAATTCAACTAAGTCAACTCTGGTCAAGGTCAAAATCCTGGTCAAAGTCAACCTTCCAGGTCAACCCTACTCGCCGAGTCCACCTACTGACTCGCCGAGTTCATATGCTCAGGATCCTTCTATTCGCGACTCGACTCGCCGAGTTAGTCCATGACTCGCCGAGTCCAACTATTTCCGAGTCCTGACCTGTCCAACTCGTTGACTCTCCATCCGACTCACTGATTCGAGTTTCAACTCGAAGGGTTTGGGGTTTTGCGACCTGACTCGCCGAGTCCAAGAATAGACTCGCCGAGCCCAAGGCAATCTTCAACCAACTCGTCGAGTTGTTCTTCCAACTCTCCGAGTTCATGCCTAACTTCATGCGACTCGACGAGTTGTTCATCCCACTCGTCGAGTTCCTCCTCATCTTCATGCTACTCGCCGAGTCCACTCGAAGGACTCGCTGAATCCATTCAGATCTACATACATGCAGAGGACTTTTGAGTCATGCATGGACTCCAAACTGTAGATCCACTCTTCTAAAGCCTATTCCTTATGTAAAGTGGCAAACTTTACGTGTAGCTAACGAGATCTAGGCTCAAATCACTATAAACTAGGGTTTGAGACAAAGGGGCTCAACAATCAACCCATAGACT